>NW_027467782.1:50299899-50663731 GCF_004210375.1 Tachypleus tridentatus
CTTTCTAGAAACCATGAGCTATAAAGCCATCGCAAAAACGCGGGAAAAATAGTATGTTGTTTGGTCGCTAGAGTCAGTACACTATAAGCTTCGTAAGTTGTAATGGGATTAACGTCGTAAAATCACAGAATTGTATTGCAGGAATATTTATAGATTCTCGAACATTACAATCCATTTAACATAAGTGAATTAACTTATATGACGTTAGTATTCTTAGAGGACATTAAATATCTTCGTCGGTAAAAGTTACCTTGTAAGTGGTGCAAGGACAGCTAAGAATAAAGGGCAAGTCTTGAGCAAGGTATAACAACAAAGTCAGAATTAATTCGCTAATCGTGGACCTGGATCATCGATACAATATTCAATTCTGAACCAAAGAGAGACTAAATTATTTGTGAGTTTGTAAAATTTATATAAATAAATCATTTATTTGTAACAACCATTATCATAAATTGTAATGATGTTTCTTTGTTTGTTTTAGAATTTCGCACAAAGCTACCCGAGGGCTATTTGTACTAGCCGTCCCTAATTTTGTAGTGTAAGACCAGAGGGAAGGCAGCTAGTCGTCATCCTCACCGCCAACTCTTGGGCTACTCTTTTTACCAACGAATAGTGGGATTGATCGTACCATTATAACGCCCGCATGGCTGAAAGGGTGAGCATGTTTGGCGCAACGAGGATGCGAACCCGCGATCCTAAGATTACGAGTCGCACGCCTTAACACGCTTGGCCATGCCGAGTCTAATGTTGTTTGTGTATTAAAGTTTTTAAGGTTTTGTATTTGATATATTTTATTGCAGAAAGGCTAAAAAAAATGAATTAGTTGATCCAGTATTACAAAATCTCTTATGAAAGTAGTCCACAAAGTCCATGGGAGGTTTATTTTTTGAAAGACATCTTTTTTGTGATGTTGTGATAATAATGATAACTCAAAGTAGAAGACTGTTGCCTCAGAGTTAACCTATTAGAAATTATGACTTAGTGTGCAACAGGTTAAAATGCAAATGAAGTTGCCATTATGAAACATTTACCATGGAACAATAATCTTATATCAATATATATTAAAAGTTACAAGTTTAGATTATAATGTTGTTTTAATGAGATTCCTTGACTGTTTTCAGATTATCTTTTTAGAGTTACCTATACACACATTAACTTTCACCTTGTGCAGTCCAAATTATGTGTACATGTAATTTTTCATGTATCAAAAAACATATTTCCAACTTCTGCAGTGTTCATTTTGTGATATACTTGTTAACAAGATATTAATAATTTCACACATATAGACAGAAGTACTGAATCAGTTTGTTTTGTTTCTTTCAGGAAAATCTTCTCTTAGATGAAGAACAGAACTTGAAACAAACAGATTCATATATCTGGTTTATTATATTTGAATATTATAGAAAATTTGAATATTAGTAAGAAAATAAACATTTTATTAATATTGTAAAAACTTCTAAGTATCAAACATTGTACTGTCAGTACAAATATTTAATACTAAGTATTAAGTTATTTGTTAGACCTCAACCATGAAGCAAGAACATCATAATTCATGGTTTAATTACAAGTATTAAACTAACAAGCTTAAAATAATAAAACTTTAGAAAAATGGTTCTGTAAGTATTATAGACAATATATGTTATTCATTTACTCAGATTATTGTTAATGTAGTATCACTACCACTGGGATTCTTAACCAACCTAATTCAAATTATCTTAAGTCTTACTCTTACTTAGTGGCCCTGCATGGCCAGATGGGTTAAGGCCCGCATAATGTGAGGGTCGTGGGTTCGAATCCCTGTAGCACCAAACATTCTCGCCCTTTGAGCCGTGGGGGCGTTATGAGGTTACAGTCAATCTCACTCTTCGTTGGTGAAAGATAAGCCTAAGAGTTGGCGGTTGGTGGTGATCACTAGTTGCCTTCCCTCTAGTCTTACACTGCTAAAGTAGGGGCGACGAGCGCATAGCCCTCGAGTAGCTTAGCGCGAAATTCAAAACAAACAAACTCTTAATGATTACTACATTTTTTATCACATTATTACAACTTCCTTCGCGCATTATTACTAATAACTTACAATATGTACATTCACAACTTAAAATTATAATTAAATCTAAGCCTGGTTACAAGAGGCCTACATATACATAACAAGTTGGTGTGTCACTTAAGTTTCCAGATAGCTAAATTTGGCTCGAAATCGAATAAGACATCCAATTTCATTCAGTTTGAATCGGATTCTGAGTTATAATCTATATTTTCTTCAAAGTTTAAGTGTTAAATATGTCCGCATAATGAGGATATTCTAGTAATAGCAGATTAATAATATATTATTGTGGTGATTTATAAAAAAAAATAATTAACAAGAATCAAATGATTAACGCTAATTACAAATTTCAATGACTACACTTACAAATAAACCTTGTTACTAAGCTTTCAATTACTACATTCGTTCGTTCGCTCTAAGTGGGTATTTGGGTATTGATGTGAAATACCCAGAAAGGTCAGATGCCTCTTCCTCCTTCCGAACGTTGATGACGTTCAGGGTTTGTTAGTTGTTATAGCTTTGGGCTAGGCCGATAGAGTGTAGCACCGTACTCGGGCCCGCTTCAGGACACAGTCCATGCATGGACACGAAAAGAAATTTTTTAAATATTTTTTTTTTTTGTTTGATTTTCATTTCAATATATTTTTTTATATGTTACTTTTCTCCATAGAGAAAACGATACTACTATTAGTCGTAACAATAAAATAAAATTAATTAATATAATAAAAATATAAGAGAATTATAAAAGAAAATTATGAAACAATAATGGAAAACAATAATTAAGTGTCTTGTGCGTAGGCCCCCAGTGGCTCAGCGGTATGTCTGCGGACTTACACGCTAAAATCTGGGTTTCGATACCCGTGGTGGGCAGAGCACAGATAGCTCATTGTGTAGCTTTGTGCTTAATTCAAAACAACAACTAGTGCGTAGTGGTCAGCTTGTGTAACATTCCTTAAATACATGTTAAAGGGGAGAGGTATTTAAGACTATTTACATCATGTACGTGGTATCTGTCGAGATCACACATTAAGTTATTCTTAGGTCAATCTTATTATGGCCTAGCGCGTTAAGGCGTGCGACTTGTAATCTGAGGGTCGCGGGTTCGCGCCAAACATGCTCGCCCTCCAGCCGTGGGGGCATTATAATTGTACGGTCAATCCCACTATTCGTTGGTAAAAGAGTAGCCCAAGAGTTGGCGGTGGGTGGTGATGACTAGCTGCCTTCCTCTAGTCTTACACTACTAAATTAGGGACGGCTAGCACAGATAGCCCTCGAGTAACTTTGTGCGAAATTCAAAAAAAGCAAACAAATTTCTTATTTGTGTGTAGATGAAAACAGAAATTTTAAGCTAGAGTGGGCGGAATATTTTACATTCACCGTTAAAGGAGGTAAATCTTTATATATTACCTGCAACGTGTTATTCAGTCATTACAAAGCCAGTAACTTGAAACAACACTGTGAAAAAATCACAAAACGTATCGTCTGATTATCCACCTAAATCATAATTACAGATAAAACAAGTTAACTGTGTTAAAATCATCAATAAATAGCCAGCAGACACTGTTTACAATGTTCAGTGAGGAAGTTGATACAACGACTGAAGCTAGTTCTTGTTATATCATGGAATATTTCTCGTACTAAACGCCCATATTATCATGGTGAATTTGTTAACAAGAATATCGCTGAAGTTACTGCAGTGTCACTTTCAAATAACACAAAACTTCAGTGATTAACAGCACAACCAGTAGCTTCACGCCACACTAAAGAGAGACGTATCTCCCAGATCAGCACTGAAGTCGCACGCAAAATGATTTAAAGAATTCTCTTGCATTCAGCTGAGCCCTTGACGAATCTACAGACATACAAGACAACTCACAACTGGCGGTATTTATTCGTTATGTTTCCTCTGATGTAACTGTGAAAGAAATGTTGTACTTTCTGGCTCCAAAAAAACGTAGTGTTGACATTAAATATGAGTTTGACAGAACAAATACTGATATTCCACTGGGTAAACTCGTCAGTGTGCAACAGATGTAGCACCTGCAATGGTGGGGAAAAATGAAGGATTAATTGCACTTATGAAAAGTGATCCCAGCTTTACAGAGTTTCTCCTTGTTCACTGTATTATTCATTGTGAACATCTGGCAGCCAGGTACTTCAAGCATGATATATTGCTTGATTTCTAACCAATACAAACTGAGAAAGACAACAATAAAATGGAACCATAATATTATTGAATATTTGCATATAGTAACTAAGGAGACGAAATCTTAAAGTAAGAATCGAACTGTGCGAAGAAAGAACTAAATTTTATAGTCAAAAGTTTCTCACCTTGCATTTCATGGGTATTTCGACCAATACAATTTGTAGGTACAACATTTACAAACAAAATTTCAAAGGTAATAAAATTGTAATTAAAATGTGTAAAATATTTATTATATGGTTCAAAGTTTCGCCGGTTCAGTAAACACTGTAGAACAGTGGTTCCCAACCAAATAACATATTTTTTGTTGGCCATGTAGAAACCGGTTTATGCAAATTTTAGTTTGTTGTAATATTTTTTTCTTTTCCAAATGTTTCGTTTTTGTTTATATATCATTACAACTAATTATAAAAATTTGTTTTGACCACCTTCACCTTTATTCTTAAATAAATAATTACTGTTAGGTGTTCGAGAACATATTAAATTTTTTTAGAGGTGCGGGCCATAAAAAAGGTTGGGAACCATTGTTGTAGGATCTGAGGTCGCAGGTGTTCAGTGCTACTGCTCATCCATTTTATGTCTGTCGAATTTCGCAGTATATGTGTATGAAGGTGTTATTTGTGCACTTGCTTATAAAATTTTCTGTTCTCTTGTTATAAAGTTGTCAAGTTTTGAATGTGGTGTTAAATTTATCTTAGTTTAGACAATAACACAAATGCAGTAGGCCTAACTACGTATTTGCCTACAAAACTACGCTATTTCGGCTACCGTACGTTACTGTATAATGTACACATGCATTTTACTATTTATTCATTAATGTTTACATTTTTGTTGTGTTTCTTAAAACATAGAAAGTAAATGAGAAATACGTTAATTTCAAGGGCTCCATGAATTATAGTTTAACACTCCTACGAAAATTGGGGCCTAATAGGCCCCAGAGCAACTTGAAAGGTTATTAATATTACGCTAATAATTTTGTATTTAAATGAAATTGCCATTAACTGACCCTATCCCTTTATATTTTAAGGAGCAATAATATTTTGACTTTTCAGACATTTGCGAAATAATATTTAAATTTTTTTTTTAAACATCCACTAAGGGTATTTTGGGGCCTATTAGGCCCCAGATCGAAAAACATAAAAATGACTTTATTTATTTCCTGAATAATTCTAGAACAGGCCTGGGCAACCGAAAAAAGCAAATTATAGTAAAAATATATTAATTTTACAACTTCTTTTCAAAAGATGGATATTTAGGATAATAACTCTACTCCAACAATAATTTTAGACGGTCCTGATTATTGCCTAGTTTGCCCACGCCTGTTCTAGAACATTCTAGAAACTTTACAGAAGTATTTAGAATAATCTTGATGCTTCTAGAATATTCTAGAAGAATCTACAAATCCTATATATACAGGAGCTGAAATCTTCAAACCGTGTCAAAAATGATATCTCTTGATAAGCTGTACATTTACTGACAAAACCATCCGACGATGAAAGTGAACATGATAATTTCGAAGACTACTCTGAAAGTTGTGATGATGATCCTTCTGAAGCCGAAAATGATGAACAAATCGCTCCGTACCCTTCTGAAAGTGAAGAAAGTAATCAAGAAGATCTTACTACGATGCCAGTGAACGAACTTTTGTCCAAAGATAAGAATTTTAGTTATTCAACAACACCTTCAAGGATCAACAGGAGAACCGCAGCTCTCAATATATTCAATGGGAACCCAGGCATTACAAGGCAAGCTGCTCCAAGAGTCTCTACACCATTCGAAACATTCAAAATTTTCATTTCTGATAATATGATGGAACAGATCATTCACTCAACAAACACCGTCATGAAAGAACCAATTTTGAAGAAGACCTCTGGAAATGGATCGCAGCTAATCTTTTCCTTGGAATAAGCAAATCCAAAAATGCATCGATAGACGAAATGTTTTCAACCGAATTCGGTTTGCCATTTTGCGAAAACTGATTACACAAGACAAATTTTAAAAAATGTGCTCAAAAATCAGATTTGACATCCACTCTCAAAGAAATAGAGAAATCAAAGATGCCGCCATCTCTGGAGTCTGGAATTTTTCATTGAAAATTGCAAAACAGTTACAACCCAAGCGAATACCTGACAGTGGATGAACAACTATGTAACGGAAATCAAGAACCTTCCTGCCTCCTGAAATAAATGCAAAATCTAGAGAGTTATCACCAAAGTTTTCTACCATGACGACATCACTCTTCTCAGGCACTCAGACAAACCAGGAAAATATGTGCTACTACTGAGTTCTCAGCATCAGTCTGGTGAAGTAGAAGAGAATGGAAAGCCCGAAATCGTCAATCTTTACAATGCAACGAAGGCAGGTGTCGACCCTCTCGATCAACTGGTGAGATATTATACAACAAAGAGGCGATCAAAGCGCTGGTCAGTCTGCATATTCTATAACATTCTAGATCTTGCTGCGTACAATGCTTTCGTTCTATACTCGACAAAACATCCAGAATTTCTTCGTCAACATAAATCAAGAGCCAGAAGAGAATTTATACGGCAATTGGTGCTTGAAATCAAAGAAATTTACTGCAAAGATAATGACAAAACAACCTCATGTGAACCGCCTGCAAAGAGGGCAAAAAGAGGACGATGCCATTTGTGCGGCAGATCAAAAGATAGACAGTCGAAAATTGTTTGCTCAAATTGTAAAAAAAAATGTTTGTCAGAGCCATTCTAAAGTTGTTTGTAATGAATGTTGCTAAATCACTGTGTTTCTATTGGAAAAATATATGGGGCCTGATAGGCCCCAAAATCACTTTAGTGGATGTAAATATTTTTTTTCGTAGGAGTGTTAAAAAACCACGAGTATGTATCACCCAATCTTACAGTTTGTTTTTATCACTGTTAGTAAACGTGTATACCTTTAAACTTTAAATGCTTGTTTCTTAGCAGAATCTATTTGTTTACTTTAATATAATCTTAAAATATTTGTGGTTCTCTATTTTTATATTTTATATAATACACGCATATAGTGAATATAAATAAATATATATAAAAGGTTAAAGTCGTATGTACAGAATAAATCTACAGACGATAAAAAAACTTGTCACATTTAAGATCTACACCGACAAATCATCATACACGTGATCGCGAAAAAAAACCTTTTATTTATAATCTAGGTACAATTTCTTTATTAGATTTAAAGGATAAAATTTCGTTTTCATCACTCAACTTTGAATATCTTCTGAGTTTTCCCATTGCTACCGCTCACTTATCAGTTTTATTTTTGTATCATTTCCTTCTCTTTGGCGTACGTCATTTCATAACAACAATTGATTCAAGAGTATAGTTACACTTGAAACCAATACAAACTGTGAAGAAAGGCAACAATAAAGTTAAACCACAAAATTACTGAGTATTTGCATATAGTAACTATGGAGACCAGACATTAAAATAAAAGCCGACTTTGAGAAGAAATAACAAAATTTTATAGCAAAACATTACCAACCTCACATTCCACGGATATTTCGACCAGTACAATTTGTTGGTTTAAAGTTTTGTATGAATACTTTTATTGTATATTTACATAAGATGATTCTAAAAATCTCAATCAACTTCTTGAAATAAGAAGCAAAAGTCAGACAAGTAACATTCACTTTACTCTGCAACCTGTGAGAGGCTTAGCAATTAGGGTTAACAAGTACTGGGCTGTTTTCGACAATGTCGTACTGAAAAATTTAGAAAAATTGGTCATTTTTTAAGATAAAAATATTATTTTTACAGTAATTAATGCAATGGAAAACTGTTCTCATTGTGCGAAGCAAACATTATTTTTGGTCTATTAAGTGTGTTATCGTTTATTTAAAAATTAACAGTTTTTAACTCCTTTCCTTAAAACTATATTTAGATATTACATCAATAAAGATATAATAAAACCTTCAGATTTAGTTCTAGTGAAAGTCGGGTTCTTGTTATGAGGACAGTACTTTAAAATTCTGTTCTTTGATAAACAAAGGTTTGTCGTACGTATCGTAGTTATTTTTATAATTGTCTGAATTTAGAATACCAAAGTGGAATTTTTTATAGATTGTTTTGTGTGGTGCCATTTAGTAGATAGTGAAACAATGTATTTGTTGTTTCGGTTACATAGATACAAATATGCACGCCATGTCCTTTAGATAATAGTTAAATTAGAAAATATAACGTAATTAATACTTTATATTGGATTTACTAAAATATATTTTTCAGTATAAGATAATGCTGCTTTTGTTTTTTGTTTTGAATTAAGCACAATGGGCTATCTGTGCTCTGCCCACCACGGGTATCGAAACCCGGATTTTAGCGTGTAAATCAGCAGACATACCGCTGAGCCACTGGGGTCGATAATTCTGCAATGGTTAATAGATAGCCTGTACCATGTTGCTGTATTATTAATAAACTGTGCTTTTAGTTCGTGATTTTAGTAAATTTAGGATAATTATATCTATATAACCCACAATAGCGACTTAATACACTGTGATGGTTTACTTGGTGTCGTCTCATTATCAGTCAAATGTCTACGATATTTTTCTTTCTAAGTTCTCTCAGGTATCTTTGAAATGTTTCGTTACGTTCGATGATAATGAATTAATAGGTATTAATAAGGATTTTAAATGTGCTTTTGTTGTAAAGAATAACCACCATTTTAATCAAGTAATTATTTTAGTTAAGAATAATAATGTTATTGTCGGACGATGTAACATAAATATTTTATTTAACGACAGTTCTTTTAAAATATTTCTTCAGAGCTTAAACGGTAAGGACGAACATTAGGGATAAAATCACAAGAAGTAGAAAAGGCAAAGTTCTTTATTTTCGTCATAAAAATGTTACTCAATCGATAAAGAGTTATTTTATCTTTCATAAGAAGGTCCTTCAGGTGTCTGTATTGTGATTTGAAAGTGTAAACTAAATTAGGTACGTAGAGTCTACGTGGTGGAAGAGAGAACTGAAGACCTTTAGCTAGCACTGATTTACACTGATTATTTATGTTATAATTACACAGGTTAACAATCTGGTCGTCAGGATGAAGCTAGGAATGAATGTTGTTAGTCAGTCAATTCATCCTCAAATTTTGGACATGTTCACGCTGAACAATTTGTCTTCGTTCTATTAGTTCCACTTGTTCAGTACATCGGTGTAATCAACACTGGTATCAACGATTCTATGGTTAGTACAGAACACTTTGAACTTTTTCAGTGAAATTTATGTTCTGTTGATGCTTTGTTTGAAATTCTTGATCCAACTCCACAAAACATGCTCACCCTTTATGATATGTGTGGGGGGAGGGAGAACATTGTTAGGGTCAGTCTCAATATTCGTTTGTGAAAGAGTGGTTAGTGGATGGTGATGACTAGGTACCTCTATTCTTTCACTGCTAAATTTCGGACGACTAGTGTAGATAGCCCTCGTGTAGCTTCAGCCCAATGTAAAACAAAGCAATAGTCTCTTCAGACAAATCTGATAATCTAACGACTTTTGAACATTTCGGTTTGGTTCTTTAAAGTGGAGAAACTTTGGATTAACGTTTCGAACAATGTTTCTGAACGAAAGCAAATTTCAAGGTTGATGATTAATATTATAACTATATTGAAGATGAAGAAATAGATTCATACAACAGAAGGGAACAGAGACAAAGTTTTCAATATTTTGCAGATTCAGTATTTAAAGCAAAAAAAAATAAAAAATCTTGATGATGAGAAACCTACTTCAGATAAAATGTTTATCAGAATGGCTGGTATGGGTACTAACACTGGTATTGTGTATCAGAATGTCTGGTATGGGTACTAACACTTGTATATGTGAATGTCTGGTATGGGTACTAACACATGTATTGTGTATCACAATGGCTGCTATGGTTACTGACACTTTTATTGAGGAGAGAAAACGATTCGACCTTCCTAGGTCATCCTCAGGTTAAGAAAGAGAGAGTTTGCAAGTGGCCGTTGTCGGACACATGTCTTAGGGACGAGGGTATAAACGTATACGGGAGTAACAGATACGGAAAGTTATTCAACCATTGGTGTAATAGAACGTGGTTATTTTACTGTCAAAACAAGGGCAAACTGCTATCTGCAGTGTCGTGTATAGAAACAACATAAACCACGATAAGGTCTTCCCCCAATTTTAGTTAACCCATAGCTAGCAGAAAAGCCTAATTTAGACACTGAACTGCCCTCGCGGGCAGACTGAAATTTTTACTTGGGGCACTCAACCCTGTGACTAAGCATCGGGAATGTATTGTTTGTACTTACAAGACACTGCTGGACAGATCACAGCCAAAAGGAACTTGCTTGATCGATGTTCACAGGTGTCCGCGACACACGCTTCAAAACCTCAGTCGTAATATTTGTCTGTCCATTCTGTCATTGTTAATTTGTTATGTTACTTAATAGCATTACTAACAAAGTAAGTTTTACTTTGCAGGTAACATGTTTACCAAACAAATGAAGACAACATGTACTACTCAGTGCACCTCTTTATTGAATCACTAAATGTCAGCACAAATATATATTATGTGTACTGAAAGTTTGCCAAATTTCATACAGATACACGAGTCGTATCGATACAGTCCTCTCGAGTTCTTCATGGTAAGTACTCGTATGTTACTCTTTTACCAACACATTTTTAATATTTAGTGTTTGAATTAATTAAATACAGAAACAGACAAGGAAAGCTATTCAACCATTGATGAAACAAAACATGCTTATTGTACTGTCAAAACAAGGGTAAACAGCTATCTGCAGTGTCGTGTGTGGAAGCGTCATAAACCACGAGAAGGTCTCCGCCCCTGCTGCATCTGTAAAACATACATATCGTGTTGATTACTTTACTGATACCGCTCAACAACATGCATGCCTGGTTCACTAAATTACCCTGTACAACTGAACAAAACAGATACCTGGTTCACCAAATTACCCTGTACAACTGAACATCATAGATACCTGGTTCACTAAATTACCCTGTACAACTGAACAACATAGATACCTGGTTCACTAAATTACCCTGTACAACTGAACAAAACAGATACCTGGTTCACTAAATTACCCTCTACAACTGAACAACACAGATACCTGGTTCACTAAATTACCTTGTAAAACTGAACATCATACATGCCCAGTTGACTACTTCACTGGTATATCTGAACAACATACAACATTAAATAACAATTATAAATCTGTACGAATAATATTACTCAGATTTTCTTTGGATTTTATAATTTTGTAATATTTATTTAGTGTAAGTCACAAAGATGTGAGAAACCAAAGTCTGACGAGATTCCCCAGTATACAATTTACCTATTGTTTTTAACTTCTTATCCCAAATCCTATTATTGTATTTGTTAACTAATTCTCATTTCTTGACATAGTAAATACTCAAGCCTCGTTTTTCGTACAATTTTCTTAGAGGTTTACTTTTTACAGACTTTTTATCTCACCCTTTTATGATGTTACAGAATTCGATATCAACACCAATCAGTGAAGACTGACTTTGAAACAGCTGTGGACAATATCTGAATGTGATTGGACAGAGAACATTATGTACTACTTGTTTTATATATACTGTGAACAGTGGTGTCTGTCCATCAGTTCATCTGTCTCCTGTTTATAACGGCTTCACTTCTCATGTTGAGTGTGAAAAGCTATGGATGAAGTCAAAGTACAACATTAACTATTTAGATAACAGTATAACAGGTATGAATAATGTTAACAACAAACAGGATATTCTACACTAACTTGTTATGAATTAATAACACTATGTATCAGAATGTAAAATGTGACATAACGGTTTGTTATTGTTAAATTGTTCTTAGCAGAACACTTACTATACAAACATAGAAAACCAAAACTCATGTAACACACTTACTCTAGAGTATCACACGATCTTACAATTAGTCTTTAGTCACTGCTACACGAGGGCTATTTGCGCTAGTCGGCCATAATGTAGCAGAAAGACCAGATGGAAGTCAAGTAGTCATCGCTACCAACCGCCAAGTCTTGGTCTACTATTTTGTACTATTTGCTGGTGTATATCTCATCATATACAAACATGGATCACCATTAGGTTCCTCGACTCAAATCACTACAAGTTTATGTATATATAAATAATTTACGTAGATTCTCATACATTTTCTCGCTTCATTTACTATGATAACTGTATTTATATATACACATATATATGTATGTACATAGATGTAGACGGACGGGAATTTAAATAGAAATGTTGATTGTTATTTTTTCAGGGTAACACTGTCTTCTCAGTTAACGTTGTACGAATGTTGATGACAAAGCTACGTATGGACAATTCCTCAGAAACTGCGCATGTCAGGTAGATATTAGTGGTTGTCTGATTTAATAACAAGCTCAGCGATGGTAAAAACTATTTTAAAATTTGAAGAAAAATAAGCATATGAGTATCTAGAAAACTATGGGAAAATATCAGTATATTTAGTGAAGTATTTGTTGTATTTTTTACTTTATAAGTAATTCTATCTTTCTAAAAGTAGTGACATAGAAATTCAAAAATGTTCTGGTGTTTGTCCTGTTTGGAATTATTTAGATTTTTATTGATTACTTCAATGACCACTTCTCAACATATTTCACACCCGAACATTGATGATAAAACTGTAAACAGTTTCAGGTTTGTTTTGTTTTCTTTTAACCAGTAGCTTGACCTTTTAATGTACTCCTAAACATCAGAATCCCCAGATGTTGAGAGATTTATAGAACTGTGTATTTTTAAAAAACACATTAACTCAACACAATAAAATTTATATCAGGCTGTGACTGTTATACAAGATTAAATATTAAAATAAATAGATAGAGCTTAAAGGATTTACCGGAGTTTTCAAAATCTATAAAATAAAACTTAGTCGTAGAATCACTAGAAACAAAAGTCCACGAAACGTATTAGGGATTTTATTGGAAAGAAATGTAAACAGCTTTCCAAAGGAAAATAAATGTCAGAAGAGAATAAATAACTGTTTTTATAGGAAAGTCATCAAAGCGACTGCGCTTCTTTTCCGTTTACTCGGAATCACTTATCTTCTGCATCAGTCCTCATGACGATACTCACCTACAGAGGGAGTACATGGTAACTAACGCCTTGTTGTAGTCCTCCAAGTAAGTATTTCAAGTCTGATTTTATATGAACGGGGAAAACAGAAAAATGTGGGTGTGGTTCTTACTGGCCATAAATCTGTTATTTTCACATCGCTTCCAAGTCCTTGACAGTGCTGGATATTAAACCTTACGGTCCGTCCAGTTACTATTATTTCTGTATCTTACACAGTTAGGACTGGCATGGCCTAGCGCGTTAAGGCGTGTGCTTCGTAATCTGAGGGTCGCGGGGTCGCGCCAAACATGCTCGCCCTCCCAGCCGTGGGGACGTTATAATGTGACGGTCAATCCCACTATTCGTTGGTAAAAGAGTAGCCCAAGAGTTGGCGGTGGGTGGTGATGACTAGCTGCCTTCCCTCTAGTCTTACACTGCTAAATTAGGGACGGCTAGCATAGATAGCCCTCGAGTAGCTTTGTGCGAAATTCAAAACAAACAAACAAAAATCTTACACAGTTCGTAAGTTTGTGTGTGTGTTTTCTTACAGCAAAGCCACATCGGGCTGTCTGCTGAGCCCGCTGAGGGCAATAGAATCCATGAATTTAGCGTTGTAAATCCTAGACTTACCGCTGTACCAGCGGGGAAGGGGGGAGTTTGAAAACTGTCTGACAGAATATTTATTAATTATTTCTCTAATATGTCAATGTATGTATAACCACAACTATCTGGCTATAATTCCTAAGCCTCCTGAACTAACTAAAAGAACAACAGTGGGAAATTATCATTACTTAAACTTAAGTCAAATTATTTACCGACAAACTAACTCAGTGTAACATCTGAACTGGTCATCACCAACCACTGCCTAATCTTGGGCTACTCCTTTACTTACGAATAGTGTTATTGAAGGTCACATAATGACACCTCAACGTCTGAAAGAGCGGCCACGTATAGTAACTAAGGAGACAAGATATTAAAATGAGAACCGAACTGTGCAAAGAAAAAACAAAATCTTATGGAAGAAAGTTTCTAACACTGCATTTCATGGGTACTTCGTCCAGCACAATTTGTAGGTATAACGTTTTCTATAAATATTTTAATTGTATATTCCCATGGAAACATTTTATACATCTGAATTAAATTCTTAAAATAAGAAACAAAAGTTAGACAATTAGTAAGTAACATTCACTTTACTCCACAACCAGTGAGAAGCCTAGTAATTAATGTTAGCAAATACTGGTCTGTTTTCAATAACGTCGTGTTGAAAAGTTTAGAAAAAATGAACATTTTCTATAAAAAAAGTTTGTTTGTTTGTTTGGAAATTTCGCACAAAGCTACTCGAGGGCTATCTGTGCTAGCCGTCCCTAATTTAGCAGTGTAAGACTAGAGAAGGCAGCTAGTCATCACCACCCACCGCCAACTCTTTCTACACTTTTACCAACGAATAGTGGGATTGACCGTCATTATACACCCCACGGCTGAGAGGGCGAGCATGTTTAGCGCGACGCGGGCGCGAACCCGCGACCCTCGGATTACGAGTCGCACGCCTTACGCGCTAGGCCTATAAAAAAAAAAAAAAAGAGAATATTTTTACGACACGTACTGCATGGGAAAGGTTTTCGGACTGTTCTAATATACACTATATTTTATTATCTGTTAAATGTGGTACCGTTTATTGAAAAAATAAGCTTTAAACTCCATTTCTTAAAACTGTATCTATAAATTATATCAATAAAAAAAGATATAATCAAATCTTCAGGTTTAGTCCTAGTGAAGGTAGGGCTCTTGTTATACGAAGAGTATTTAATATTCATTTCTATGGAAAAACAAACGCTTGTTGTTCGTATCATAGTTACTTTTAAAATTATCCGAATTTAGAATGCTTAAGTGGGAATTTTTTATAGTTTTTTCTTAATAGAGACATTTGATAAATAGTGACACACTGTATTTATTATTTCGGTCAAATAGACACAGATATGCACGTTATGTCGTTTATGTAATAGTGAGATTAGAAAATATAACTTAATTGTTTATATTGGATTTACCTAAAATATATATCCTGAATATTATATAATGCTGAAGTTGTTAATATGTAGCGTAAAATATCTTACATATTCCACATTCACTATTTAAAGCAAAACAAAAATAATACATTATTTCTACCTAAATAACTAAAATACATTGCTGAAATAACAATTATTTAATCAAAACTAAAATATATAGAAACTTAATTACTAAAATTAAAAAAAAATCTTCATATTTTAAATGGAACGATTTTAATGAAGACTACATGATATTTGGTGTTGGTTAAAGTTGTTTGATGTAGATGGTTTCTTTAAGTATGAATTCCAGATCAGTATCATCCCTACAAAGAATATTTATATTTTATCGTTCGTGTCCTGTTTCTTCACTATGTTAGCGTATAAACGAAAACCATGTGTCACCGAACATTTCTGTGTGTTTTCAAGAACAATCCCGTATTTTATTAGTTCTTACTACTAGATGGCGTTCGGCTTTCTCAGTACATCAGGCCATGCAGTTTTCTTGGGTGATTATATGGACAAGCCCTGAACAAAGATAAATTTGGATGTCTTTAGTCAGAAGAATTCCCTTCTGTATGATATGGGGTTAAACTTAATCTGGAAGAAAACATAATTTGTGAGTTATAAAAAGCGGTTACCTATCACCGTATTGATCTGTATTTTTTATCCTATTTTTAACTTAACTGTTTTTTTTTATCCAACACCAACTTGTAAGCACCTTTCACATGTTGTGTGCACACCCACATATCATATTTTAAACTTTAAGTAAAACATAAATGTATACTAACAGTTTTATTTAGAAATACTTTAGACTTTATAATTATGAATCATTCATTCAGTGTATGTCAAGAATTAAAACCAATCCAGACTTTCATGTTTGTTTAAATGTGAACGAGCTTCTCCAGTAGACAACCAACCTATTGATTTTTGACTCCAAATCGTATGATTGTAGTTGTTAACTAATTATCATTTTTTCACATACTAATTACTCATGTCTTGTTTTTCGTACAATTTTCTTAGTGGTTTACTTACTGCAATCTTTTTTATCTTACCTTTTATGATATTACAGAATTTGACCTGAACAACGACCACGACTTGTGAGTAACTTTCAGATGTAGAGTGCACACGTTTATATTAAATATTAAACTGTAAGCAAGAAATAATTCTAAGTCTGTATGAACAGTTTTACTCAGAAATACTTTGTAATTTATAATTTTGTGACATCCATTGAGTGTTAAGTAACAAAGAAAAAAGGAAATCCAATCCAGATTGGACAGAGAACGTTATCTACTACGTTTTATACAACATACTGTGAACCGTGGTGTCCGTTCATCTGTCTCCTGTTTATGTTGAGAATGAAAAGCTACATCAACTTGTTATGAATTAATAACACTGTGATTCACACATCATCATGTGACGTAATGGTATGTTATTGTTGAGTGGTTCTTAACATGACTGAATCATTACTTCTTGTAGTTGTTGGTATAAGGAATATAGGTTCAGAAAGTTTGAGTAATAACACCAAAATATAACAATCATTCAAATTAATATAGAATTTTGTCTAATGAACAATTAATTTTATGTTTAAGGACATTAAAGTCATTTGTTGAAACACTACACACAAAGAGATAAAGAGAACTTTAAAACGGATTGTTTGAAAAATTCTGTTTCGTATTCTATCTGAGATGTTTACCAACTTTAGGTTCCAGTTACATACAGATAATTTGAACACATTTAATCCTAGCATTTCGTTACCATTACATAACAAATACTATGCTTCATATATTTTAATATAATTCATTCCCCATATGGTACAGCACTTATTGTACAGAGTTACAACGTTAAAATCATGGTTTAAATTATTCTCAGTTAACAGATAGCCAGATATGGCTTTACTACAGAAATAACACACACATAATATAATTTAATTTTATTTAATGTTATACTTGGAAACATGTTTATTTCACAATATATTTTTCAACAAATTATTTACTAATATTTTTATTCAGATATTTTGTACTCGATATAAAGTTAATAGTCGTGATTTTATTTAAATATTGATTTCAGATATTATTACATTATTATTTGTCATGTAAAATGTTGAGTTTTGTTTACATAGTTGTATTCATAGTTAATGGTTTGTTTTGATTTACAGAATTCTACCAAATATACTGCAGCATAATTATCTGAGATAACTTGAAATTACTGGTTCAAGTGTTAATGGAAACTATAAGAAGAAACGAAGGAGAAAAGATATTTCTGTTTGTCTGCCACATTAATTGGTTGAATTCAGAGTATTAGAAATGTTTGATTGACAGACACAAACTTTATTTTGGAAGGACAATGTAATAAGATTCGCAAAATGTTTTGTTAGGCATCGTTTTGAAAAATATTTAAAACTATATACTCATAGAAGATTATACCAGATTATTGTACATAGTCTAAAATATCTAGTTTCATACTATTTTCGATAGAATATCTTTTTGTTCTCACATAACAGCTATTATTGTTCAGTGCAGCCTTCAATATGCGAAAATATTTTTGGTTCCACTAGCCTTGAAATTCTCATCTACCGCACGTTAAAACAATGGTTCATCTGCGTTGTAGCATGTAAATAAACAAGCACAACGCTTCACTGAAACATACTCTACTATCAAAGCTGGAAGCTGGCTTCCTATTTACTGTAGAACACAATCTTCAAAGTTGACAGAAAAGAAGTACCAGAAGTGTGAGGAGAGTAAAGTATCAATGGGAAATATATTTTCAGTGCAAGAAAACATCAACTTTGACACGATATCTTACCTAAAAATAACAGGAATCACATTGAGAAGCTCATATTGACTTGGTGGAGGAACCTAGATGAGCAGTCCTCGGAAAGTGTCCACAAGATGCCCTCGGAGTGTGACTTCTCTTCTTGGAGGAACGCACTTGTGGGATAACGTGTAAATAACTAGGTACATTCTTTTTCCTATCTTGAAAGTACGGGTCACGACGCTGGGTGTAAAATGACATTTTTAACTGTAGATATCCGGGCTGATCCACCTTCTTTCCCATGTTGGGGGGAAGGACATCTTAGCAGATACAGTACATATAAAGTTGTCCATCTTTTTTCCCCATGGTAGAGTGGGGAACATCTTAGTAAACACAATACATATAAATTAGTCCACCTTCTTTCCCATGGTAGAGTGGGGAGCATCTTAGTAAACACAATACATATAAATTAGTCCACCTTCCTTCCCATGGTAGAGTGGGGAACATCACAGTAAACACAATACATATAAATTAGTCCACCTTCATTCCCATGGTAGAGTGGGGAGCATCTAGTAAACACAATACATCATCTTAGTAAACACAATACATATAAATTAGTCCACCTTCTTTCCTCATGGTAGAGTGGGGAGCATCTTAGTAAACACAATACATATAAATTAGTCCACCTTCTTTCCCATGGTAGAGTGGGAGTGGGGAATATCTTAGTAAACACAATACATATAAATTAGTCCACCTTCTTTCCCATGGTAGAGTGGGGAGCATCATAGTAAACACAATACATATAAATTAGTCCACCTTCTTTCCCATGGTAGAGTGGGGAGTATCTTAGTAATCGCAATACATATAAATTAGTCCACCTTCTTTCCCATGGTAGAGTGGGGAACATCACAGTAAACACAATACATATAAATTAGTCCACCTTCTTTCTCATGGTAAAGTGGGGAGCATCTTAGTAAACACAATACATATAAATTAGTCCACCTTCTTTCCCATGATAGGATGGGGAGTATCTTAGTAAACACAATACATATAAATTAGTCCACCTTCTTTCCCATGGTAGAGTGGGGAGCATCTTAGCAAACACAATACATATAAATTAGTCCACCTTTTTTTCCATGACAGAGTGGGGAGCATCATAGTAAACACAATAAATATAAATTAGTCCACCTTCTTTCCCACGATAGACTGGTGAGCATCTTAGTAAGCACAATACATATAAATTAGTCCACCTTCTTTCTCATGGTAGAGTGGGGAGCATCTCAGTAAACACAATACATATAATCAGTGTTGTCGAGAAACCCACTTGTAGAGAAATATATATGCAAAAACGGCTCGTTTGGGTTGAGAAGATATTTTACATAGAAGAGCGAACAACGTTTCGACCTTCTTCGGTCATCGTCAGGTTCACAAAGAAAGAGGTAACTGACCGGAAGCTGACCACATGTTTCAAAGGGGTTGTGTAACTGAAAGTTGGAATGTAGAGGGCGGTGTTAGATGTTTGAATATATAATTTTATTTATTTTATTATATTAATATAGGTATAAAGGCGTTCCTTTATATTGGTTTATTTTGGGTTTTAGTTGTTGTATAAGTAAGGCTTCTTTAATTTTGCGTTTGTTTATGTTTGTTTCTTTATTTAGTATTTGAGAGTTTTCTATGGTTATGTTGTGTTTATTTGACTTGCAGTGTTCGAAAACGTGTGAAGGTGACTTTTTATGTTCTTTGAATCTGGTTTCCATTTTCTACTTGTTTCTCAATATAGAAGTTGTGGCAGTTATCACATTGTATTTTATACATAATGTTGGTGTGGTGTTTGTCAGTGTAGTTTTACATAGTATAGACCTCAGTTTTGTGCCTGGTTTTTGAATAAATTTGGTATTAACTGGAATGTCGTATTTTGTTACTAGTTTTGCCGAATGTTGGTTATTTGTTTGCTGATGTCAGGAATATATGGTATACAGCAGTATATGGTTTCGTGATTTTTGATTCGTGAGATGTGTTTACTTTAGTTGGTTGATTTTGCTTTCTGTCTAGGTGTTTGCGTATAATGTTTTCTACGGTTTATGGAGGAAACTTGTTGATGTTGATGAAGTATTGTTTTATTTTGTCTGATTCATCGTTAATTTTATCTGGTGAGCATCGGTTTTTGGCTGTGTTTATTTGGTTTTTTAGTATGTTGAGTTTTTATTTTGTTTCATGTGCTGAGTCCCAAGGAATGTATAGTCCAGTATGGGTGATTTTTCGGTGGATTTCTGTTTTGAATTGTGTGTCGGTTCTTGTAATTTTGAGGTTAAGAAATGATATTTGATTGCTTTCTTCCTGTCTATACTATGTAAAAACTACACTGACAAACACCACAAAAACGTTATTTATAAAATACAATGTGATAACTGCCACGACTTCTATATTGAGAAGCAATTAGAAAATGGAAACCAGATTAAAAGAACATAAAAAGTCACCTTCACTCGTTTTCGAACACTGCAAGTCAAACACAACATAACCATAGAAAACACACAAATACTAAATAAAGAAACAAACATAAACAAACGCAAAATTAAAGAAGCCTTACTTATAGAACAACGTAAACCCAAAATAAACCAATATAAAGGAACGCTTTTATACCTATATTAAATGTAATAAAATAAAATTATATTATATGTTCAAACATCTAACACTGCCCACTACATTCCGACACCCAGTTACACAACCCCTTTCAAAGATGTGGTCAGCTTTCGGTCAGTTACCTCTTTCTTCATGAACCTGACGATGACAGAAGAAGGTCGAAACGTTGTTCGCTCTTCTATGTAAAATATTTTCTCAACCCAAACGAGCCGTTTTGCATATATATTACAATTCATATAAATTAGTCCACCTTCTTTCCCATGGTAGAGTGGGGAGCATCTTAGTAAACACAATACATATGAATTAGTCCACCTTCTTTCCCATGGTAGAGTGGTGAGCATCTTAGTAAACACAATACATATAAATTAGTCCACTTTCTTTCCCATGGTAGAGTGGGGAGCATCTTAGTAAACACAATACATATAAATTAGTCCACCTTCTTTCCCATGGTAGAGTGGGGAGCATCTTAGTAAACACAATACATATAGTAAGAGTGGGGAGTATCTTAGTAAACACAAACATATAAATTAGTCCACCTTCTTTCCAATGAGAGAGTGGGGAGCATCTTAGTAAACACAATATATATAAATTAGTCCACCTTCTTTCCCATGATTGGGTGGGGAGCATTCTTCTCAACGCGATACATCTAAACGGGTTCACCTCTTTTCCTATGATAGGGTGGGAAACATCCGAGCTAAAACATTACATCTAAAGTGGTCCACCCTCTTTCCCATGATTGGGTGGGGGGCATCCTAGCCAACACAATACATCTAAACTGGTCCACCTCCTTTCCATACCAGATCTCCAAAGAACCAGCCTGCAGGAGATGGTATGAATGGAGTTTCTCGGCCGACTGGTATATTCATTGACTGCTACAGCTCCTTCTGAAACAAGATAAACCTTTTAACACAGTTAAGATGTCTTCTCTGTTCGTTTGCCTTAGAGATTTTTCTCTTTAGACAATTGCCATCTTGGCTCATGAGATTTCTCATAGTTCAGCATGTGTCTTCCAACAATCTTAGAAACACTAACTTCCTATTTTCTCGTTCTCTCTGTGGTATTTAAAATTTGTTTTGTAGATTTACTAGTTTTTAATAACAGAGATTTGCTTTATTTCTCGAATTACATTTTTTTTTCTATTTATTAACGTAGAAGTCCATATCACTATTTCTCTATCCTTTGTGAGAGAAGAATGTTTACACATAAGTGAAATTTCAACAGTGGCGAGGAGATGAAAGTTACGTATTGATGACGTGACAGCCACTTTTCATATATTAGTGAACACAATTATGTAGTCTGTAACTTTATTCACATCTATATGACGTGACAGCCACTTTTCATATATTAGTGAACACCATCATGTAGTCTGTAACTCCATTCACATCTATTTGACGTGACAGCCACTTTTCATATATTAGTGAACACCATTATGTAGCCTGCAACTTTATTCACATATATTTGACACTCTTTCATCCCTTCGATGTCAATAGGAAATTCAGCAGAAGGTCAGCTTGTTTGTTTACGTTCATGTACTTCTAAGGCTATGTGAAATTCCGACTGAGGACAGTATTCGACCATCCTTTCATTATGTGGGCTTAATTTCTCATGTATATTCCATTCCAGGTCTTTTTCCCTCTTTCACAATCCCGTTTGTATAAATCTAATCCTGATGTATTATTTGTTTTTCATCAGTTACTTACATCTGCATACATACTGATTTTTTTTTACACCAACTACATTTCCAGGACTATATGTCTGGTCCTCGTAGTCTTACTGATTCACTGATTAAGAATTATAGTTATTTTTACATGCACTATCTAGATTCACAAACTGTGGTATAAATTTTGAATTTTTGGAAAGCTGACCCATTTATTCAATTCAACTACCCAGTACACAATTACCCTGTCTTTTCCTGAACCTTCTTTGTTTGCCTTCTTGCACTTTACGTCTTCATTTCATGTCAGAAGTACTTCATAGAGATGCTGTTCCCTTTGGAATGATTCTTGTTCCATTCTGTTTTCTGCTATGGCTTGTTCCATACAATGTTTCTTCCTCTGGTCCCACATGTCAAATAACGGATGGATTACAACCATTCTTACACATAGGATTTCTCTCCGTTTCTTTTCTTTCTAACGATCAGTTCTAAACCTGTTCAATTTCATCCACTTTGAAATCTATTCTGTTTTCTTTAGGTGTGAAGAAATTTACCAATCATCTTACAAGGTTTTACTTGATGTCCTTAAAAAGACACGAAGGTATTTAGTTATTAATCTGTGCAAAGTTTTCATTTAGAAAAGTTATCTTCACTTCGTTGGATCATTATTCCATATTCAGGTCTATATTACAAACGCCTTTCTTCCTATTCCCATCACAGAGTTCTTTAGATGCTTGCTTTTCTTCATCCACTGATGTTATAATTTATTATTTCCAACACTACATTGTGTCCTATAATTTCAGTCACGTGGTCAAAGCGTGTGCTCCACATCTCCGTTGACTTGGTCTGTGGTTTCGTTATTATATGCAAGATAGCCTTCTGTTTTCATACTCATGGAAAGAGTCCTCCAGTTATATCTTTGATGGTAGAAACCCGTTTTGAATGAATTGACAAAATGTTCAAATCCTTACTCACTCCAACCCAATACTTTATCCTCTTGACCCAACCATTTTCACTGTTTCCTACTGTGCTCGAGAAACTCGTTGTGGCTAGATAATCTATTACCACTGTTTTGGTTCCTTCACTTTGAATCGTACCAAACCCACACCTCTCAGAAATGTTATGTTTACTGGTTGTGATACATCATTGAACAACAATCTCATCTTAAACATATCTACCAGCATAAGCAATTCTTACACATCAGTGTACCCGACCTCTGTTCTGTTCATTGGACATGTTTGTATTCCTTACCACTGCTAGTGAATTGTTTGATTATGATCCATTCTGATAAATTCGTGGTGATTTTTTACATCAATTATAGAGCAGGTATCAGATCTTTAATTCCTTTTTTAAAACACTCGACCGTCATGATTCGGCATCCATCCAATGGATTTGCTGTATAGATTCTCATGTATTTGAAGCGATTAATTTGAAAACAGATCATTTGTATCATGATCTGCCTATCAAATAGCCGCTTCACTCACAAGTTTTCTGATGCGTATGTGTTCATTTGGGTAATTACGACTCATTTTCTCTTTAATAATGAAATTTCATGAGTGGAGCAGTATAGAGGGAGCTATTAAACAATAACATTATTATTCATTAATAAGAATCACGTGAGTTCAGATTGAAGTTGCCTAAAAACTAGTGTCACGCAGATACTCAAGACATATGTTCACAGAAGATATAATCACTGTGTGAAATGGTAAGCGTCTTCTGAACTAACCAGTTGGAGATAATAAAATGGGGGTTCCAATCTTCATCTCTACATTTGACACAATAGTTTTATGATGTGTTTAAATTTTCCTTCTTGTTTTTACTTTAACGTTTTTCATGCTGTTTATTACTTTTTATTTTCTACAGTTATTAAGTAACTAGTTTCAAAATTCACTCCATTTAAACACGAATCTTAAATTTCGTGTTACTGTTCATACACATTTACCACCCATCTCAGAAAGAACAGTCATAACTTTTTGGTCTCCGATACCACATCGTTTTGTTTAGATAGTAAATTAATTCTATTTTGTTAGACCAAGTTACTTATATATGTTTCCTTCTCAAGGTTTTATACGTCACTCAGTCCACACCTGCATCTGTCCTTTTGATAACACATTTATGGCCAGCTCAAACTTAATTTCCAGTCCTTATCCTTCACAAAATACCCCCTCTTAGTACTTCCCCTTAAATATCACTCATTCATCAGACTCGGTGTTAAATTATCATTCCACTAACACCACTCTCCGGTTTCAAACGTGGCTTTTGAATTAACTGTAAATGTAGCTTATTTACTTTTCATTTCTATATATCATTTTTCCTATACTATACTACACTAGAGAATGTTATAACTGTACAATCTCCTGCTGGTTAGTTTGTGGTAAAACTGGTGTTAGAAAAGTACTGGACCAACCAAATAGTATTAGTTGGTTAAGACACCCCTGTCATATCTTCTTCAAAAGATTGATTCCCAGGTGGTCTGGTATAGAAAGGAGACAGACTGGTCTAGATGCACTGTGTTGACTAGGCCATGGGAAAGGTGGACCAACCATCATATCTACAATTAAGGATGCCATCCTCTTTTTGACACCCAGTTTAGTGAAACGTACTGTCAACATGGGCGAAGACTGTATCTGGTTATGAGCGTTGTCCCACATGTGTTTTCCTCTGGTTGGGATGTTGCACCCAATAGAGATGCATTTGGACACTTTCCGAAGGGTGCTCATCACTGTTTCCTCAACCAAGTCAGTGTAAGTTTAGGTAAGATATCGACTCACACTTCTGGTACTTCTTTTCTGGGAAGCGGCTGCGACAGTAGAAGAAATCACGTTCCTGTTGAAATCTTGGGTAGGTGGAACTAGTGTAGGCAGAAACTAAACAGTAATGCCATCTTATGAGAAGTGGTATCTATCGGAAATATAAGAAATATTAAGTTTTCATAAATTCACAATCAACGTACAATAACTTTTTCTTTAAAAAATATAGACACTACATATGTCAAGCAAAGCTAAAAATCGACATTACCAAAACTGTATTCAAATTTTATGTGTGTATTCTAGTGTATATATAAATAACCATAAATAAACGTATTTATTGGTCCTTCTGTTTGTAAGTTCAAAAGTAGAATTATTTGACTTTCTTTATACAAAATATTTACCATCATAACTTATCAGAGTGTTTAACTTGTAAAGGCAGATCGCAGATATAATGACACATTTAAATGATATAACAGTAATATCTGATTCCATGTAGTCCAAAACATCAATTATGGTAAGGATATTGTTGAAACATGTTATTCAGAAGAGATTCAAAGAGACTACATCCACATGTTCAGATTATTTATTGATACGAATAATTTAAATCATGTAAATGTTTTTGCAACAAAATTTTATCAAAACTGTTGGTATTTTGTATTAATAAAATTATAAAAACAAGAACTAAAGTCTGAATTATTTAAACAGTGAACAGACTGTTTGACATATTTTTATTGCATTGGTTCTTGACCAACATGAGGAATGCCTTTACATTTGTTAATTTCAAAACGAGTATGCACTGAAAATACAAAGTACAAACTAATTTACATTTTATCGTATCTTTTTATAGTGCTACTATTATTAGATAGGCTTGTTTAAAAGATTCTAACAAACAATTTTAAATCTTCATAACATGTTCGATCCTACCTGATTCATTCAATACTAAATTATTATTTAACAGAAACTTATCAAGAAAACATTTCTATATTTGCTGAAATATTAAAATTGTTCATGTGTGATGATTTAACACGATCACATTTTATATGTTTAGTAGTATACACAGCGTTCAGAATGTTATAATAACTAAATCAACGTCTTGAATATAAGGTTCCAGTGGTACAGTAGTAACATTATTTGTAATTAAGTTGTAACTTAGACTTTGTCACATTTGGGAAAGTATGTGACGGTCATGAAAAATAATCATGCAAATGGATTGTGAAGATGTGTTCACATGAAGGAGTTTTCAAGATGGAGATAGTCCTTAAACTTAGTTGAATTGAGGAACAAGGCAACATACATCAACATTTAAATATCTTTCACTTACACTATATTATTGGTATAACTTAATTAACACTATATTAGTCCTGTAGGGCCAGATGAGTAGTCGCTTGACTCCCAATTTGAGGGTGACGGGTTCGAATCCATATCCCACCAAACATGCTTGTTCTTTCAGCCAAGTGACGATCAATCCCACTATTCATGACTAGCTGAAGAGTTGGCAGCTTTTTACTGCTAAATTAGGAACGGCTAGCGGAGATAACCCTCGTGTAACTTTGAGAACTTCTATTCCAACGTTGCAACAACAACCGCAGACTAATTTAAAATTATATATTCAAACATCTAACACCACCCTCTGCATGCCGGCACTCAGTCACACAACCCCTTCCAAACATGTGGTCAGTTACCTCTTTCTTTGTGAACTTGACGATGACCGAAGATGGTCGAAACGTTGTTCGCTCTTCTATGTAAAATATTTTCTCAACCCAAACGAGCCGTTTTTACATATATATTTCTCTACAAGTGGTTTTTCTCGACATCAATGGTACTGAGAAATTATATGAACACCTAACAGCTCTATTCAACTTATCATTTTCAGCATCACTGTTTCTGGGAAGGCAGCAGTAATTTTAATGTTCCAGAAAGAAGGAAAGCCAGCAAATAAACCAAACAGTTACCGCCTGATTAGTCTAACTGGTTGCATAGGAAAAATATTAGAAAGAATAATTAGTAACCGACTATCTATATACTATCTATAAATTCAAAATTACCTGAAATTCAAAACGGATTTAGAAAATACAGACAAACTACCTAATCAGATTAACTGAAACTATTGCAGACAGCTTTAACAAAAACGAAAGCACTTTAGCTTGCTTTCTCTACATTGAGAAAGCATTCGACACGGTGTGGCATAACGGATTACGTCACCGGTTAACGTAAATGGATTTACCCCAGGATTCGCTGGCTATCTAACTTTCTCGGACAATAAAACGTGTAAAGTAGATGTGAATGGGGCCCACTCAGGGTCCTTTTCACCTGAGACAGGAGTCTTACAGGAAGGGATAGTTAGCCCTATCTTATGTATCATGTATGTCAGTATTATGGCACAGTCGGACCTAAACTTAGGTTTTGCATAACAATTTGCTGACAATGGAAAACTGCCTCCACTCCTTCAATAACAGCAACAAACCTCCAGCCAGTCTTGAATAATTTAGAAGAATACTGCCAGAAATATAGAATAAAAACAAATATTCCGAAAACCCAAGTAATATCATTCACCAGATTAAATACACTTAAAAATATACACGAACGGATCATTTTTACAGACTGCTACTTCGGCTAAATTTTTAGGATTAACTTAGGACACCAAATAAACGTGGATACAGCATACTAACAATATCCTGACTGGAATTTGGAAAAGATCAAATGATGCAAAAAGTTTTTCAGGTAAAAATAAAGGCACCTGATAATATAATAAAATCTACAAAACATACATTAGACCTATAATAGAATACGCATTACGTTCAAAGATTTGGCTTGTTTGTTTCTGAATTTCGCGCAAAGATAGTGGTCCCTAAGTTAACCAGCCGTGGGGGTGTATAATGTGACGGTCAATCCCACTATTCGTTGGTAAAAGAGTTGGCGGTGGGTGGTGATGACTAGCTGCCTTCCCTCTAGTCTTACACTGCTAAATCAGGGTCGGCTAGCACAGGTAGCCCTCGAGTAGCTATGTGCGAAATTCCAAAACAAATAAATAAACCCTAAGTTATCAGTATAAGACTGTAGGAAGTCAACTAGTCATCATCACCCACCCATGTTCTTGGGCTACTATATTATACCGTATAGTTTTCACTTTAAACAGAATTTATACACTGGTCTGAAGGTCAACATAACAAACTACAAACACTGAATATCTACAATCACCTAGTGTATGACTTCTCTGAATTCTAATTCATTTCTATTCAAATGAATACTTCACTGTAAATTAATGAACTAATTGTTTAACTGTATGTATATCGATGTGCCTAAATATATCTTAGTGTAGTTTACTGAAACTTAACTTTATGTTCCCTCCAGCTAACACCTAAATTAAAACATTGAAAACATAATTTAAAATCATGTATGTTTGTATGAAATAACTTTTTAAACTCTGTTTATTTTATGGTTTTCTATAAAAATAAGAAAAGTTGAGCTGTTATGTTTGTTCGATTTCAGCTTCGATTCAAGTTGTTTTCTTCGATTTCAATTTTCCAGTTCAATTCAGTTTTGATTTTAATTCCAGTTTTTCATATTTTTTAAAATGATTATTACTTTCTACTGCACCATTGTACACTATTTTTGTAACTTGTGACCTTATTATACATTACATTCACACCTTTTTTGAAAGAAGATATCTTTTTCATCTCCATGTATAAGTTTTTATAGTTAACCTTTATAAATTCCACACTTAGTAACATTATCTATTTTTCCTTCTACTCTCCTGTTTCTTTTCTCTTTCTGAAGAATGAAGCACCGAGTTTGTCTCCTCCTATTCATTATCACTTTTGCTTCTGTTCAGTTACAATCTTTTAATACACATTTAAGACAAGTATTAATAAAATCAACATATTTAACATAAAACCACTCATTCTTTCCCATACTGTTTTATTCAATTTTCATATTTGATTTAAATTCTTTAGTACGTTTCAACTCACAGTTTTACAAACACATTAAGTTTTAAAAGAGAAATAGTAAAATTTAGTTTCTTCTCCAATACCTTTATTGTATAAAACATACAAGCATTATATAACATAAGCTTATAAGTTGAAATTGGAAAGAACAACTGAGATATTTTCAATGTTTTCAGACAACAAACTGTTTCTTTGGGGACTAAAGATCAGTAAATATATAAAATAACCTTTCTACGCTGACTTGTATCACTGGAGCAGTATGCACAACTATAGTCAGTTTGTACAAGTCTTCATGTTTTATAACTTTCTACACTGACTTGTATCACTGGAGCAGCATGCACAACTATAGTCAGTTTGTACAAGTCTTCATGTTCTATCTTTATTGAGTTACACCATGAAGTCAGGCTGCTGTCTGCTGGAATTATTTCAGTATTCCCAAAGATCTTCAGAGCCGAAGCAATGCCCTTTTTTGGAGTACTCGAGTTTTTCTTCCTTTTTACAACCAATCTAAACATCTTTTCCAACTCCTCCCCTGATGTACTGGATGACATCTGCTCTTCAGATTACTTGAAGTTACTTGAAATTCAAGTTTAGGATTCATTGCACATAATCTGACGTTAAGTTTGAACAAAGTTCAAGTTTAGGATTCATTGCACATAATCTGACGTTAAGTTTGATCAAAGTTCAAGTTTAGGATTTATTGCACATAATCTGCCATTAAGTTTGATCAAAGTTCAAGTTTAGGATTCATTGCACATAATCTGACGTTAAGTTTGATCAAAGTTCAAGTTTACGATTCGTTGCACATAATCTTACGTTGAGTTTGATCAAATGATTTATGGCTTGTTCCTGTTCTGTTTCATATATCAAAACACTAAATCTATGATCTAGATATAACGATGCCAGTATTACTTCATTTTTAAGAAGTTTTTTCATAACTTTCATTAATTCTGTGATGTTGTGAGCCAGCAGACGTTTGATTATGGATATTTCACTTTTACAAACAAGCCACACTTTATAGAAGTCTCCAGGAGTTAAATTTTCTTCTTGTAACTGTACTGTAGCTTTTTAGCCGGTTCTAATACGAGTTTAATTTATTGTAATTTATTTCAGGATTGAAGAGAATGTTTTCAATTATTTCAATAAATGGTGGAAGTTACACTAAACGTGAGATCACATCACATGTAAAGCACCAAGTTCCACTAAACGTGAGATATCACGTCATATGTAGAGCACCAAGTTCCACTAAACGTGAGATCACATCACATGTTGAGCACCAAGTTCCACTAAACGTGAGATCACATCACATGTATAGCATCAAGTTCCACTAAACGTGAGATCACATCACATGTTGAGCACCAAGTTCCACTAAACGTGAGATCACATCACATGTAAAGCACCAAGTTCCACTAAACGTGAGATCACATCAGATGTTGAACACCAAGTTCCACTAAACATGAGATCACATCAGATATTGAGCACCAAGTTCCACTAGACATGAGATCACATCAGATGTTGAGCACCAAGTTTTACTAAATGGGAGACCACATCACATGTTGAGCACCAAGTTCCACTAAACGTGAGATCACATCATATGTTGAGCACCATCGCATCTCCCGTCTACAATAAGCATATGATATTTCTTTGTCTTTGAAATATTCTTCAAAGCTGGAGTTCGCAGCTTTTACGCCTGAGAAATAGTAATTGCACACAGTTCTTTTACTGCAAGTTGGAAAGTGTAAGCAGCACATTTAACAGAAATAACAGTCTAGTTTAATATAGTTCACTTATATCACTTTCATCACTAACAGTCTCATTTCCTTCATCGGAAATTAATTCCACAACTTTAACTATATTTCTAACATTATCAGTAGTAATAGAATACACTCAAGTTGTTTCGATATTTATAACTATTTCAATTATGTTCTTTTTTTTTACCAGAATGTATATAAGTTTGTAACAGCTAACGTTTTTATTTGAAGAAAGTCGCTATCAATGACTTAGACATTGATGACTAGCACAGACCCATCCAGACAAGATGAGATGTTAATGTTCAATGAAAACATCTGTTTTGCAGCTCTTCACTTATTTGCTTTACAATTTCTATAGCTTTTTATCATATAAATCTACTATTGTGTCAAGAACATTTGTAATTGATCACTTTGAACACACACTCTCCTCTACTGTAGGAAAAGGTCTCAAATTTAGAGTCACCAACTCTAACATAGCATTATGAAACCTTTTTTATGTCCATTGCAATATTTATCGTTGAAAAAAACAACTCGTGAATAGTTTTTCTACGCTTGGTGTCGCTGTGGTCTTGAGTCTTCTCATATTGCAGTGGTGTTTTAGTTTGTTTTAGCAGTTTTCCATTGTTAGCAAACTGTGATGCAAAACCAAAATTTAGGTCTGACAGAGGCATATTACTCACATGCATGATAAATAATATAGGGCTAACAACCCCTCCCTGCGAGACTCCTGCTTCGGGTGAAAAGGACCCCTATTCACATCTACTTTGCACATTCGGTTGTCCAGAGAGTTGGACAGCCAGCGAATAATTTCCTGGGATAAAGCAATTTCCTGTAACCTACGTCGTAATCCATTATGCCACACTGTGTGAAACGCTTTCTCAATATCGAGAAAGCAAGCTACAGTGCATTCATTTTTATTAAAACTGTCAGTAATTGATTCTGTAAGTCGAATCAGGTGGTCTGTAGTTTGGAGGTTTTTCGAAATCCGTTTTGAATTTCGGGTAATTTTGAAATTTCTTCTAAGTATACGGAAAGACGATTACAAATTATCCTCTCTAATATTTTGCCGATACAACTGGTTAGACTAATTGGGCGGTAGTTGTTCGGTTTATTCGCTGGCTTTCCTTCTTTCTGGAACATTAATATTATTGCTTCCTTCCAAGAAGGCCCGGCATGGCCAAGCGTGTTGAGGCGTGCGACTCGTAATCTGAGGGTCGTGAGTTCGCATCGCGGTCGCGCCAAACATGCCCGCCCTTTCAGCCGTGGGGGGCGTTATAATGTTACGTTCAATCCCACTATTCGTTGGTAAAAGAGTAGCCCAAGAGTTGGCGGTGGGTGGTGATGACTAGCTGCCTTCCCTCTAGTCTTACACTACTAAATTAGGGACGGCTAGCACAGATAGCCCTCAGCTTTGTGCGAAATTCAAAAAAGCAAACAAATTTCTTACGGGAAAAATTGATTCGGTTAATGAACTGCCTTCTGGAACGGATTAATTTCGAGAACCGAGTTGCCATTGTATTTGTAAATACTTATCTGTTGTCGTTTATAGTTAAAACAATGGTTTAAACAATGTATTACGTAATATTTTAAAAGTAATGCTTTTTTTCACAGTGTCTGTGAACATTTTCTGAAGGTGACGTCATCAAATTGTAAGAAGCGAAAGTGTGTAGATGAAAACAGAAATTTTAAGCCAGAGTGGGCGGAATATTTTACATTCACCGTTAAAGGAGGTAAATCTTTATATATTACCTGCAACGTGTTACTCAGTCATTATAAAGCCAGTAACTTGAAACAACACTGTGAAAAAAATCACAAAACGTATCCACCTAAATCATAATTACAGATAAAACAAGTTAACTGTGTTAAAATCATCAATAAATAGCCAGCAGACACTGTTTACAATGTTCAGTGAGGAAGTTGATACAACGACTGAAGCTAGTTTTGTTATATCATGGAATATTTCTCGTACTAAACGCCCATGTTATCATGGTGAATTTGTTAACAAGAATACAGCTGAAGTTACTGCAGTGTCACTTTCAAATAACACAAAACTTCAGTGATTAACATCACAACCAGTAGCTTCACGCCACACTAAAGAGAGACGTATCTCCCAGATCAGTACTGAAGTCGCACGCAAAATGATTTAAAGAATTCTCTTGCATTCAGCTTAGCCCTTGACGAATCTACAGACATACAAGACAACTCACAACTGGCGGTATTTATTCGTTATGTTTTCTCTGATGTAACTGTGAAAGAAATGTTGGACTTTCTGGCACTAAAAAAAAACAACTCGTGGTGTTGACATTAAATATGCGTTTGACAGAACAAATACTGATATTCCACTGGGTAAACTCGTCAGTGTGCAACAGATGTAGCACCTGCAATGGTGGGGAAAAATGAAGAATTAATTGCACTTATGAAAAGTGATCCCAGCTTTACAGAGTTTCTTTCTCCCTGTTCACTGTATTATTCATTGTGAACATCTGGCAGCCAGGTACTTCAAGCATGATATATTGCTTGATTTCTAACCAATACAAACTGAGAAAGACAACAATAAAATGTAAGCATAATATTATTGAATATTTGCATATAGTAACTAAGGAGACGAAATCTTAAAGTAAGAATCGAACTGTGCGAAGAAAGAACTAAATTTTATAGTCAAAAGTTTCTCACCTTGCATTTCATGGGTACTTCGACCAGTACAATTTGTAGGTATAACGTTTTGTATAAATATTTTAATTGTATATTCTCATAAGTTCTTTGTATGAATATGAATTAAATTCTTGTAGTAAGAAACAAAAATTAGACAACTAGTAAGTAACATTTACATCACAAAATAACCTGTGTGAAGCTAAGCAATTAGGGTTAGCAAACTTTGGGCTGGTTTACATTATGTCATACTGAAAACAAAAGTGAAAGTGAATATTTTATAAGAAAAAAGATTCTATTTTACAGCAAGTACTACGGGCGAAAAGTGTTCAGATTGTACTGATATAGACTATTTTTTATCAATTAAATGTGGTATCATTTGTTGAAAAAATACTTTTTAAGAAAAACTCCATTCCTTAAAACTATATAAATTATACCATTAAAGATATAATCACATTTTCAGGTTCAGGTCCAGTGAAAGGTCGAATACTTTTACAGGGTTAAATCTTATGTTTCCTACAACACTTACAAAAGAAATTTCGAAAGGTAATAAAATTGTAATTAAAATGTGTAAAAATATTAATTATATGGTTCAAAGTTTCGCCGGTTCAGTAAACACTGTAGGACAGTGGTTCCCAACCAAATAACATATTTTTTGTTGGCCATGTAGGGTTTATGCAACTTTTAGTTTGTTGTAATATTTTTTTCTTTTTCAAATGTTTCGTTTTTGTTTACATATCAATAAAAACTAATTATAAATATTTGTTTTGACCACCTTCACCTTTATTCTTAAATAAATAATTAATGTGAGGGGTGCGAGAACATATTAAAATTTTTTAGAGGTGCGGGCCATAAAAAGGTTGGGAACCATTGTTGTAGAATCTGAGGTCGCAGGTGTTCAGTGCTACTGCTCATCCATTTTATGTATGTCGAATTTCGCAGCATATGTGTATGAAAGTGTTATTTGTGCACTTGCTCATAAAATTTACTGTTCTCTTGTTTTAAAGTTGTCAAGTTTTGAATGGGGTGTTAAATTTATCTTAGTTTAAACAATAACACAAATGCAGTAGGCCTAACAACGTATTTGCCTACAAAACTACACTACTTCGACTACCGTACATTACTGTATAATGCAGGGTGTGCAACAGGCGGCCTGCGGGCCACAACCCGGCCCGCCAAGTCATTTAGTGTGGCCCTAGTTGTTGTAATCTAACCATGTGGTCTGATCTGTAATCCAACGCAAATGGAATATTTTTAAAGCATCGATCCTACGGGATTCCCAGGCTTTGACTCGACAAACTTCTAAAATTATCTTTGCTAGAGAGGAGCAGGCCGAATTCGATTGGTCGGCCTCCTTAGGGCATGAATAGGTGACGTGCACTAGCACTATTGTCTACGACTCAACGTCATGTCCTGAACCTCGCCTTCGCCCGCTGGCGACAATTTTCCCTAACCTCTGCTGTCCGTCATTCATTATTGGTGAAAATTTTATTACCTTTACAGTTACTACAAGAGATTGAAGGTAAATTGATTATTATTTAGCATATTGTTGTGACTTTACTGAATTTATTAAAATTTTTGCTTTCAGATGCATCTGATTCTATGTACAGTGTGACCTCGTTATTCGCGGGGGTTACGTTCTTTACCCTCCCGCGAATAGCGAAAAACCGCGAATATTGGACGCAGTTTTAAAACGTTTATGTATGCGATTATATGCTATATGAAATGCTTCCCAAACACTAATGATACTTATACTCATTGATGCAGTAATAATGTAGCAATATTGCATACTGATATGTATTTCACTAAATTGTACCGTGCGTTACCGGTCTGTGCTTTGCCGTTTGCGTTGTTGGGGAAGCTGAGGCAGTTAGCCAATAGCAGTCCAATCTTGTTTGGTGAAGACGACAATTGATAAAAACGGCTTGATTGAGTAAATACAACAGAAATCTCCTCGAAAAGCCCTTTCAGTCTCTGTGACCTACAAAACGCAGTTCGCGCATAACCCGCGAATATGCGGGGCCGCGAATGGCGAACCGCGAATAGGCGAGGTCACACTGTATTTTGCTATTCTCAATTAATTTAAGTACCGGAAGGCTATGATCGGGATGCCAATTTAGAAACATGTGTTTCTGTCCATAAGAGGTTCCATGTGTAAATAAATTCTATGTTTTTTCTACTTTGCTATTTTCGTGAGAATAATTTTTGTTTTGATTTCAGGGCTAGTAAAATGTCAGCAGTTAAGAAACGAAAAATTGATGATGAGGGAAGGTTATTCAACAGTGAATGGTGCACAAAATATCTTGTTGTCCCACATAATCAAGGTGTTGTCTGCCTCGTCTGTCAAACTACAATTGCAGTCATGAAAGAGTACAATATTAAGCGACATTACGCAACTAAGCACTCCTCCCAGTTTGATGAAATTGTTGGTCAGGCACGAAAATTGAACATTTAAAAACATCCATTGAAAAGCAACAAGGTGTTTTTACCACTTTCAAGAAAAATTCAGAACTGGTGACAAAACTGAGTTTTAAGCTTTGTGAATGTATGGCAGAAAAGGGAAAGCCTTTCAGTGATGGAGAATTTATTAAAATTGTTTAACAATATTCACAGAATATGCATGTCCAGAGAAAAATATTTGGTGGAGCAAACTAGCCTTTCCCGCTTTACTGTCTCACGCAGGACAAAAGATCTTTCAGAGGACATCAAAGAAACTTTGAAAGAGAGATTGAATTCGTGTGAAGCTTTCAGTCTGGCTTTGGATGAAAGCATTGATATCAATGACACATCCCAACTTGTCATTTTCATCAGAGCTGTTACTGCAGGCTTTGATGTTTTCGAAGAGTTTTAGATATGGCAAGCCTTTCCTCCACAACCACAGGACAGGATATTTGTGAACAAGTGCTTAAGGTTGTAGAAAAGTTTGAACTGAATCCTTATAAATTATGTGGTGTTACAACAGATGGTGCTCCTTCCATGACAGGTAGGACAAATGGATTCACCAAGAAATTTCTAACTGCAATTGGAGCACAAGACGTAGTTGTAAGCCATTGCATTATTCACCAAGAGAGCTTGTGCACCAAAGTTCTGGATTTTGCAGAAGTCATGAAAAATGTCGTCCAATGCGTAAATTATATTCGAACACGAGGATTAAATCATCGACAATTTAAAACTTTTTTAGATGAGCTGGACAGTGAGTATTCAGATGTTTTGTACTTCTCTGCTGTACGTTGGCTTAGTAGAGCTGCTACTTTGAAGAGATTCTGGAATCTGCGAGAGGAGATTAAGTTCTTCATGGAGAGCAAACGTCAGAATGTGAACTTCTTGAGCAATGAGAACTGGCTGAATGACTTAGCAATCCTCACAGACATTACACAGCATCTGTCTGATTTAAACTTAAAACTACAAGGGAAAAGTCAACTTGTGAATAAGTTGTTTGAGCATATTTGTGCTTTTGAGAAGAAATTGGAACTTTTCCAGGTTCAGTTGAGAAGAGCCATATTGACCCATTTTACATGTCTTGCAACCAGGAAACTGGAATTTCCTAATCTGGATTGCACCAAATATGGAACCAGTGTACAAAAGCTGCGTGATGAGTTTGCAAACAGATTTCCAGATTTCAGACAAACTGAAATTAGATTGAAATTGTTCGCTCAACCATTTGATTTGGCAGTGGAAGACAGTCCTGATGATTGCCAAATGGAACTCATTGAACTGCAGGCTGACATCGACACTAAAAGGAAATTCTCTGAAAACAGTTTGCTAGACTTTTACAAACTCTGTGTACGTGAAAAGTTTCCCAATTTGTCCCGTCATGCACAAAGAATTGCCTCCCTTTTTGGTGGCCCGGCATGGCCTAGCGCGTAAGGCGTGCGACTCGTAATCCGAGGGTCGCGGGTTCGCGCCCGTGTCGCGCTGAACATGCTCGCCCTCCCAGCCGTGGGGTTGTATAATGTGACGGTCAACCCCACTATTCGTTGGTAAAGAGTAGCCCAAGAGTTGGCGGTGGGTAGTGATGACTAGCTGTCTTCCCTCTAATCTTACACTGCTAAATTAGGGACGGCTAGCACAGATAGCCCTCGAGTAGCTTTGTGCGAAATTTCCAAACAAACAAACAAACAAAAAACCCTTTTTGGTAGCACCTACTGCTGTGAGCAATTTTTCTCCAAAATGAAGCTCATCAAAACCAAATGTAGAAGTCAGCTGACTGATGAACATTTGACCAGTCAGTTAAGAGTGGCAACCACTTCTGTCAAAGCTGATATTGACAAGCTCTGCAAGGACTCTAAATTTCAAGTGTCGCACTAAAATGATCACTCATGCAAAAATATAAAATATTATTACTTGCATTTTGAGAATTTTTTTTAATTTATTGTGCATGTACACGAATAAGCTTGTTTTTTAAGTGGCCCCGCTTGATTGATGAAGTTGGTTATATGGCCCACCGACGAAAAATGTTGCACACCCCTGGTATAATGTATACATGCATATTACTATTTATTCATTAATGTTTACATTTTGTTGTGTTTCTTAAAACATAGAAAGTAAGTGAGAAATACGTTAATTTCAAGGGCTCCATGAATTATAGTTTAACACTCCTACGAAAATTGGGGCCTAATAGGCCCCAGAGCAACTTGAAATGTTATTAATATTAGGCTAACAATTTTGTATTTAAATGAAATTACCATTAACTGACCCTATCCCTTTATATTTTAAGGAGCAATAATATTTTGACTTTTCAGACATTTGCGAAATAATATTTAAAATTTTTTTCAAAACATCCACTAAAGGTATTTTGGGGCCTATTAGGCCCCAGATCGAAAAACATAAAAATGACTTTATTTATTTCCTGAATAATTCTAGAACAGGCTTGGGCAACCGAAAAAAGCAAATTATAGTAAAAATATATTAATTTTACAACTTCTTTTCAAAAAATGGATATTTAGGATAATAACTCTACTCCAACAATAATTTTAGACGGTCCTGATTATTGCCTAGTTTGCCCACGCCTGTTCTAGAACATTCTAGAAACTTTACAGAAGTATTTAGAATAATCTAGAATATTCTAGAAGAATCTACAAATCCTATATATACAGGAGTTGAAATCTTCAAACTGTGTCAAAAATGATATCTCTTGATAAGCTGTACATTTACTGACAAAACCATCCGACGATGAAAGTGAACATGATAATTTCGAAGACTATGAAAGTTGTGATGATGATCCTTCTGAAGCCGAAAATGATGAACAAATCGCTCCGTACCCTTCTGAAAGTGAAGAAAGTAATAAAGAAGATCTTACTACGATGCCAGTGAACGAACTTTTGTCCAAAGATAAGAATTTTAGTTATTCAACAACACCTTCAAGGATCAACAGGAGAACCGCAGCTCTCAATATATTCAATGGGAACCCAGGCATTACAAGGCAAGCTGCTCCAAGAGTCTCTACACCATTCGAAACATTCAAAATTTTCATTTCTGATAATATGATGGAACAGATCATTCACTCAACAAACACCGTCATGAAAGAACCAATTTTTGAAGAAGACCTCTGGAAATGGATCGCAGCTAATCTTTTCCTTGGAATAAGCAAATCCAAAAATGCATCGATAGACGAAATGTTTTCAACCGAATTCGGTTTGCCATTTTTTGCGAAAACTGATTACACAAGACAAATTCAAAAAAATGAGCTAAAAAATCAGATTTGACATCCACTCTCAAAGAAATAGAGAAATCAAAGATGCCGCCATCTCTGGAGTCTGGAATTTTTTCATTGAAAATTGCAAAAAACAGTTACAACCCAAGCGAATACCTGATAGTGGATGAACAACTATGTAACGGAAATCAAGAACCTTCCTGCCTCCTGAAATAAATGCAAAATCTAGAGAGTTATCACCAAAGTTTTTCTACCATGACGACATCACTCTTCTCAGGCACTCAGACAAACCAGGAAAATATGTGCTACTACTGAGTTCTCAGCATCAGTCTGGTGAAGTAGAAGAGAATGGAAAGCCCGAAATCGTCAATCTTTACAATGCAACGAAGGCAGGTGTCGACCCTCTCGATCAACTGGTGAGATATCATACAACAAAGAGGCGATCAAAGCGCTGGTCAGTCTGCATATTCTATAACATTCTAGATCTTGCTGCGTACAATGCTTTCGTTCTATACTCGACAAAACATCCAGAATTTCTTCGTCAACATAAATCAAGAGTCAGAAGAGAATTTATACGGCAATTGGTGCTTGAAATCAAAGAAATTTACTGCAAAGATAATGACAAAACAACCTCATGTGAACCGCCTGCAAAGAGGGCAAAAAGAGGACGATGCCATTTGTGCGGCAGATCAAAAGATAGACAGTCGAAAATTGTTTGCTCAAATTGTAAAAAAAATGTTTGTCAGAGCCATTCTAAAGTTGTTTGTAATGAATGTTGCTAAATCACTGTGTTTCTATTGGAAAAAATATATGGGGCCTGATAGGCCCCAAAATCACTTTAGTGGATGTAAATATTTTTTTCGTAGGAGTGTTAAAAAACCACGAGTATCACCCAATCTTATAGTTTGTTTTTATCACTGTTAGTGAACGTGTATACCTTTAAACTTTAAATGCTTGTTTCTTAGCAGAATCTATTTGTTTACTGTAATATAATCTTAAATATTTGTGGTTCTCTTTTTTTATATTTTATATAATACACGCATATAGTGAATATAAATAAATATATATAAAATGTTAAAGTCGTATGTACAGAATAAGTCTACAGACGATAAAAAAAATGGCGTACGTCATTTCATAACAACAATTGATTCAAGAGTATAGTTACACTTGAAACCAATACAAACTGTGAAGAAAGGCAACAATAAAGTTAAACCACAAAATTACTGAATATTTGCATATAGTAACTATGGAGACCAGACATTAAAATAAAAACCGACTTTGAGAAGAAATAACAAAATTTTATAGCAAAACATTACCAACCTCACATTCCACGGATATTTCGACCAGTACAATTTGTTGGTTTAAAGTTTTGTATGAATACTTTTATTGTATATTTACATAAGATGATTCTAAAAATCTCAATCAACTTCTTGAAATAAGAAGCAAAAGTCAGACAAGTAACATTCACTTTACTCTGCAACCTGTGAGAGGCTTAGCAATTAGGCTTAACAAGTACTGGGCTGTTTTTGACAATGTCGTACTGAAAAATTTAGAAAAATTGGTCATTTTTTAAGATAAAAATACTATTTTTACAGTAATTAATGCAGTGGAAAACTGTTCTCATTGTGCGAAGCAAACATTATTTTTGGTCTATTAAGTGTGTTATCGTTTATTTAAAAAATTAACAGTTTTTAACTCCTTTCCTTAAAACTATATTTAGATATTACATCAATAAAGATATAATAAAACCTTAAGATTTAGTTCTAGTGAATGTCGGGTTCTTGTTATGAGGACAGTACTTTAAAATTCTGTTCTTTGATAAATATAGGTTTGTCATACGTATCGTAGTTATTTTTATAATTGTCTGAATTTAGAATACCAAAGTGGGAATTTTTATAGATTGTTTTGTGTGGTGCCATTTAGTAGATAGTGAAACAATGTATTTGTTGTTTCGGTTACATAGATACAAATATGCACGCCATGTCGTTTAGATAATAGTTAAATTAGAAAATATAACGTAATTAATACTTTATATTGGATTTACTAAAATATATTTTTTCAGTATAAGATAATGCTGCTTTTTGTTTTGAATTAAGCACAAAGCTACACAATGGGCTATCTGTGCTCTGCCCACCACGGATATCGAAACCCGGATTTTAGCGTGTAAGTCCGCAGACATACCGCTGAGACACTGGGGGGCCAAAGGGAGAGCATATTTGGTGTGACGTGGATTCGAACCCGCGACCCTCGGATTACGAGTCGAATGCCTTAACCACCTAGCCATTCCAGGCCAATAATTAATGGGCTATCTGTGCTCTGCCCACCACGGGTATCGAAACCCGGATTTTAGCGTGTAATTCAGCAGACATACCGCTGAGCCACTGGGGGTCGATAATCCTGCAATGGATAGCCTGTACCATGTTGCTGTATTATTAATTAACTATGCTTTTAGTTCGTGATTTTAGTAAATTTAGGATAATTATATCTATACAACCCACAATAGCGACTTAATACACTGTGATGGTTTACTTGGTGTCGTCTCATTATCAGTCAAATGTCTACGATATTTTTCTTTCTAAGTTCTCTCAGGTATCTTTAAAATGTTTCGTTACGTTCGATGATAATGAATTAATAGGTATTAATAAGGATTTTAAATGTGCTTTTGTTGTCAAGAATAACGACCATTTTAATCAAGTAATTATTTTAGTTAAGAATAACAATGTTATTGTCGGACGATGTAACATAAATATTTTTATTTAACGACAGTTCTTTTAAAATATTTCTTCAGAGCTTAAACGGTAAGGACGAACATTAGGGATAAAATCACAAGAAGTAGAAAAGGCAAAGTTCTTTATTTTCGTCATAAAAATGTTACTCAATCGATAAAGAGTTATTTTATCTTTCCTAAGAAGGTTCTTCAGGTGTCTGTATTGTGATTTGAAAGTGTAAACTAAATTAGGTACGTAGAGTCTACGTGGTGGAAGAGAGAACTGAAGACCTTTAGCTAGCACTGATTTACACTGATTATTTATGTTATAATTACACAGGTTAACAATCTGGTCGTCAGGATGAAGCTAGGAATGAATGTTGTTTGTCAGCCAATTCATCCTCAAATTTTCGACATGTTCACGCTGAACAATTTGTCTTCGTTCTATTAGTTCCACTTGTACAGTACATCGGTGTAATCAACACTGGTATCAACGATTCTATGGTTAGTACAGAACACTTTGACTTTTTCAGTGAAATTTATGTTCTGTTGATGCTTTGTTTGAAATTCTTGATCCAACTCCACAATACATGCTCACCCTTTATGATATGTGTGGGGGGAGAGGGAGAACATTGTTAGGGTCAGTCTCAATATTCGTTTGTGAAAGAGTGGTTAGTGGATGGTGATGACTAGGTACCTCTATTCTTTCACTGCTAAATTTCGGACGACTAGCGTAGATAGCCCTCGTGTAGCTTCAGCCCAATGTAAAACAAAGCAATAGTCTCTTCAGACAAATCTGATAATCTAACGACTTTTGAACATTTCGGTTTGGTTCTTTAAAGTGGAGAAACTTTGGATTCACGTTTCGAACAATGTTTCTGAACGAAAGCAAATTTCAAGGTTGATGATTAATGGTATAACTTTATTGAAGATGAAGAAATAATACAACAGAAGGGAACAGAGACAAAGTTTTCAATATTTTACAGATTCAGTATTTAAAGTAAAAAAATCTTGATGACGAGAAACCTACTTCAGATAAAAATGTGCATCAGAATGGTTGGTATGGGTACTAACACATGTATTGTGTATCACAATGGCTGCTATGGGTATTAACACATGTATTGTATATCAGAATGTCTGGTATGGGTACTAACACTTGTATTGTGTATCAGAATGTCTGGTATGGATATTAACACTTGTATTGTATATGTGAATGTCTGGTATGGGTACTAACACATGTATTGTGTATCACAATGGCTGCTATGGTTACTGACACTTTTATTGAGGAGAGAAAAACGATTCGACCTTCCTAGGTCATCCTCAGGTTAAGAAAGAGAGAGTTTGCAAGTGGCCGTTGTCGGACACATGTCTTAGGGACGAGGGTATAAACGTATACGGGAGTAACAGATACGGAAAGTTATTCAACCATTGGTGTAATAGAACGTGGTTATTTTACTGTCAAAACAAGGGCAAACTGCCATCTGCAGTGTCGTGTATAGAAACAACATAAACCACGATAAGGTCTTCCCCCAATTTTAGTTAACCCATAGCAAGCAGAAAAACCTAATTTAGACACTAAACTGCCCTCGCGGGCAGACTGAAATTTTTACTTGGGGCACTCAATCCTGTGACTAAGCATCGGGAATGCATTGTTTGTACTTACAAGACACTGCTGGACAGATCACAACCAAAAAGAGCTTGCTTGATCGATGTTCACAGGTGTCCGCGACACACGCTTCAAAACCACAGTCGTAATATTTGTCTGTCCATTCTGTCATTGTTAATTTGTTATGTTGTTTAATAGTATTACATACAAAGTAAGTTTTACTTTGCAGGTAACATGTTTACCAAACAAATGAAGACAACATGTTCTACTCAGTGCACCTCTTTATTGCATCACTAAATGCCAGCACAAATATATATTATGTGAACTGAAAGTTTGCCAAATTTCATACAGATGCACGAGTCGTATCGATACAGTCCTCTCGAGTTCTTCATGGTAAGTACTCGTATGTTACTCTTTTACCAACACATTTTTAATATTTAGTGTCTGAATTAATTAAATACAGAAACAGACAAGGAAAGTTATTCAACCATTGATGAAACAATACATGCTTATTGTACTGTCAAAACAAGGGTAAACAGCTATCTGCAGTGTCGTGTGTGGAAGCGTCATTAACCACGAGAAGGTCTCACCCCTGGTACATCTGTACAACATACATGTCTGATTGACTACTTAAGCATCTGTAAAACATACATATCGTGTTGATTACTTTACTGATACCACTTAACAACATACATGTCTGGTTCACTAAATTACCCTGTACAACTGAACAACACAGATACCTGGTTCGCTAAATTACCCTGTACAACTGAACAACAGAGATACCTGGTTCACTAAATTACCCTGTACAACTGAACAACACAGATACCTGGTTCACTAAATTACCCTGTACAACTGAACAAAACAGATACCTGGTTCACTAAATTACCCTGTACAACTGAACAACACAGATACCTGGTTCACTAAATTACCCTGTACAACTGAACAACATACAACATTAAATAACAATTATAAATCTGTACGAATAATTTTACTCAGATTTTCTTTGGACTTTATAATTTTGACACAGATATGCACGCTATGTCGTTTATGTAATAGTGAGATTAGAAAATATAACTTAATTGTTTATATTGGATTTACCTAAAATATATATCCTGAATGTTATATAATGCTGCAGTTGTTAATATGTAGCGTAAAATATCTTACAGATTCCACATTCACTATTTAAAGCAAAACAAAAATAATACATTATTTCTACCTAAATAACTAAAATACATTGCTGAAATAACAATTATTTAATCAAAACTAAAATATATCGAAAGTTAATTACTAAAAATAAAAAAAAATCTTCATATATTAAATGGAACGATTTTAATGAAGACTGCATGATATTTGGTGTTGGTTAAAGTTGTTTGATGTAGATGGTTTCTTTAAGTATAAATTCCAGATCAGTATCATCCCTACAAAGAATATTTATATTTTATCTTTCGTGTCCTGTTTCTTCACTATGTTAGCGTATAAACGAAAACCATGTGTCAACGAACATTTCTGTGTGTTTTCATGAACAATCCCGTATTTTATTAGTTCTTACTACTAGATGGCGTTCGGCTTTCTCAGTACATCAGGCCATGCAGTTTTCGTGGGTGATTATATGGACAAGCCTTGAACGAAGATAAATTTGGATGTCTTTAGTCAGAAGAATTCACTTCTGTATGATATGGGGTTAAACTTAATCTGGAACTAAAACATAATTTGTGAGTTATAAAAAGCGGTTACCTATCACCATATTGATCTGTATTTTTTATCCTATTTTTAACTTAACTGTTTTTTTTATCCAACACCAACTTGTAAGCACCTTTCACATGTTGTGTGCACACCCACATATCATATTTTAAACTTTAAGTAAAACATAAATGTATACTAACAGTTTTATTCATAAATACTTTAGACTTTATAATTATGAATCATTCATTCAGTGTATGTCAAGAATTAAAACCAATCCAGACTTTCATGTTTGTTTAAATGTGAACGAGCTTCTCCAGTAGACAACCTACCTATTGATTTTTGACTCCAAATCCTATGATTGTAGTTGTTAACTAGTTATCATTTTTTCACATACTAATTACTCATGTCTTGTTTTTCGTACAATTTTCTTAGTGGTTTACTCACTGCAATCTTTTTATCTTACCTTTTTATGATATTACAGAATTTGACCTGAACAACGACCACGACTTGTGAGTAACTTTCAGATGTAGAGTGCACACGTTTATATAAAATATTAAACTGTAAGCAAGAAATAATTCTAAGTCTGTATGAACAGTTTTACTCAGAAATACTTTGTAATTTATAATTTTGTGACATCCATTCAGTGTTAAGTCACAAAAAAAAAAAGGAAATCCAATCCAGATTGGACAGAGAACGTTATCTACTACGTTTTATACAACATACTGTGAACCGTGGTGTACGTTCATCTGTCTCCTGTTTATGTTGAGAATGAAAAGCTACACCAACGTGTTATAAATTAATAACACTGATTCACACATCAACATGTGACGTAACGGTATGTTATTGTTGAGTGGTTCTTAACATGACTGAAATACTCAATCATTACTTCTTGTAGTTGTTGGTATAAGGAATATAGGTTCAGAAAGTTTGATTAATAACAACAAAATATACCAATCATTCAAATTAATATAGAATTTTGTCTAATGAACAATTAATTTTATGTTTAAGGACATTAAAGTCATTTGTTGAAACACTACACACAAAGAGATAAAGAGAACTTTAAAACGGATTGTTTGAAAAATTCTGTTTCGTATTCTCTCTGAGATGTTTACCAACTTTAGGTTCCAGTTACATACAGATAATTTGAACACATTTAATCCTAGCATTTCGTTACCATTATATAACAAATACTATGCTTTATATATTTTAATATAATTTATTCTCCATATGGTACAGCACTTATTGTACAGAGTTACAACGTTAAAATCATGGTTTAAATTATTCTCAGTTAACAGATAGCCAGATATGGCTTTACTACAGAAATAACACACACATAATATAATTTAATTTTATTTAATGTTCTACTTGGAAACATGTTTATTTCACAATATATTTTTCAACAAATTATTTACTAATATTTTTATTCAGATATTTTGTACTCGATATAAAGTTAATAGTCGTGATTTTATTTAAATATTGATTTCAGATATTATTACATTATTATTTATCATGTAAAATGTTGAGTTTTGTTTACATAGTTGTATTCATAGTTAATGGTTTGTTTTGATTTACAGAATTCTACCAAATATACTGCAGCATAATTATCTGAGATAACTTGAAATTACTGGTTCAAGTGTTAATGGAAACTATAAGAAGTAACGAAGGAGAAAAGATATTTCTGTTTGTCTGCCACATTAATTGGTTGAATTCAGAGTATTAGAAATGTTTGATTGACAGACACAAACTTTATTTCGGAAGGACAATATAATAAGATTCGCAAAATGTTTTTTTAGGCATCGTTTTGAAAAATATTTAAAACTATATACTCATAGAAGATTATACCAGATTATTGTACATAGTCTAAAATATCTAGTTTCATACTATTTTCGATAGAATATCTTTTTGTTCTCACATAACAGCTATTATTGTTCAGTGTAGTCTTCAATATGCGAAAATATTTTTGTTCCACTAGCCTTGAAATTCCCATCTACCGCACGTTTCAACTTGGTTCATCTACGTTGTAGCATGTAAATAAACAAGCACAACGCTTCACTGAAACATACTCTACTATCAAAGCTGGAAGCTGGCTTCCTATTTACTGTAGAACACAATCTTCAAAGTTGACAGAAAAGAAGTACCAGAAGTGTGAGGAGAGTAAAGTATCAATGGGAAATATATTTTCAGTGTAAGAAAACATCAACTTTGATACGATATCTTACCTAAAAATAACAGGAATCACATTGAGAAACTTTTATTGACTTGGTGGAGGAACCTAGATGAGCAGTCCTCGGAAAGTGTCCACAAGATGCCCTCGGAGTGTGACTTCTCTTCTTGGAGGAACGCACTTGTGGGATAACGTGTAAATAACAAGGTACATTCTTTTTCCTATCTTGAAAGTACGGGTCACGACGCTGGGTGTAAAATGACATTTTTAACTGTAGATATCCGGGCTGATCCACCTTCTTTCCCATGTTGGAGGGAGGGACATCTTAGCAGATACAGTACATATAAAGTTGTCCATCTTTTTTTCCCATGGTAGAGTGGAGAATATCTTAGTAAACACAATACATATAAATTAGTCCACCTTCTTTCCCATGGTAGAGTGGGGAGCATCTTAGTAAACACAATACATATAAATTAGTCCACCTTCCTTCCCATTGTAGAGTGGGGAGCATATTAGTAAACACAATAGGTATAAATTAGTCCACCTTCTTTCCCATGGTAGAGTGGGGAGCATCTTAGTAAACACAATACATATAAATTAGTCCACCTTCTTTCCCATGATAGAGTGGGGAGCATCTTAGTAAACACAATACATATAAATTAGTCCACCTTCTTTCCCATGTAGAGTGGGCAGTATCTTAGTAAACACAATACATATAAATTAGTCCACCTTCTTTCCCATGGTAGAGTGGGGAGTATCTTAGTAAACACAATACATATAAATTAGTCCACCTTCTTTCCCATGGTAGAGTGGGGAGTATCTTAGTAAACACAATACATATAAATTAGTCCACCTTCTTTCCCATGTTGGGGGGAGGGACATCTTAGCAGATACAGTACATATAAAGTTGTCCATCTTTTTTTCCCATGGTAGAGTGGAGAACATCTTAGTAAACACAATACATATAAATTAGTCCACCTTCTTTCCCATGGTAGAGTGGGGAGCATCTTAGTAAACACAATACATATAAATTAGTCCACTTTCTTTCCCATGGTAGAGTGGGGAGCATATTAGTAAAAACAATAGATATAAATTAGTCCACTTTCTTTCCCATGGTAGAGTGGGGAGCATATTAGTAAACACAATACATATAAATTAGTCCACTTTCTTTCCCATGGTAGAGTGGAGAGCATCTTAGTAAACACAATACATATAAATTAGTCCACCTTCTTTCCCATGGTAGAGTGGGGAGCATCTTAGTAAACACAATACATATAAATTAGTCCACCTTCTTTCCCATGTAGAGTGGGCAGTATCTTAGTAAACATAATACATATAAATTAGTCCACCTTCTTTCCCATGGTAGAGTGGGGAGTATCTTAGTAAACACAATACATATAAATTAGTCCACCTTCTTTCCCATGATAGGGTGGGGAGCATCTTAGCAAACACAATACATATAAATTAGTCCACCTTCCTTCCCATGGTAGAGTGGGGAGCATCTTAGTAAACACAATACATATAAATTAGTCCACTTTCTTTCCCATGGTAGAGTGGGGAGCATTTTAGTAAATACAATACATATAAATTAGTCCACCTTTTTTCCCATGGTAGAGTGGGGAGTGTCTTAGTAATCGCAATACATATAAATTAGTCCACCTTCTTTCCCATGACAGAGTGGGGAGCATCATAGTAAACACAATACATATAAATTAGTCCACCTTCTTTCCCATGATAGACTGGTGAGCATCTTAGTAAGCACAATACATATGAATTAGTCCACCTTCTTTCTCATGGTAGAGTGGGGAGCATCTCAGTAAACACAATACATATAATCAGTGTTGTCGAGAAACCCACTTGTAGAGAAATATGCATGCAAAAACGGCTCGTTTGGGTTGAGAAGATATTTTACATAGAAGAGCGACAACGTTTCGACCTTCTTCGGTCATCGTCAGGTTCACAAAGAAAGAGGTAACTGACCGGAAGCTGACCACATGTTTCAAAGGGGTTGTGTAACTGAAAGTTGGAATGTAGAGGGCGGTGTTAGATGTTTGAATATATAATTTTATTTATTTTATTATATTAATATAGGTATAAAGGCGTTCCTTTATATTGGTTTATTTTGGGTTTAAGTTGTTGTATAAGTAAGGCTTCTTTAATTTTGCATTTGTTTATGTTTGTTTCTTTATTTAGTATTTGAGTGTTTTCTATGGTTATATTGTGTTTATTTCACTTGCAGTGTTCGAAAACGAGTGGTGACTTTTTATGTTCTTTGAATCTGGTTTCCATTTTTCTACTTGTTTCTCCAATATAGAAGTTGTGGCAGTTATCACATTGTATTTTTTAAATAATGTTGGTCTGGTGTTTGTCAGTGTAGTTTTTACATAGTATAGACCTCAGTTTTGTGCCTGGTTTTTGAATAAATTTGGTATTAACTGGAATGTCGTATTTTGTTACTAGTTTTTGCCAAATGTTGGTTATTTGTTTGCTGATGTCAGGAATATATGGTATACAGCAGTATATGGTTTCGTGATTTTTTGATTCGTGAGATGTGTTTATTTTACTTGGTTGATTTTGCTTTCTGTCCAGGTGTTTGCGTATAATGTTTTCTACGGTTTGTGGAGGAAACTTATTGATATTTATGAAATATTGTTTTATTTTGTCTGATTCATCGTTAATTTTATCTGGTGAGCATCGGTTTTTGGCTGTGTTTATTTGGTTTCTTAGTATGTTGAGTTTTTATTTTGTTTCATGTGCTGAGTCCCAAGGAATGTATAGTCCAGTATGGGTGATTTTTCGGTGGATTTCTGTTTTGAATTGTGTGTCGGTTCTTGTAATTTTGAGGTTAAGAAATGATATTTGATTGCTTTCTTCCTGTTCATTGCGTTCTTCCTGTCTATACTATGTAAAAAACTACACTGACAAACACCACAAAAACGTTATTTATAAAATACAATGTGATAACTGCCACGACTTCTGTATTGGAGAAACAAGTAGAAAAATGGAAACCAGATTCAAAGAACATAAAAAGTCACCTTCACTCGTTTTCGAACACTGCAAGTCAAATAAACACAACATAACCATAGAAAACACACAAATGCTAAATGAAGAAACAAACATAAACAAACGCAAAATTAAAAAAGCCTTACTTATACAACAACGTAAACCCAAAATAAACCAATATAAAAGAACGCCTTTATTCCTATATTAAATGTAATAAAATAAAATTATATTAAATATTTAAACATCTAACACCGCCCACTACATTCTGACACCCAGTTACACAACCCCTTTCAAAGATGTGGTCAGCTTTCGGTCAGTTACCTCTTTCTTCATGAACCTGACGATGACAGAAGAAGGTCGAAACGTTGTTTGCTCTTCTATGTGAAATATTTTCTCAACCCAAACGAGCTGTTTTTGCATATATATTACAATACATATATATTAGTCCACCTTCTTTCCCATGTAGAGTTGGGAGTATTTTAGTAAACACAATACATATAAATTAGTCCACCTTCTTTCCAATGAGAGAGTGGGGAGCATCTTAGTAAACACAATACATATAGATTAGTTTACCTTCTTTCCCGTGGTAGAGTGGGGAGCATCTTGGTAAACACAATATATATAAATTAGTCCACCTTCTTTCCCATGATTGGGTGGGGAGCATTCTTCTCAACGCGATACATCTAAACGGGTTCACCTCTTTTACTATGATAGGGTGGGAAACATCCGAGCTAAAACATTACATCTAAAGTGGTCCACCCTCTTTCCCATGATTGGGTGGTGGGCATCCTAGCCAACACAATACATCTAAACTGGTCCACCTCCTTTCCATACCAGATCTCCAAAGAACCAGCCTGCAGGAGATGGTATGAATGGAGTTTCTCGGCCGACTGGAATATTCATTGGCTGCTACAGCTCCTTCTGAAACAAGATAAACCTTTTAAAACAGTTAAGATGTCTTCTCTGTTCGTTTGCCTTAGAGATTTTTGTCTTTAAACAATTGCCATCTTGGCTCATGAGATTTCTCATAGTTCAGCATGTGTCTTCCAACAATCTTAGAAAAACTAACTTCCTATTTTCTCGTTCTCTCTGTGGTATTTAAAATTTGTTTTGTAGATTTACTCGTTTTTAATAACAGAGATTTGCTTTGTTTCTCGAATTACATTTTTTTCTATTTATTAACGTAGAAGTCCATATCACTATTTCTCTATCCTTTGTGAGAGAAGAATGTTTACACATAAGTGAAATTTCAACAGTGGCGAGGAGATGAAAGTTACGTATTGATGACGTGACAGCCACTTTTCATATATTAGTGAACACCATTATGTAGTCTGTAACTTTATTCACATCTATTTGACGTGACAGCCACTTTTCATATATTAGTGAACACCATCATGTAGTCTGTAACTTTATTCACATCTATTTGACGTGACAGCCACTTTTCATATATTAGTGAACACCATTATGTAGCCTGCAACTTCATTCACATATATTTGACATGACAGTCACTTTTCATATATTAGTGAACACCATCATGTAGTCTGTAACTTTATTCACATCTGTTTGACATGACAGCCACTTTTCATATATTAGTGAACACCATTATGTAGCCTGCAACTTTATTCACATATATTTGACACTCTTTCATCCCTTCGATGTCAATAGGAAATTCAGCAGAAGGTCAGCTTGTTTGTTTACGTTCATCTACTTCTAAGGCTATGTGAACTTCCCACTGAGGACAGTATTCGACCATCCTCTCATTATGTGGGCTTAATTTCTCATGTATATTCCATTCCAGGTCTTTTACCCTCTTTCACAATCCCGTTTGTATAAATCTAATCCTGATGTATTATTTGTTTTCATCAGTTACTTACATCTGCATACATACTGATTTCTTTTTTACACCAACTACATTTCCAGGACTATATGTCTGGTCCTCGTAGTCTTACTGATTCACTGATTAAGAATTATAGTTATTTTTTACATGCACTATCTAGATTCACAAACTGTGGTATAAATTTTGAATTTTTGGAAAGCTGACCCATTTATTCAGTTCAACTACCCAGTACACAATTACCCTGTCTTTTCCTGAACCTTCTTTGTTTGCCTTCTTGCACTTTACGTCTTCATTTCATGTCAGAAGTACTTCATAGAGATACTGTTCCCTTTGGAATGATTCTTGTTCCATTCTGTTTTCTGCTGTGGCTTGTTCTATACAATGTTTCTTCCTCTGGTCCCACATGTCAAATAACGGATGGATTACAACCATTCTTACACATAGGATTTCTCTCCAGTTCCTTTCTTTCTAACGATCAGTTCTAAACCTGTTCAATTTCATCCACTTTGAAATCTATTCTGTTTTCTTTAGGTGTGAAGAAATTTACCAATCATCTTACAAGGTTTTACTTGATGTCCTTAAAAAGACACGAAGGGATTTAGTTATTAATCTGTGCAAAGTTTTCATTTAGAAAAGTTCTCTTCACTTCGTTGGATCATTATTCCATATTCAGGTCTATATTACAAACGCCTTTCTTCCTATTCCCATCACAGAGTTCTCTAGATGCTTGCTTTTCTTCATCCACTGATTTTATAATTTATTGTTTCAAACACTACATCTCCGTTGACTTGGTCTGTGGTTTCGTTATTACATGCAAGATAGCCTTCTGTTTTCATACGCATGGAAAGAGTCCTCCAGTTATATCTTTGATGGTAGAAACCCGTTTTAAATGAATTGACAAAATGTTCAAATCCTTACTCACTCCAACCCAATACTTTATCCTCTTGACCCAACCATTTTCACTGTTTCCTACTGTGCTCGAGAAACTCGTTGTGGCTAGATAATCTATTACCACTGTTTTGGTTCCTTCACTTTGAATCGTACCAAACCCACACCTCTTCAGAAATGTTATGTTTACTGGTTGTGATACATCATTGAACAACAATCTCATCTTAAACATATGTACCAGCATAAGCAATTCTTACACATCAGTGTACCCGACCTCTGTTCTGTTCATTGGACATGTTTGTATTCCTTACCACTGCTAGTGAATTGTTTGATTATGATCCATTCTGATAAATTCGTGGTGATTTTTTACATCAATTATAGAGCAGGTATCAGATCTTTAATTCCTTTTTAAAACACTCGACCGTCATGATTCGGCATCCATCCAATGGATTTGCTGTATAGATTCTCATGTATTTGAAGCGATTAATTTGAAAACAGATCATTTGTATCATGATCTGCCTATCAAATAGCCGCTTCACTCACAAGTTTTCTGATGCGTATGTGTTCATTTGGGTAATTACGACTTATTTTCTCTTTAATAATGAAATTTCATGAGTGGAGCAGTATAGAGGGAGCTATTAAACAATAACATCATTATTCATTAATAAGAATCACGTGAGTTCAGATTGAAGTTGCCTAAAAACTAGTGTCACGCAGATACTCAAGGCAGATGTTCACAGAAGATATAATCTCTGTGTGAAATGGTAAGCGTCTAATGGAAACACATTTTCAAGTAAGAAAATGTTAACTTTTTCCAAAACCAGATGTCTTCTGAACTAACCAGTTGGAGATAATAAAATGGGGGTTCCAATCTTCATCTCTACATTTGACACAGTAGTTTTATGATGTGTTAAAATTTTTCCTTCTTGTTTTTACTTTAACGTTTTTCATGCTGTTTATTAATTTTTATTTTGTACAGTTATTAAGTAACTAGTTTCAAAATTCACTCATTTTCAACACATTTCTCAATCGGTCTGAATTTTCTTTCTTTTCGTTTAGATTGATGCAGTCTTAATCTGTCTACTAGTGAAGTCATTTCTTTACTGGAGGTAATAGCTGTAATGGAAGTCCTTATGCCTTTGAGTCACACTCACTTTCACATCTGTTACTGAGTATAACAGAATCAATGGAACCTGGTATCCATTACTCAATACCTATAAGATCCTACAGTGTGTTCTTTCAATACCCAAGTGTTCTGATAGTTATCTAATCAGTGAAATACTCAACCTCTGTACACATTTACCACCCATCTCAGAAAGAACAGTCATAACTTTTTGGTCTCCAATACCACATCGTTTTGCTTAGATAGTAAATTAATTCTATTTAGTTAGACCAAGTTACTTATATATGTTTCCTTCTCAAGGTTTTATACGTCACTCAGTCCACACCTGCATCTGTCCTTTTGATAACACATTTATGGCCAGCTCAAACTTAATTTCCAGTCCTTATCCTTCACAAAATACCCCCTCTTAGTACTTCCCCTTAAATATCACTCATTCATCAGACTCGGTGTCAAATTATCATTCCACTATCACCACTCTCCGGTTTCAAACGTGGCTTTTGGATTAACTGTACATGTAGCTTATTTACTTTTCATTTCTATATATCATTTTTCCTATACTATACTACACTAGAGAATGTTATAACTGTACAATCTCCTGCTGGTTAGTTTGTGGTAAAACTGGTTTTAGAAAAGTACTGGACCAACCAAATAGTATTAGTTGGTTAAGACACCCTGTCATATCTTCTTCAAAGGTTGATTCCCAGGTGGTCTGGTATAGAAAGGAGACAGACTGGTCTAGATGCACTGTGTTGGCTAGGCCATGGGAAAGGTGGACCAACCATCATATCTACAATTAAGGATGCCATCCTCTTTTTGACACCCAGTTTAGTGAAACGTACTGTCAACATGGGCGAAGACTGTATCTGGTTATGAGCGTTGTCCCACATGTGTTTTCCTCTGGGTTGAGATGTTGCACTCCAATAGAGATGCATTTGGACACTTTCCGAAGGGTGCTCATCACTGTTTCCTCAACCAAGTCAGTGTGAGTTTAGGTAAGATATCGACTCACACTTCTGGTACTTCTTTTCTGGGAAGCGGCTGCGACAGTAGAAGTAGTCACGTTCCTGTTGAAACCTTGGGTAGGTGGAACTAGTGTCTGCAGAAACTGAACAGTAAAGCCATCTTATGAGAAGTGGTATCTATCGGAAATATAATTACGGTGTAAGAGAAATATTAAGTTTTCATAAATTCACAATCAACGTACAATAACTTTTTTTTAAAAAATATAGACACTACAGATGTCAAGCAAAGCTGAAAATCGACATTACCAAAACTGTATTCAAATTTTATGTGTGTAATCTAGTGTATATATAAATAACCATAAATAAACGTATTTTCTGGTCCTTCTGTTTGTAAGTTCAAAAGTAGAATTATTTGACTTTCTTTATACAAAATATTTACCATCATAACTTATCAGAGTGTTTAACCTGTAAAGGCAGATCGCAGATATAATGACACATTTAAATGAAATAACAGTAATATCTGATTCTATGTAGTCCAAAACATCAATTATGGTAAGGATATTGTTGAAACATGTTATTGAGAAGAGATTCAAAGAGACTATATCCACATGTTCAGATTATTTATTGATACGAATAATTGAAATCATGTATATGTTTTGCAATAAGATTTGATCAAAACTGTAGGTGTGCTGTATAAATATAATTATAAAAAAACAACAATTAAAGACTGAATTATTTAAACAGTGAACAGACAGTTTGTCTGATATATTTTCATTACAATGGTTCTTAACCAATATGAGGAATTTCTTTACATTTGTTAATTTCAATACAACTACGTACTGAAAATACAAAGTACTAACTAATTTACATTTTATAGTATCTTTGTATAGTTCTACTATTATTAGATAGGCTTGTTTAAAAGATTCTAACAAACAAGTTTTAAATCTTCATAACATGTTCGATCCTACCTGATTCATTCAATACTAAATTATTATTTAACAGAAACTGATCAAGAAAACATTTCTATATTTACTGAAATATTAAAATTGTTCATGTATGATGATTTAATACATTTTATATTTTTAGTAGGATGCACAGGGTTCAGAATGTTATATTAAAATAATGTTGAATAACCAAATCAACATCTTGAATATAAGGTTCCAGTGGTACAGTAACAACATTATTTGTAATTTAGTATGTAGTTGGATGTCACTAATACTTTGTCACGTTTGGGAATGTATGTGATGATCATGAAAAATAATCATGTACATGGATTGTGAAGATATGTTCACATGAAGGACTTTTCAAGATGGAGATAATCCTTAAACTTGAATTAAGAAACAAGGCAACATACATCAACATTTTCAACAACTTTCACTAACACTATATTATTGGTATACCTTCATTAACACTATATTAGTCCTGTATGACCAGATGAGTAGTCCCAATGTGAGGGTGACGGGTTCGAATCCCTGTCCCACCAAACATGCTTGTCCTTTCAGCCAAGTGACGATCAATCTCAGTCTTCATGACTAAAAGACCAGGTGAAGAGTTGGCGGCCTTTCACTGCTAAATTAGGAACGGCTAGCGGAGATAACTCTCATGTGACTTTGAACAAAGTTCAAGCTACACCAAACCAATTAACACAATATCACTGATATAATTTATTATGTAAGGGATATATTCGACTTTATTTTGATATAGTTTCGTTGAAGTGGGTGTTTACTATAAGCTACTTTATTAATACCATTTTACGATATTAACACCAATAACAGCTTCGCTTCAGTCACAGTGACACCCATGTTAATGTCTCAGAAGTCACAGTGACACTTGTAGAGGTAACTGAAAGCGGAGCTAGTTTTACTATCTGGCATTTTGTGTGTAAATATGACGAGTTTCTGTAACGTTTATTACATACAGGAAAACCTACTGTTTACAGTTTTGACTGATGATTTACATAAGGTAAAATGCTAGTAATTTGGAATGTCTATGACGAACTCCTATTTCAACCTTGCAACAATAACCACAGACTTAGCTGCCGTTCACAGAGACACAGTTATGGACATTCCAGACACAGAATACCTAGATGTTTTCTAATAGGCTGGGTGTACAGTGTCAGACTCGTTCATTTTGGTGAGGTAGTCGAAAGTAAAGAACTGGTATAAAAATTGTTAAGCTGGACCCAGATGTGTTCTATATAATCACCTGTACTTACTTAGCAGTGTTTCATGTGTGGTGATGGTTGATATCTTTCTTTACCTAAAGAGAATCAGGTTGTTCGATAACGTTTACCACATTTTTTTGTGTTAGACCTAAATTGTTTGCTTTTGAAATTTCTCGCAAAGCTACACAAAGACTATCTGAGTTAGCCGCCCCTAATTGAGTAGTTTAAGAAACGAGGAAGGCAGCTGGTCATCATCACCTACCGCCAACTCTTGGGCTACTATTTTATCAACTAGTACTGGGATTCACTCATTTTATAACGCCACCTCGACTGAAAACGCGAGCATGCTTGTTGTGACAGGGATTCGAGCCGTTTTCTTTAGATTACAGGTCGAGTACCCTAACCACCTGGCTATACCGGGACGTTAGACATGGAATCTAGATCTAATTGTTTATCTACACAACGCTTGTATTCTAACGATACGCTACATGTACATTTTTAATTTACAGACCATATACTAGTAAAGTTTTTAATGTGTGATTGGATCCAAATATTCACATTTCGCGTAAAACAAGCACCACCTTCAGGCTGCTAAATATACTTACAGTTTCTGAGATAATATAATGTGTTGATGATATATGTGTAATTAATTTGTAAAAATGACTCAAAACTTACAAAAGTTCTATCTTCATATTGGTGAACTACTAATCCTGTTTGACAATAAAATAGTAAAAACATTAGGACCAACACGGTGATTAACTTACCAGTAGTTCACATATGAACAAAAGTTTATATATTAAGGGTGTATTTCACATGCTACCCAATATATGTAATCATAACTTATGGTTGGGATAGAGTATTGTTTTAGTTGGGCTTGGTTGGGTTTGTATCACAAAATGTCTGTTTTTGAAGCATTTGTGATTATAATATTAATATTCGTGATGTACTCCGATAAAACAGTGGTGCAAATTCAGGTGTACATCTCTAAAATCAGTGGTTCGATTATCTCGGTAGACGCAGGAGATAGCCCAATGTTCATGATAATTTCATTCTCCGAAAGAAAACATTTTAATACGTTACGAATATGTTTGTAACTACGTCAGTCACAACCACTGTCCTACAGTCGTTTGTATGGGTTGTAGTTCAACTAGAGGGTCAGGACTTGACTGTAAGTAGCACGTGCATAACAGGAATATGATGGTGTTACTCACGTGCAGCAGCCACATTATTCTGCATGGAGACACCAACAAAGATAACCAAAGGTCAACCCTGTATTTTTTAACCAACTATTATTATTTCACTATTAATTTCTAAGTATTTAACTGAAAATAGGGTTTCTGTTTTTTTATTATTTTGTTATTAGGTCCAATATAGGGGAATAAACAAAGCCGACCAGGTGCATGAAGTCACGTGCATAACCTTTATAATAATCTCATACACGTTACTCTGACACCTACATATAGACTCAAGCCAGTCACATTGACATCTATAACAGTCTCAGTAATGTTGACATTCATAACGGTCTCACACTAGCCACTCTCACCCATAAAAATAGTCAAATCAGTCACACTGACGAATATAATCGTTCATCAACTGTCATTCTGACACCCAAATCGTCTCACACCAATTATACTGGCATAAATAATATAATCAACCGTAGTTCCACTGATTCTCATCGTGGTCTTACAACAGTCACATTACCTCTAATTTAAATAATAAAACATAGATGGGGTTACCGTTATACTTTTATTAACCTCGAAGTGGTACGTTAAAAATAATATTAAACACATGTTTATTGATTCCGAAACAATTCTTTTACCAATGAATCATTTTTGAACATTTGTTTTTGTTTTGCTTTAAATCCATCAAACAAAGCAAAGCATAACTAGAAACTTTCAAATTTCCTACTCTGAATACATCATGGGTTATAAACAGGTGGTTTGTTTACTGAGTTTCTTCAACAGATGCCTTCTTTAGTCGTCCCTAATTCTTGAAGCGACAGACTAAAGTGGGTCGTCACTTTTTAACGCCTTGAAAACAGGAATGGTAGAGTTCGAATACAAGAAATCCGTTTAGCTGAGCATTTTATGTCTTAAAATTTGATTGATAAATAAAGGAAGACAAACAGAGACTTAGTAAATACATTAGATATTACACTTTATTTCAATCAAATCATACAATTAGACTGATTAGTCAGAGAAACAAGTACAATGTAATGTATTTCGATTAATTTATCACTGTGTTCAAATGTTTAGAAACGTATTATTATTTATTAGCCAGATCTAAAACTTCTGAAAAGAAATATGGCAAACAATCATCTCAACTGGTATATAAAACAATCTGGAATATATAAATCTGTCGGTTTATAACCAAATAAACATGTTTACAGTTCTTCCTCTTTGTTATAAAATTATCAAATCACTTTATCTTGTTAACAGCGATGACCAACTCAGAGTTAACTGTACGTCTTAGATTCTCGCGTCTTTTATCAGTCTCCAACGAATCATATTGGGCCTGGCATGGCCTAGCGCGTTAAGGCGTGCGCTTCGCAATCCGAGGGTCGCGTGTTCGCGCCCAAGTCGCGCCAAACATGCTCGCCCTCCTAGCCGTGGGGGCGTTATAATGTGACTATTTGTTGGTAAAAGAGTAACCCCCCAAGAGTTGGCGGTGGGTGGTGATGACTAGCTGCCTTCCCTCTAGTCTTACATTGCTAAATTAGGGACGGCTAGCACAGATAGCCCTCGAGTAGCTTTGTGCGAAATTCCAAAAAACAAACAAAAAAAAACAAACGAATCATATTATGGATAAAGACTTAATGTTAGTTTGTGTCATCTGTCTTTCTTTAACATGTCTAAGGCATCTAGAAGGAAGTGTATACATGTCAGTCTCATGTTAATTGTTTATTAATGTGAATGTTTTCACTCACCATATCAAGTTATGTTTATTAAAAAATATAATCAAACATCAAGCACGCCCTATATATTCCTGTTCTCAGTTACACAACCCCCTTCGAACATATGGTCAGCTCTTGGTCAGTTACCTCTTTCTTTCTTTGTCAATCTGACGATGACTGAAGTAGGTCGAAAAGTTGTTCGCTCCTATACATAAATATTTTCTCAACACAAACCAGCTGTTTTTACATATATAATTTACTTCATGTATTGTTTGGTTTCCATTGTGTTGAATGGTAAAAAATACATATACAACAATATTAGGGGCAGGTAACTATCACAGTGAATCAGTCAATAAAATACATTGTATAACGTTATTCTTATTGACTAATCATAAAAATCACATACAGTTAAGAACCGTGATTGGTTTAGTAATTAATTTTATGTTATTGCAGGATATTTCAACTTGTATCATCTTTATGGGAATAGATACTCTGTTACCTTAAAGTTGGAAACACGACAAAATAAACGTTTACTGGAATTAAAATATTTATAAAAATATAAGGTTTTATATAGAAAGTTTAATAGTTTATACATTTTGTTTTAAAAATGGTAGATATTTATAATAGTTTTGTAAAATGTTAACTTTTGTGAAACTAAAATAGTGTTTTCTTGGAACTGATATACAAATATATAATAAACACAAACACTTGTTAGCATGCTGTTTGACAACCTTTATCTCTATGTTTATATAGTAGTGGACACAGTAACAATAGAACAGAATTTTACATGAAAAATAAAAATAGCAAGTTAAAATAATGAATTTTAAGTTCTGTAAAACTTATTTCAGTTTAACAAAACTGGGAAATCAGTTCATATAATTTCTTGTATCTTGAGACTGGTTATTTCCATTAGTATATTAACATTTAGATACTTTTCATGTTATGGTAATTATAAGAATGCATAATTGTAAACAAACGAGAATATATTATATGTTAGTCACATTACATATGTCATCTCAGGCGTTAAAGAGGTCTCTCGCCAAACACTAGCAATATAGTTAATACGTTAAAACGTATCTGATGTATTAACCAGTCAGTGAGACCCCAGCAGTACAGCGGTATGTCTGTTTCGATATATTTCATTGTTATTGTTTGTTTTGAATTTCGCGCAAAGCTACACGAGGGCTATCTGCGCTAGTTATCCCTAATTTAGCAGTGTGAAACTAGAGGGAAGGCAGGTAATCATCACCACCCACCGCCGACTATTGGCTACTCTTTTACCAAGAAATAGTGGGAATGACCATCACATTGTAACTCTCCCACAGCTGAAAGGACAACCATGTTTGGTTCGACGGAGACTCGAACCCGCATCCCTCAGATTACGAGTCGACCGCCCTTGCCACTTGGCCATGCTGGGCATGTTCACGTTTCAAAAGAACATTCTTACAGGCCTTTCCTCTGATTTCTTGACTTCTTCCCATGAAGTAAACTGCATTTCCGTTGGGTTTTTCAGTCAATTGTGAAAGAATGAACAAAAACGATCTAGTTTCGGTTTCCTTGGTTACATTTACAAAAAGTGTATATATACATATGTTTATCTTTAAAATTAATATTTATCTTACAAAAGCTACTTTTTAAATAGTTTAATTTATATTTATTTAGTGCTTTGCACAAGTCCCTTGTTGTCCCTAAACATTATATTATGACTTTTTATCTTGATATTCCATGGTAAAGAGTAGTCCAAGAGTTACCAGAGGATGATTTTAACAAGCTGCCTCATTTGTTGTGTATTAACTTCAAAATTAGGGACGGCTGAACATCCACAAATAAATAAACATATGGGTTGTGACAGTCACTCTGGACAAGTTTTACATTATCAAGGTGACTGAACAACGTGATATTTACTGTCTGGAACACAATAGTAACAAACTGAGACTGAAGGGTATCTCAATATAACCAATCTTACTGGTGATCTTCACAAGAAGTTCAAACAGAACTCTCCAGTAAAAACTACCGTCTTTTGTGACAAATAAACTATATTTTTTACTGTACTTGTTAAAACAAAATAAATATGAAAATAGGTATTTAAAAATATGTAAATATGGATTGTAAACAAAACAAGGAAACCGGAGATACTGTAAACATTATTTACTGAAACTAAAAACTCTTATTTTGGTTTCATACTTTTACCTTTCATTATATTTGGTGTTTTCAAAATGAACTTTCTTTCCTAATTCTTTTATGGCGTTTATTTGCAGATTTTTAAATTCTCAGTTTTTACTTATTTTGTATACTGGAATATGAACAAAGTATTACTGGGTAAGGTAGCAAACTTTATACATTGTAATGATAATAAACATAACTAATATCTAGTTGATACGTTTCGTGATGATTTACTGTACTATTGACTATTTGATAGCATTTGTTTGAAATATAAAATGTTAAACTGCATATGGAGATTTGTTTGAGAATATAGTGAACATTAATATCTGCCGTGTAACGACATTATGTATGTATAGTAAAGGAAAACTATATACAAGACACAACCTCCACTACGTGAGTATAACATTTTACAAGTACGACAGCAGTATTTCAAATAAAACATGTAAGACTAAAATGTCACTATAAATATTTCTTCGTGTATTTTAAAGCAATTATTCTACCATGTGTGTAATAAAATTTGATATTATGTGTATTGATATATTTACTACTTCTCTTCATATATAATATAGGGGCTGGCTACTTAAAAACACAGTTTTTTTGTTTGGAATTAAACACAAAATTACATGGGGACCATGGGTATCGAAACTCGGTTTCTAGCGTTATAAATTCGTAGATGCACCGCTGTGCCACTAGAGGTGACCGAGTGTATAATGTAGAAAGCATTTAGTATCTACATGTTACATATAAATATATTTATCTGTTATGGGCTGATAGTTCTTCTTTCACCTTATATTTAACATTTTTAAATGGGTCGTTTTGTACTGCTTTTATTTTTACATATTTTTATATATGTATAGTCTTAGTAATAAACAACAAATGGTTTAAAGTGTTTTAATTGACTTGAATATTTACTATTTAAGGTGTTTTTCGTCGTCACATTCTATACGGTTTTGTTGTGATCCATTTTATGAAACACTACTGTGGTTCATGATAAAATTTGTTTATTATGATTTTGTTGGCTCACTTTATTTATACTGGTTTCTATTTCTCTCTTAATCCAATAATATAAAATTAAAAATCTCCCATTATGCACCATATCTTCATTGTCACTCAAATCAGAAATCAGTACAATATAAAAATACAATACTAGAAACATTGCTTTACGTGTATCATTTATGCAGCTGACCAACTGTGGTACAATTAGAAGTAATGTATTGCTGTATTTTCTTTCCGTCCGTAGCTTTCTGGTTTGTCAACACATACTTAATTATTATGTTATTCTCTGTGAAGAAGACACTATATGTATTATTTTTACACTGTTCTGTCTGAAGAAGTACAGAATTTTATTCAAGTTTCATTTTTCAAATGAATTTAAGATTGTATATGTTTTAGTATGTGTGTTACTAAAATAAAGTCTCGTCCTCTAATTGGAATAAAGCTTCTTGGTGTGATAATTTTATTTTTATGTAATATTATCTGACGTACGTTATGCAGGTGCTCTACAAACTTCACCCCTACATCACTTACTAGTAAGGTTGGTATCGAACCCTGGATACCCTGTACAATGGTCAAGTGGTTTGCTTACTGAGATAACGTACTGAATATTCAATAACTAAATACAAAGTCATTGGACAGTTTCCTATTCTATGTTATGTATCTATAAATTGTATATTAGTTGTCTTCTACTCGTTATGGTACGTCAACCTATATCCATACAGGATTTTAAAATATTTAGTATTTCCGCTATTAATTTATCTTTCTTAATTACTCAGTAGATAAATCGTTTAAAATACTAAAAACAAATATCGAGTCCAATCTATCGGTTAGTTCGTCAACTGTATTTGATAAATATCAGTTTTGGAAGATTATTCACCCATCAGTTACCTTGAAAATACATCAGCGGTATATCTTTAATACCTTTGAAAACTGTACTTATATTCAACATCAATGGTTTTAAGCTCTTCATTGACAATAATTTATCTTTATTAACCATTTTATGACAACTAATTCTGATGTTCTATCGACGTGGTTCGGTTTGAATTTCACATAAAGCTAAAGGTGGGCTATCTGCGCTACCCGTCCCTAATTTTGCAGTGTAAGACTAGAGGTAAGACAGTTAGTATCTGTGTGCTCCATTCACCCACTACATCCTCACTTAAAAATAAATAAGTCGTGTAACAACACGTACTGTCAGTCGAAGTTCCAACAGTTGAGCTAAACCAACCACTCGGCCTGCCTCCTCACCGTTACGTGATTGGTGAAGTCTTGGAGGATATTGTTGGAGTAACTAACAACAGGTGGATTAAAATAAAGAAAAAAGTTGAGGTAGAGAAGTTAGTTTAAGGTTCTATAGGTAGGGTAAGTAGAAAATAAAATTAAATAAGTAACTGTGGATACTGCTGGCATAGACACCACTACTACCAGAAAAGCTGATGATAATGTGGAAGCTGTGCCAGATCCACCCACTTAACTAGGTTCGTAAGGCACTAGACACTACTACTACCAGAAGAGCTGATGTTAATGTGGAAGCTGTGCCAGATCCACTTACTCAAGTAGGTTCGTAAGGCACTAGACACTACTACTACCAGAAGGGCTGATGTTAATGTGGAAGCTGTGCCAGATCCACTTACTCAAGTAGGTTCGTGAGGCACTAAACACTACTATTACCAGAAGGACTGATGATAATGTGGAAGCTGTGTCAGATCCACTTACTCAAGTAGGTTCGTGAGGCACTATACATTACTACTACCATAAGGGCTGATGATAATGTGAAAGCTGTGCCAGATCCACCCACTCAAGTAGGTTTGTAAGGCAGTAGACACCACTACTGCTAGAAGGGCTGATGATCATGTGGCAGCTGTGCCAGATCCACCCACTCAAGTAGGTTCGTAAGGCACGACATACTTAACGGACACGATTCCTTTTTTCACTGTAAGCTCAACGAGGATGTCGAAAGTTTTATAGATGCATTAAATGAAGCTGTTAGAATATCAGGTTAGACTGATGCACAGAAATCAGACATTTTGTGACTGAGAACAGCAGGAGAAGCAAAACGTTTCATTGAGGCATTGTGTGAAACTGTAGATTTTCAGTTTTTAATACGTATGCTGACAGAGGAATATGGTAAACTAGAAACGCCAAGCACAATCATGGCACAATTACGAAATATGAATCAAGAAAAAGGCGAGTCTGTTCGAGTGTTTGGACATAAGCTACAAGAACAAGGTAATAGATTACGTAGAACTTAGTCTGAGTATCAGCGAAGGTCGCTTAGCGATAGAGCTCGCAGTGGTGTTAATGAATCCAATACCCAACGAGCAACCTTATTAGATTTAATCGAGGATACAAGAGAGCAACAGATATATAGGTACAAGCAGTCTGTAATAAGTATGATAAGTAAGAGTATGAATGAAACAGTAAACTGGCGAAACGGACAAAATAAGTGCGAGGACTTGCAGTGTTTTAAGTGTGGTAAGGTTGGCCACATAGCAAAAAATTGTTTTATAAAACAAACTGAGTCTGTAAGTTGTTTAACTGTTGTATTTTAGTAAGGATTTTACAGCAAGGGTTAATTCAGAAGTATAAGATCTTAGTTAGACGACATCTTGTTGAGATAGAAGATTTGTTATTAGGATTAAAGGATATTAAAGATAACGTTTAGATTTCAGATCTGACTCAGTAGAAACGTGATTTAATAGATCCAGTTGGAAATGTTCTGAAAGTTTTGTTCTGAACCACAACCACAGATGATTTGCGTGAATTAAACAAGAAAGTAGAACATCAAAGACAGGTATCCAGAGAAATGATTCATTTAATAGGTAAACAGATGACTATAATGAATTCATTAAACCAGACACTTGAATTACATGAACAGGAAATTAAAAGCGTGTCTAGAGCATTAGTAAACATTACTAACAGTTTGATACATACTAGAATAAGACAGACTGAGCTTCATAAGGCAGGTATTGAAATGTTAGTTTTCAATTCTAGAATTCATAATTTCAGTTGAAAATAGTGGGACTGAGTTAGCTAAGTCAGTACAAGCATTGTGTGTAACTGTAGACAGAAAGTTGAGTTCGTACTTTATAGCTCCAAGTATATTATAAAAAGTATTAGACGATATTGAAAGTGAGTTACCTCCGTACTTACAGTCTGTAATTCCTACACATAGTAAAGAGATTTACATGTATTATAGTTAAGCTGATGTAAAAACAGCCGCAGTAAAGTATACGTAAAGAATGTTCATAGAGATACCTTTGAAAACAAACGATAGAATGTTTAAATTATATAAAATTATACCCTAATCATTAGCATTAAGCCATTCATTAGCTCTAACTTCTATGTTGACCCAACTTCAGTAATTTATTTAGTACCCGTTATGACTTGAAGTTATGCAATATTAACAAGACTTTCCAAGGGTGGAGGTCCATTTTGGGCTGTAGTTTAGCCAGTTTACCTGAACTGAGTCATTGTTTGTGGCTCTTAACATTTTTATAATATATCCATTTTTCATCTCCAGTCACTAACATGTCCAAAAAGGTGAGTTACGTTCACACGAGTGCAGAGAAGTGCAAATGTTCATTCATGCTCTAAGGTTGGCTTCCAAGTTGTTGCAGATGACAGTGAACTGTTGAATTAAGCCAGCAGCAAATCATCATTAAACTTAAGCTGTAGTCACCTGATATAAACTTCTGAAACTACGTTCGACGTTTACTTTCATTGAGAGAATCTGCACCATAAACACCTTGAATGTTGTTTTGTGGTTTCTGCTGCCTTTTTTAAACTCATAAAACATCGTATACCTCCTCAGACACATCCATCTTCGTAAGGGTTTATTTGATTAATGATCTGAAACAGTAGCGTTGGGATAGTTTCTTTTATTTGTCTGAACATTTTCATACACGTTCTACTACATATTTTAGTAATTAAAACCTTCTACAAAGACAGAAATTATGATACACTTTCTGTATTGAAATTTCGGGCATCACTTATGAGATGACTTGATAAATTATAAACAATTTTATTTAGTTTATAATGAATAATAGACAATATTTAAATCATGTAGGATTACTTTTAAACAAACATTAAGCTGAATTCGTACAAGATAAAAAAAAGAGTCCACTGTGAACAAAATCAAACAAATAAGTATTAAAACGATACAAAACACTGCTGTTTTGTATAGTGAAACAATCATTAAGAAACTCTTACTTTACTTGACTGAGGTTTAACATATATAAATATATGGACACATAACTTGTCAGTTGATTTGTTATCACGAGATACTGATATATATATGGATTTGGTATTTAGTTGAAACTTCAAAGTATGAACAAGTGTGATGTAGTGTGTGGTTCAGTTCTTTGTTTATTCAATAAAATGTATTCCTAAAGTTCATATGTGTATCATTATTTATAATTTAATGCGAAATTTATGTTGTTGCTATAGATTTAAGTATCAGTGCACAGTTGGTACAATGTATACAAGAAGGTTGACATACATATTTTTAATCTTTTTCTATAAAATGTGTCTACTCTGAGTGCATGCTTACATAATCTCAGACATTTTGTGCTAGTTCACACATCTGAGAACCTGTTTGAATCAAGTGCCAAAGAAATTTAATAAGATTTTTCATCTTATTTGCATCATGGCACATTTCAGGCTAAATTTGTTTCAAAAGTTGTTACATTTTCCTCCTCAGACCTTTACTCTTTTGCTCTGTCAAAGCCTCCATCACTTGAAAATGTGTAGCTCACAGTAAAGGTTTTCCAAAATTCTAATCAAGAGTGGCGATCGCTCTATTGTCCTGACCTCTTTCAGTTTATTTTCTAGTTATCACCACCCACCGCCAACTCTTGGGCTACTCTTGTACCAACGAATAGTGGGATTGACCGTCACATTATAACGCCCCCACGGCTGGGAGGGCGAGCATGTTTAGCGCGACTTGGGCGCGAACCCGCGACCGTCGGATTGCGAAGCGCACGCCTTAACGCGCTAGGCCATGCCGGGTCCCTTCGCGTAAAGCTACTCGGGGGCTATCCGCGCTAGCCTTCCCTAATTTAGTAGTGTAAGACCAGAAGAAAGGCAGTTAGTCATCACCACTCACCACCAGCTATTGGGCTACTCTTTTACCATCGAATAGAGGGATTGACAATACTATTATAACACCCCTGCGGCTGAAAGGGCGAACATGTTTAGTGCAACGAGGATTCGAACCCGCGACCCTCAGATTACGAGTCGAACGCCTTATATCATCTGGCCATGCCGGGCCTCCGACCTGTTTCAGATAAAGCGGTGTTTCAAAAAACTGTCATGACCTGATCTGTGATATCATAATATTCAAGCAAACTGTAAAGTCTAACTGGTTACTCATGACCTTTTGAAGAAAGTATTATTCCTAGAAGTAAGCCAATTACAAGCAATTAATTTGACTGTCAAGCCCAATATTCGTTGTTAAATGAGTAATTCAAGAGGTCGGGGGTGATAACTAGTTCCTTCCCTGTAGTCTTAATTGCTAAATTCGGAACGAATAGCGCAGATAATCCTCTTGTATGTTTGTATGAAAAACAAAATAAATCGTTTATACCTTCCCAGTGTATGCTTACTTCTGGAAGAATATGCAACATGTGATGATATTCTAAATTTATATATATTATTGTTAAAGCTTCCGATAAAAAGTAGAATTGTTATTAATTAATCGTAATTATGAGTGACAGAAAAACTAAAAGTACTCTATAATTTCTTTATCTCACGTTACCATTTCATTAATCTCGCTGTTTTTTGGCAAGAATATCTGACCTGAGCGCCTCTAATTATGTTCAGGATTTCTCAAGTCCTGTTACATATGTCGTCGAAACGCTCAGTGTAAAAGACCCTGTATTAGCATTCATATTTTCATTTACTATCTAACTGTGCTTGCGTTAATTTTATTTTTACTGAAGATATCTATGAATGTTGTAAATTTATCGAATTTAATTAATTAATTAATCAAATGTTTAATCTGTGAATTCTAAAACACATATTTTAAAGTGTTGTAATGTAGCAACAAACTGATCCACAAAAGAAAAGTCCGAGGCTTTAGATTTGTGTGTGACCCACCATAATTACAAGATAAAAGAACCTAGAAACTTAAAATTTTGTACACATACGACATGAGATATTATTACTTATCCACGCGTGTGCGCATCTTTTTAATAAGAAATGTGTGCATCTAGGTATTACTTATCTTCGTGCGTGTGGAATTGTCTGGCAAAATATTTTTATTATTCAAATTACCGAAAACCACATAGAAAGAAATGCCAGCGTCATAGTTAATCAACACTATTATAAAACTGTTTATAGTAAATGGCATCATTTAGTATTGAACTTCGGCTTAACGTTGATCTAAAATTACAAGAATTTGTTTTCAAGACTAAAATATATTTTTACAATAAAAGTCATATATAGAATCATTTTAAGCAAGAGATGGCGCTAACGTAGCAGTTCGGATGAAAATACACAAACCGTTTTAGCTCATTTATGATCGAGATTTAAATACGTAAGAGAGTGTAAACCAGAGTCTATAGGTTCAACATTAAGGACAACTATACACCGATATTCCTTTTGTAACTTTGTGAGAATTTCCAAACAAAGAAACAAAACAATATTTAGAGATAAAAACGTCAAACTTTTTTCCAGCAGTAACACCTGGAGAGAACTTTTTACAACATACAGTTTTGTATTTCTGGTACAAGGCTTTTTCACTAAAAATTAACAAAAATCAATATATCTTTAGAAAGTTCTATTGCCTCCTAGTGGCACAAAGATATGACTGCGAATTTCCAACGCTAGAATCCAGGTTTAGATATATGTGGTAACAGAGATAATCCATTATGTAGATTTGTGCTTAACTACAAATAAAGAAGAACTATAATTGTTTTTATATGAGACATAAATATATTTCCCGAAAAACATAATAAAATCACGTGATCCTTTTCTATCCTTTCTGTTAGTCAAAAACCATCAAATGTAACAAAATATTTGAAAAGAAAGTTGTCAGATGTGGTTGAAGTACACGCTGTTCACCTACACACAACTAATTAACATATTTAAAATATGGCATCTTGCTTGATGTTTATTTGTTGAATTTCTCAAAAAGCTATATCGATGCTATTTGCGCTAAATCTGAGAAGACAAACTATAGTGGAGGCAGATAGTTCACAATACCACCCTATTCCGTTTCTTGTCAGACCAAATAGTAGGATTTCACCTTCACTGTTATAATAAAAACATGTGTCCAGTGTGTGGAGCACAGCTGGTCTGGACGATGACGAAATGAATACCACAAAATATTCGTTCCAGACATGGTCATCATAACCACCATGGGTTACTTTGTTACTTACAGCAAGGCTAATTCATTATTTTGTTCCTTATGAAAGTAAGGTAATAGGTTAGGTTAGGTTACATTGAATTTTTTATTACCTTATTAGATGATTTTGGCACAAATCCTTAAATAAAAAGAGAAAAACGTCTGAAACAGATAACTAAGTAAATGTAAATCCACAAAAAAGGTGTTTTATACGTTATTAAAACACATTATGGTAACATTCCAATAGGATAATATGACAGTTGTTAAAAAGAAAATACACATATATAAAAATATATTTAAAATTAGCTACAATAAAATTGAAATATCGATAAATGTGCTGATAATACAACTAGAAAGACAGATTAAACAGTTTAAACCATATTGAAACTTTTATCTTGCATAGTTTCAGGCTAACTTAACACCACACTGAAAATAGATTGCAATAATGTATAACAGGCTAATTACAATATCCTTTAATAACCTACCCTTCTGTAGAAGTTCAGCTCATAAAATTAATTCCAATATGATACGTGTTATTAATTATTTAATAAAATTAATATTCAAGAATAAACTTGAGGTCAATAAAAATTCATTTTATGTGAAGACTGAGATATATGATACCATGTAAAATAATTTAAACATTTGTATCCAATTTTTTTGGGTCTTTCTTCTTCTATAATCTGTAACTTATAAATTACAGTGTACCTACTTATGACTTGTACACCAGAAACGCTTCAATTTCATCTGGGATAGCTTTCATACCTAAACATCCTAGAGATCCATGGTAACTTAGTAACAGCCCAAAATATATGCAGTTATCGAGATTGTTTGTATTGTGCAATGTGCATATCAGTCAATTGATCTAAGAAGTTAATCCAAGAGTTTTCAATCATTATGTATTTACATTGAGTATTTACCATTAATAAATTCTGTGATGTGGAAAGTTTTATTTCATCAATTACTTGATAGTTCAATCAAAAATACAAATACCAAGCTCTAGAAAGACGTTTTGTTGAATCTGTCAGCACAGATTTCTGTTTGTGTATTAATAAAAATTACGTTATAGATTTTACTCTGTTGTCGGCATTTTTAAAAACACCCATAACTTAAAATGTAATGTTAACCTACATGTATTAGTAGAACAAATCAGAATCATTTGAGATATTACGTTTACTTAAACCTATAACAATATATTTTTCATCTAGTACTGTCAGTGTTGATTGTACCTTGTAATTCTGGTCCAATCTAACCATTCAAGTTTATGGTATGATGCTCGTATCATTGTTTTATTAGCCATCAAAGACTGAAATTTGACAAGCAGATTGTTGAAAGTGGATTAACTTATACATTTATGTAATTTACACCGTAACTGAATATATTTTACTTATGTATATAATAACCTAGTCCTTAAGTGATATAATAATATACATTGTTACTTTGTTTTTATTATTATTCTAATAATCAGATTTCTGAAACACCTACCTACCACTACTATCACAGTAAAACGTTATATTATCTACACATTAAAATTATATAGATATGATAAAAAATCATACCTACAGTTACAGAACAACTTATTACACATTGAACTTCTAAGACAATTATCATAAACTCTTGCATTTCAAAGTTTCTAACATCAGTTTAGGGTTTAACAAACAATAAACAGAAAAAGTATTTAAACAAAGAATCACTGGTGATGAAAAATGAATTGAGAAGATATAGAATGGAACACAGCTGTGAAATGATGTCCACGTAATGAGAGAAGATACAGAATGGAACATGGCTGTGATATGATGTCCACATAATGAGAGAAGATACAGAATGGAACATAGTTGTGAAATGATGTCCCCATAATGAGAGAAGATACAGAATGAAACATAGCTGTGAAATGATGTCCACATAATGAAAGAAGATACAGAATGGAACATAGCTGTGAAATGATGTCCACATAATGAGAGAAGATACAGAATGAAACATAGCTGTGAAATGATGTCCACGTAATGAAAGAAGATACAGAATGGAACATAGCTGTGAAATGATGTCCACGTAATGAAAGAAGATACAGAATGGAACATAGCTGTGAAATGATGTCCACGTAATGAAAGAAGATACAGAATGGAACATAGCTGTGAAATGATGTCCACGTAATGAGAGAAGATACAGAATGGAACATAGCTGTTTAGACAATAACACAAATGCAGTAGGTTTAACTATGTATTGGCTTACAAAAGTATACCGTAAGTATTTACTCATTAATGTTTAAATTTTAGTAATATTTCTTAAAACATAGAAAGTAAATGAGAAATACTTTGAAAAACATTGATTTCGAGTACGTACCCGTGCTACGAAATTATTCACTCGCGCATACATACGAACTATGAACTATCTTAAGCCTTGTTTAGAATTGAGGGTGGGGTGTGTAGGACATTAACTTAAAAAAATAAATCAGATTACAGTATTAGTATTCTCAAAATCCCTGTAATTTACCAGGGTTTCTAATTAAAGTGTATGTGGGCTGAAAAAATCCCATTCCTATTCAGAGCAACGACTTATTGATTACACACCTACAGTTTCAGCAGAATTCTTTCTCACGTTTTCAAGTCACTTATAAACAACTGTCAGGATTACGTTGAGGGGAAAATTCTTTTTCTATTGGTTACCTTAAGTTACTTGGTAATAGGTGGTACTAGTTAATACCTTTCAAATGATTGGTTTAAAAGACGGAGTTACTGTAGTAATTGCTAAATATATTGTTATCTCAGCAAATCGTAGTGAAGGGCTGTTCTTATTTTATATTTATCTCAATTTCGATATTCTCATTCGTTAGATACTTGTACGTGCTGTATTGTGGGCGTAATAAAATAGAAACTGAGCAATGAGACAACTGGACGTGTTATGTGACACACAATAACCAATACTTAACATTTTGTCTTCACAGTTTTTCTTACATGAGTAAGTTAAAACATATATAATTGTAAAATTGAAATGAAACTGACGAAAGTGATTAAAATGTTATTTAATAAACTTTTGAAAATAACGCTCCAAACGTCGAGACACGTGCAATTTAACCTAGAGGGACGAATGCGTGTTTTCTTATAGCAAATCCACATTGGGCTAGCTGCCGAGCCCACTGAGGGGAATCGAACTCCTGATTTTAGCGTTGTAAATCACATCATCTATTCTTAACTGTTAAAATTGATGTTATCATCTACCATGTTTCTAATTACTTTTCAGTTATTTTCAGATCTGAAAATATTTTATAGTTTATTGTTTAGCTTTCATTCAGTTTCATATTTCACTTCTTTAATATCAAATAACATTGCATATAGAAATAGTATTATTATAAAGAACATTGCTTGAAACTATCCTTAATTTTGAAGTTAGGTTTTAAACGGTACATCTTCAATTGTAATTAACAGCTCCTCGTCTGTTAATGTAAGGAAGAAATTACTATAATTAAGTTCTGTTGAGAAGTTCCTTTTGTTTAAAATGTGGTTCCTTTACTGATGTTATTTATCTTACCAGATGTGATCACTGACACAGAGAATTTACAGATCTTATTCATATGTCCAACTTGATTTAAACCAACACACTTTTACTGTCGTTGACTATAAACACCTTTACCTTCTATTACATATCACCTATTAAACATACCAATAACTCATATATTACTTGACAACTTATATTATAGAACATGACAGTAATATCAGCCACCTCTCATAAGAAACCTCTTTTGTATAAATCAGACACAAACTTAAAAACATAATCAGTCAAATTTAAACCAACATACAACCATCATTTGATATTCAAATTGGTATGTACAGTTGTTAGAAAAACAAGTGCAACACTTGTCCTTACACTGATCACCTAGCCCAAAGTCAACTTACTGTTATTAGCTGTCCACCTGTACATCGTTTAATTTATTGTTTATTAATGAAAAAACATAACCATAAAACCAGCCACATGCTCAATGAATGCAAATGTGAAGACTCATATAACATTACGATTGGGAATTTAAAGATAATTCCTCTACAACATTACACCTCAAACAATTAGAATCAAAAATGATATTGTAAGTGATCATCTTATAAGTCACTTTGGTAATAACAAATAGTTTAGATTTTTATAAATTAAAACAACATATATATTTGTTTCTTCATGTTTTATATTTTTTTAAAAATTGTTAAAGTTATTTTTAAACTCCTTATATTAATTGTGTTTTTACATATTTCATGTAATAATATATTTATTTCCTTAGCTTTATTCAATACCTTGCTAATACTTTCTTTGACATTGTTATATTGTTATACTCGTGTTTCTATCTTGTAAAATATTATTTTCTCACCTGTTGTATTCGATTCAGAATTTCCTGTCATTAACCAGAATTCTTGTTTCTGGTTTGGAAAAGAATATTTGTTTAAAACATTACAAGAAAATAAAACCAAATTTAAGGTTATTAAACACAAAGTTTAATTTATTTTATTAACCTTCGCACTGTTCTGTTGTTTAATTTATTTTATCATCCTTCACACTGTTCTGTTGTTTAATTTATTTTATCACCCTTCACACTGTTCTGTTGTCTAATTTATTTTATTAACCTTCACACTGTCCTGCTGTCTAATTTATTTTATCATCCTTCACATTGTTCTGTTGTTTAATTTATTAACCTTCACACTGTTCTGTTGTTTTATTTATAACCTTCACACTGTTCTGTTGTTTAATTTATTTTATCAACCTTCACACTGTTCTGTTGTTTAATTTATTTTATTAACCTTCACACTGTTCTGTTGATTAATTTATTTTATCAACCTTCACACTGTTCTGCTGTCTAATTTATTTTATTAACCTTCACACTGTTCTGTTGTTTAATTTATTTTATTAATCTTCACACTGTTCTGTTGTTTAATTTATTTTATCAACCTTCACACTGTTCTGTTGTTTAATTTATTTTATCAACCGTCACACTGTTCTGTTGTTTAATTTATTTTATTAACCTTCACACTGTTCTGTTGTTTAATGTATTTTATCAATCTTCACACTGTTCTGTTGTTTAATTTATTTTATTAACCTTCACACTGTTCTGTTGTTTAATTTATTTTATCAACCTTCACACTGTTCTGTTGTTTAATTTATTTTATCAACCGTCACACTGTTCTGTTGTTTAATTTATTTTATTAACCTTCACACTGTTCTGTTGTTTAATGTATTTTATCAATCTTCACACTGTTCTGTTGTTTAATTTATTTTATCAATCTTCACACTGTTCCGTTGTTTAATTTATTTTATTAACCTTCACACTGTTCTGATGTTTAATTTATTTTATCAACCTTCACACTGTTCTGTTGTTTAATTTATTTTATTAACCTTCACACTGTTCTGTTGTTTAATTTATTTTATTAACCTTCACACTGTTCTGTTGTTTAATTTATTTTGTCAACCTTCATACTGTTCTGTTGTTTAATTTATTTTATTAACCTTCACACTGTTCTGTTTTTAATTTATTTTATCAACCTTCACACTGTTCTGCTGTCTAACTTATTTTATTAACCTTCACACTGTTCTGTTGTTTAATTTATTTTATCATCCTGTTCTGTTGTTTAATTTATTTTATCAATCTTCACACTGTTCTGTTGTTTAATTTATTTTATCATCCTGTTCTGTTGTTTAATTTTTTTTATCATCCTGTTTTGTTGTTTAAGTTATTTTATTAACCTTCACACTGTTCTGTTGTTTTATTTATTTTATTGACCTTCACACTGTTCTGTTGTTTTATTTATTTTATCAACCTTCACACTGTTCTGTTGTTTTATTTATTTTATTAACCTTCACACTGTTCTGTTATTTAATTTATTTTATCAACCTTCACACTGTTCTGTTGTTTAATTTATTTTATCAACCTTCACACTGTTCTGTTGTTTAATTTATTTTATCAACCGTCACACTGTTCTGTTGTTTAATTTATATTATTAACCTTCACACTGTTCTGTTGTTTAATGTATTTTATCAATCTTCACACTGTTCTGTTGTTTAATTTATTTTATCAACCTTCACACTGTTCTGTTGTTTAATTTATTTTATTAACCTTCACACTGTTCTGCTGTCTAATTTATTTTATCAACCTTCACACTGTTCTGCTGTCTAATTTACTTTATTAACCTTCACACTGTTCTGTTGTTTAATTTATTTTATCAACCTTCACACTGTTCTGTTGTTTTATTTATTTTATTAACCTTCACACTGTTCTGTTATTTAATTTATTTTATCAACCTTCACACTGTTCTGTTGTTTAATTTATTTTATCATCCTGTTCTGTTGTTTAAGTTATTTTATTAACCTTCACACTGTTCTGTTGTTTTATTTATTTTATTAACCTTCACACTGTTCTGTTATTTAATTTACTTTATCAACCTTCACACTGTTCTGTTGTTTAATTTATTTTATCAACCTTCACACTGTTCTGTTGTTTAATGTATTTTATCAACCTTGACACTGTTCTGCTGTCTAATTTATTTTATCAACCTTCACACTGTTCTGTTGTTTTATTTATTTTATCAACCTTCACACTGTTCTGTTGTTTTATTAATTTTATTAACCTTCACACTGTTCTGTTGGTTAATTTATTTTATTAACCTTCACACTGTTCTGTTGTTTAATGTATTTTATTAACCTTCACACTGTTCTGCTGTCTAATTTATTTTATCAACCTTCACACTGTTCTGCTGTCTAATTTATTTTATTAACCTTCACACTGTTCTGTTGTTTAATTTATTTTATCAATCTTCACATTGTTCCGTTGTTTAATTTATTTTATCAACCTTCACACTGTTCTGTTGTTTAATTTATTTTATTAACCTTCACACTGTTCTGTTGTTTAATTTATTTTATTAACCTTCACACTGTTCTGCTGTCTAATTTATTTTATTAACCTTCACACTGTTCTGTTGTTTAATTTTTTTTGTCAACCTTCATACTGTTCTGTTGTTTAATTTATTTTATTAACCTTCACACTGTTCTGTTGTTTAATTTATTTTAGCAACCTTCACACTGTTCTGCTGTCTAATTTATTTTATTAACCTTCACACTGTTCTGTTGTTTAATTTATTTTATCATCCTGTTCTGTTGTTTAATTTATTTTATCAATCTTCACACTGTTCTGTTGTTTAATTTATTTTATCATCCTGTTCTGTTGTTTAATTTTTTTTATCATCCTGTTCTGTTGTTTAAGTTATTTTATTAACCTTCACACTGTTCTGTTGTTTTATTTATTTTATTGACCTTCACACTGTTCTGTTGTTTAATTTATTTTATCAACCTTCACACTGTTCTGCTGTCTAATTTATTTTATTAACCTTCACACTGTTCTGTTGTTTAATTTATTTTATCATCCTGTTCTGTTGTTTAAGTTATTTTATTAACCTTCACACTGTTCTGTTGTTTTATTTATTTTATCAACCTTCACACTGTTCTGTTGTTTTATTTATTTTATTAACCTTCACACTGTTCTGTTATTTAATTTATTTTATCAACCTTCACACTGTTCTGTTGTTTAATTTATTTTATCATCCTGTTCTGTTGTTTAAGTTATTTTATTAACCTTCACACTGTTCTGTTGTTTTATTTATTTTATTGACCTTCACACTGTTCTGTTGTTTTATTTATTTTATTAACCTTCACACTGTTCTGTTATTTAATTTACTTTATCAACCTTCACACTGTTCTGTTGTTTAATTTATTTTATCAACCTTCACACTGTTCTGTTGTTTAATGTATTTTATCAACCTTGACACTGTTCTGCTGTCTAATTTATTTTATCAACCTTCACACTGTTCTGTTGTTTTATTTATTTTATCAACCTTCACACTGTTCTGTTGTTTTATTAATTTTATTAACCTTCACACTGTTCTGTTGGTTAATTTATTTTATTAACCTTCACACTGTTCTGTTGTTTAATGTATTTTATTAACCTTCACACTGTTCTGTTGTCTAATTTATTTTATCAACCTTCACACTGTTCTGTTGTTTAATTTATTTTATTAACCTTCACACTGTTCTGTTGTTTAATTTATTTTATCAATCTTCACATTGTTCCGTTGTTTAATTTATTTTATCAACCTTCACACTGTTCTGTTGTTTAATTTATTTTATTAACCTTCACACTGTTCTGTTGTTTAATTTATTTTATTAACCTTCACACTGTTCTGCTGTCTAATTTATTTTATTAACCTTCACACTGTTCTGTTGTTTAATTTTTTTTGTCAACCTTCATACTGTTCTGTTGTTTAATTTATTTTATTAACCTTCACACTGTTCTGTTGTTTAATTTATTTTATCAACCTTCACACTGTTCTGCTGTCTAATTTATTTTATTAACCTTCACACTGTTCTGTTGTTTAATTTATTTTATCATCCTGTTCTGTTGTTTAATTTATTTTATCAATCTTCACACTGTTCTGTTGTTTAATTTATTTTATCATCCTGTTCTGTTGTTTAATTTTTTTTTATCATCCTGTTCTGTTGTTTAAGTTATTTTATTAACCTTCACACTGTTCTGTTGTTTTATTTATTTTATTGACCTTCACACTGTTCTGTTGTTTAATTTATTTTATCAATCTTCACACTGTTCTGTTGTTTAATTTATTTTATCATCCTGTTCTGTTGTTTAATTTTTTTTATCATCCTGTTCTGTTGTTTAAGTTATTTTATTAACCTTCACACTGTTCTGTTGTTTTATTTATTTTATTGACCTTCACACTGTTCTGTTGTTTTATTTATTTTATCAACCTTCACACTGTTCTGTTGTTTTATTTATTTTATTAACCTTCACACTGTTCTGTTATTTAATTTATTTTATCAACCTTCACACTGTTCTGTTGTTTAATTTATTTTATCATCCTCTTCTGTTGTTTAAGTTATTTTATTAACCTTCACACTGTTCTGTTGTTTTATTTATTTTATTGACCTTCACACTGTTCTGTTGTTTTATTTATTTTATCAACCTTCACACTGTTCTGTTGTTTTATTTATTTTATTAACCTTCACACTGTTCTGTTATTTAATTTACTTTATCAACCTTCACACTGTTCTGTTGTTTAATTTATTTTATCAACCTTCACACTGTTCTGTTGTTTAATGTATTTTATCAACCTTGACACTGTTCTGCTGTCTAATTTATTTTATCAACCTTCACACTGTTCTGTTGTTTTATTTATTTTATCAACCTTCACACTGTTCTGTTGTTTTATTTATTTTATTAACCTTCACACTGTTCTGTTGTTTAATTTATTTTATTAACCTTCACACTGTTCTGTTGTTTTATTTATTTTATTGACCTTCACACTGTTCTGTTGTTTTATTTATTTTATTAACCTTTACACTGTTCTGTTGTTTCATTTATTTTATCAACCTTCACACTGTTCTGTTGTTTAATTTATTTTATTAACCTTCACACTGTTCTGTTGTTTAATTTATTTTATCAACCTTCACACTGTTCTGTTATTTAATTTACTTTATCAACCTTCACACTGTTCTGTTGTTTTATATAAACACAAACACACACAGTTACTTGTTTTGAATTTTGCACAAAGCTACTCGAGGGCTATCTCTTCTTGCCGTCCTTAATTTAGCAGTATAAGACTAGAGGGAAGGCAGCTAGTCATCCCACCCACCGCCAACTCTTGGGCTACTCTTTTACCAACGAATAGTGGGATTGAACGTCACATTATAACGCCCTCACGGCTGAAAGGGCGAGCATGTTTGGCGCGACGAGGATGCGAAACCGCGACTCTTAGATTACGAGGTCTTAACACGCTTGGCCATGACACAGTTACTCATTACAAGCATATTACACACATTTTCATTCATCTGTTTAGTATTCTTGAATTCATAAACAGTCTGTATCAACATTTTTGATAAATTATTACCTCTATAGGGCTACACTTAATAATGTAGGTTTAAGTCACATCTGTTCTTGTTGAAGTATACTAGACCTGACTATAATTAGCAGGGGCGTAGATCCTGGGGTTAGGTGGGATACATCCCCCCTTCATTTTAGGTGGGGAGTATGGTGCATACAATCATCCACCCCCCTACAGTTTGGTCTGTTTAATTGTTTTATTGCATCACAGGCCTACAATTTGTGTGTCTGTTCTTGTGATTCTCGTGTTCTTACCAAACGAATTACATAATTAGGCCTAGATGTAGGCTTTTTCAGTTGCCGAAATGTACATCTTTAATATAGGCGTGCTTCTAAGCTTTTCGATCTAAGCGATAGTTCGTAAGTATCAGTCAGTAGGCCTAAGTATAGGTACACGTAATCAGAGATTACCAATTGGCAAATTGAGCAGTCCACATAAATGGTTGCAAAAATCATCCCCCCCCATCGGGTGTAAAAAATCTACGCCCCGATCATTAGTTACTGTTGTTTCTATCTCTTTAATGTAGAAACTTTATATTAATATAAATCTCATGTTTACATGATTTACAAAATAAGATCTTGGCTATTTGACTTACAGAAACAAAAATGAACCTAGATCATCAACTGGCATGCTGCAATAAACCAGAGATTTACAGACTTTTTCAACGAAACATAAACCAAATCAACACCAGGAATGACAGAGACAACAAGATCTGCCACAACAAAAAACTAGAGAAACTAAGATGAAAACAACAGAAAAGACACCAACACGACAAACCATTGACTAACCTCATAATTAACAGATCCAACCGACAATTAAACACAGACGAGATACACCTACTTAACAAAGGACTCAACTTCGCAATAGCACCAAGGTACATTCCAACCTTAGAAATTAAAACATGTTTAGAAGACTTAATTAGGAGACGTGTGATACTTCCTCCAAAAAAAAAAAAAAAAAAAACTAAACCAACCAACAGAAAGAAGACAACTTCGACAATTCTATTAACATCCAACAGCCAAACATTTCAAGAAAAATTAAAAATTAATATTTTTCAGAAACACCTAAAAACAACATCTTAAACGATTTTTTCAAAGAATTTTCTCACAAAACCATCGATATAAATTTACAAAACAGAAAGCTCTGAAACAATCTTATGAAAAGAGACATTAATTCCATTAAAAACCTGAAACAAAACAAAAACATTAAAATTCTAAAAGCAGATAAAGGAAACGCTATAGTCATAATGAACACGAATTAATGCATCCTATTAGACACAAACAAATTTAAACCAATACATATAAATCCAACAAACACATGAAACGCAACTAAACAAAATACTACTACAAAAGGAATAAAGCCAACACAATTTCAAAAACACCACACCACAAATATAGGGCATCCTCAAACCTCATACACCAGATTGTCTACTACAACCAATAATGTTCACATATGAATCGTTTAATTACAATCTTGGTAAATGCATAGCATGGGCATTCTACAAATATGTAACATCAGCCAGCTTATTCATTAAAGACTTTTAATTTCAAATCTAACCTTAATCATAAAGCCTTAATGGCCAGTTTCGATGTGATATCCTTTTTTACAGAAGTTCCAACCGCTGAAGCCTGCAAGATAGCATTAGAACTCTATATCCGAGACTCTAACCCATCAATAGACTTTCCCAGCAACCGATTAGTAACCCTCATAGAATTCACCACGATGGAAACAAACTTCATGTTCAACACCTACAACTATATACAAACAAATGGCCTAAGCATGGGCAATCCAGTATCACCAGTCCTAGCCAATATTTTTATGACACAAGTTGAAACACAAGCAATTAACACATCATTACATCCACCACTATACTGGTACAGATATGTATATGACACGGTTGTGGGATTCAGATCTACAGAACATACACTTAATTTTTTCAATCACATTAACTCTATACATCCCAACATTAACTTCACATGTGAACAGGAAAAAAGCAATCAAATATCATTTCTTAACCTCAAAATTACAAGAACCGACACACAATTCAAAACAGAAATCCACCGAAAAATCACTCATACTGGACTATACATTCCTTGGGACTCAGCACATGAAACAAAACAAAAACTCACATACTAAGAAACCAAATAAACACAGCCATAAAACTATGCTCACCAGATAAAAGTAACGATGAATTAGACAAAATAAAAAATACTTTATCAACATCGACAAGTTTCCTCCACAAACCGTATAAAACATTATACGCACACACCTAGACAGAAAGCAAATTCAACTAACAACAGTAAATATACCCCACGATTTAAAAAATCACGAAACCATATACTGCTGCATACCTTATATTCCCGACGTCAGCTGAAAAATAACCAACATTTGGTTTGTTTGTTTGTTTTTTTTTTGCACAAAGCTACTCGAGGGCTATCTGTGCTAGCCGTCCCTAATTTAGCAGTGTAAGACTAGAGGGAAGGCAGCTAGTCATCACCACCCACCGCCAACTCTTAGGCTACTCTTTTATCAACGAATAGTGGGATTGACAGTCACATTATACGCCCCCACGGCTGGGAGGGCGAGCATGTTTAGCGCGACTCGGGCACGAACCCGCGACCCTCGGATTACGAGTCGCACGCCTTACGCGCTTGGCCATGCCAGGCCAACCAACATTTGGCAAAAACTACTAACAAAATATGACATTCCAGTTAATACCAAATTTATTCAAAACCAGGCACAAAACTGAGGTCTATACTATGTAAAAACTACACTGACAAACACAACACCAACATTATTTATAAAATACAATGCGATAACTGGCACGGCTTCTATATTGGAGAAACAAGTAGAAAAATGGAAACCAGATTCAGAGAACACAAAAAGTCACCTTCACACGTTTTCGAACAATGCAAATCAAATAAACACAACATAACCATGGAAAATACCCAAATACTAAATAAAGGAACAAACATAAACAAACGCAAAATTGAAGAAGCCTTACTTATACAACAACTCAAACCCAAAATAAACCAATACAAAGGAACACCTTTATACCTATATTAATGGCCATCTGTCGGTCAGTTACCTCTTTCTTTCTTTGTGAACCTGACGATAACTGAGGACGGTTGAAACATTGTTCGCTCCTGTACATAGCACTTCCTCTACTCATAACAGCTGTTTTTACATGTACAATATTCTCTACAAGTGGGTTTTCTCGTCATCATGGATTAATGTTTCAAATATCTTGGCTACTTTGCTTTAACCAACGTCTTACATAGAGATATTGTCAGTTATACTGTCTGTTTGTAGTAGGTTATGAATGTACATGTATCTGTAGAGGGTTACAGCTGGTGGCTAGAATAAAATGAAATGATTGATACCAACTGGTTTAGACATCTGCAATCAATATAATTTATCCAACTTGTTACTCAGTTTACAGTTCATGAAGTGAGTATTAGGTATGCTAAACTTGTTACTTTTAGTAAAGGTTTGGATTTTATGTGTATACTAGAAAGTTTCAGAAACACGCGTTTCTTGCTTATGTTTATTTTAGATATGAGAACACTTTTCTATGGGGAATATGACTTATATATAGTTAAGAATATGAAAGGAGATGACGTTCCTACCTATAACTGTTTTTAAAATAAAAATACTTCACCTATCTACTGTTATCAGTGTTAATAGTTTTTATTAAGTTGAAATTAAAACTCTACTAACTACAACTAATGCCTATGTAATACCTTATTAATTACAATTAACAAAGTGTTTGTTTTCTTTTCTTATGTGCAAAACTAAATACATTGTCACTTTTTAAGTGAAATTAATTGAATGACAGTGATGAAAAGAAAAGTATACTTCTGTTTAGTGTGTGATTATCAAAACATATGAGTGAAGGTGCACATGTTTTATATTATATCATGATACACAAATATAGTTTTTAAAAACTGTACTGTCCTCCAACTAATAATGTAAGGAAGCTGCTCAGTCACTGGTTAACTGTTTATGTTTGGAATGTTTCCTTATAAATCGACCTGTAACATCACTCAATACCACATCAACAACAACAACATGCAGTTGTTAAATTAGTCAACTTTATCTTCTCCCCAGATCTAAGTGAAAATGTTTGTTCTACTATTCGATAGTTAATTCAGGGAAAATATGTTTCACTACCTCTGGATTTTAGATAAATTCTATTCTTTAGATAACATACTGATCTCTAAACAGTTTTAATGAACAGCTTCAGATCATTCAGAAAATGGTTTGGAAACAAATGGGGAAAAAAAAGTGTAAAACCAAGAGCACTAAAAACACAAGCCTGTCAACACAGTGAACCACCTCACAGTTTTCTTTATCACTTTTGTACTATCTCATAAAGTGTTAATTATAATATCTTAGCTATTAAGTTGTGTTAGAAAATGGAAAGCCCAAAGCCCAAACTTGCTATACCCATCTTTATGAAACCCAATATTGCTGCTTCTTTTAAGCAATTATAGATATGATCTTAGTTTAAGAACATTTCAGAAACTGTGACAATACAATATACTGGAAACTTTATACATTAATAAAGATTTAACAATCAACACCAACAAACAAACAAAAATAATAAGGATAAAAATTAATCAACAAAACTCAGTCATGTGAAGTAACTGAGATACATAGAATGTATGTGAAATAGTGCAATTACATGTGAATGATAGTAAGTTATAAAGGGCTATATGAACATGGCAGTGTATAATGTGAATAAGTTATAAAGGACTACATGAACATGGCAGTATTTATATAATATTTTGGTAATTTTAATATCCACAATCACAAGTAGATGAAGAGAGTTTTGTAATGTTACAAGTGATAAAACAATCAAGAATACAAAACATTAACACAACAAACAAGCATACCTTCTTATGAAGTAATAAGTTGACTATATAATATCAACAAATACAATAAAGTATAAGTTCACGAAATTATCTTTTTTAATCATATTATATGCATAATGTTTTGTAATCAAAGCTGTTTTATTCAGCTATACATATTGGATGTATTTTTTATTTGTCAACTACTCTTCTTTAATGTCCTTAATATATCCAGTGATTTTTTTTCTTGATCCATTTGTAGTTTTATTACTTATTTCCACAGGAAGTTATGTCCAATAAAAATACCACATTTACACCAATATGTAAATACATTGCACAAATTCTCCTCATAAATAATATTACTATTTTGGAAGGAGTGCATTGTTTTATCCTAGATTTCATAAGTTAAAGAAAAATAATAGAAATTTGTTTGTTTATTTGAGTGTATGTGCAGATGTATTACACGTACAATTCATTATTGTGTTAATTATGGAAACTTGTCATGTTTTTCTTAAACACAAAACTACACAATATCATGTGTCTCCATTCTACAAAGTTTCATCATGAATACTCTGCCTAAACAATCTGTCAAAGATTCTTTGCTGTATCTATGTTGTTTGTAGTACAGAAAATGGAAACTAGCAGTTCATATTTGACAACAGTATTTTAAAAGAAAACTGTTTAAATGTAAATTTTCACTTTATTACTAACAGAAGAACATGTCAAATCACCATCTAATGTTTTATAATTATCAGTTGAAATTTATTTTCAAAGAAGGAGTAAGCCTTTTAAAACTGAGCTCTAATAAAATTTAATTATAGAGAAAGCAAAAAGAAACTTTTATAAAAAGTAAATAAAGACCATTGAAAACCTGTATTAAAACACTATGTTTTACATGTTCCATTAATATGTAAACTTGTATTAAAACACTATCTTTTACATGTTCCATTAATATGTAAACTTGTATTAAAACATTATGTTTTACATGTTCCATTAATATATAAACTTTTATTAAAACGGTCATACAAGTACTAGTAACTCACTGTTTTAATACAGATGAAAATAGCACTCAAATATGGTAATTCTTTAATAATAAATAACTATACTAAATTTCACTACCAGTTCTGATTCGCTGAGAATTATTTATATTCACAGATGAATACCGCATACCTTATATGTATATATATACGAATGAAGAACAGCATTATGTAAACAAAATTCAAGAACACCCTCCGTTACCATTAGAAAGGACGACAGTAATGAATGGTAGTAGAGGCATATGTTTGAATTTAAATTGTATTGTGACGTTTTTGATTTACACTAAATATATTATTGTTTTAGAGTGCTGATTTTAATTTCGTATGAGCAATTAATGTATCGCATAGTATTGTATCTATATTCATACAAACACACAAAGTAATCAAAACAACACAGGCTATATTTAACAAGCCTATCTACCAGACACAATATACTCTCAGTGACAACTTCATTAGGTACACCGGCTCTTTAACACAAATAGTGAATCATGTGGCTGTAACTCAATACATAAAGCATGCAGACATGGTCAAGAGGTTCAGTTGTTGTTCGAACAAACATTAGAATGGGGAAGATGTGTGATCTAAGCGAACTTTAACCGTGGAATAATTGTTGGTGTCAGACGTAGTGGCTCCAGCATCTCAGAAACTGCTGACCCAATGGAATTTTCACAAACTACAGTTTCTAGAGCTCATAAAGAATGGTGTGGAAAACATTCAGTTAGTGGTAGTTCTGTGAGCAAAACCACCTTGTTAATAAGAGAGATCAGAGGAGAATGACCAGACTCGTTCAAGCTAACAGAAAGACCACAAATACACAAATAACCACTCTTTACAATAGTGGTGTGCAGAAACAGATGGCTACATCAGCAGAAGACCACACCGAATTTCACTCCTTTCAGCTAAGAACAGGAAGATGAGGCTACAGTGGGCACGAGATCACCAAAAATGAACAATTGAAGATTGAAAAAACGTCGCGTGGTCTGAAGAATCTTGATTTCTCCTGCGACATGCAGATGATAGGATCAGAATTTGGCATGAACATGTATCCTTGGATCCATCCTGCCTTGTGTCAACAGTAGAGGTGGTGGTGGTGGTGGTGTGAGGAATGGTTTCTTGGTACACATCAGGCTCCTTAATACAAGTTAAGCATCATTTGAATGCCACAGCATACTTGAGCATTTTTGACAGTCCACCCATTTTATAGTGGCTACTTCCAGCAGGATAATGCGCTTTGTGCTCTATTGGATTGAGATGGAACGGGAGGTTGGCAGTATGAATGTGTGGTCAACAAATCAGCAAGAAATGCGAGATGCTATCGAGCCAGCATGACCAAAAATTTCTGAGGAATTTTTTCATCACCTTATTGAATCCATGTTGTAAAGAATTCATGCTGTTCTGGAGGCAAAAGAGAGTTCTACCCGGTACTCGGTAGATGTGTCTAATAAAGTGACCACTGAGTGTGTATACAAAGTTAAAATCAAGTGTTTATTTCCAACAAACAAGAGTGAACATAAAATAAAACTTATCTCAGAACACTACATGTGTAATGCATTTCTGGTAACTTGAGAAACAGACACCAAACAGCATTTTATTATCGAGCTGGTAATTAACTTGATATACTGCTTAACTGTAAACATTGATCACGTTCGTTAGTGTCACATTAAATAATATATTAATTAAAATATTAATATAATGAAAATATTAAACTAAAATAAATTAGTGTTTCCAGCTATTACGTTTTGATCATTTCAATTATATGATCAAATCTTTACATGATATATGTAGAGACAGATGATTCTACGTGTTCTAAAAGTGGTTAATACTGACAGATATCACTCAAACACATTGAAGTCTAAACCTGTCTAACAGTTCAGCTCCCATATCGCAGCTTTAGAACAGACGTTTGGATTAAAGTTTGTCTGTTTATCTTCAGTTCTTCTTGATGATGTCGTCAGAAAACTTGAACAACTACAGCGTGTGTGTTTTCACTTTTGTTTTGTTAAGGATGGAAGCTCGTTTGTTCGTTTGAACAACTACAGCGTGTGTGTTTTCACTTTTGTTTTGTTAAGGATGGAAGCTCGTTTGGAGTTAAGCACAAAGCTGCACAATAGACTATCTGTGCTCTTCCCACCACGGGTATCGAAACCCGGTGTGAGTCCGCAGACATATTGCTGTTCCCCTCTTTAACACACAATTAAAATACTCCGAGCTGATACCAAATTGTGCTAAAAGGATGCATCAGTTATCAACTCTATCGATATATCATTTTATTCAGCTTTGAAAGGTCTATTGACAAATAACCTACTTTTATAATTTTTTTTTTTGTAGTGAAGAAAAGCTGAGCCTGAAAGCTCCAACTGGCATTCACTAATGAAATTTCAAAATTTATTTTGTGTGCACCTATATGTTTGTTATTTATGTCTCTACAATTTTACAGTAATAACATGATAGTAATTGCTTTAAATTATATCACATACACCTCGGCGTGTTATACCATCATTCCTCCTGCTAGACAAAGTGAACTTGCTCAGCTATATACTCTCTCCTCTCTTCTAGACAAAGTGAACTCGCCTGGTTAGTGGCTATTGCCAGTCTATCCGTTTGCTGTTGTGGATGTTGACATGTTGTAAATTATCACTCTTCAGTTCCATGGTAAATATAAACATGAGCAAAGTTTTTAAGAAACGTAAGATTGACAGTGAAAATAGAGTGTACTAGGAATGTTGGGAACTTGGTTATTTAATTACAAACAATAACGGCAAGTTGTAGCGTTTGGTTTGTATGTAAATTATATCAGTGCCCAAAGAATTTAATGTGAATAGTCATTATTCAACAATGTATGAAGAAAAGTATGAAGGAGAAACTCGAAAAGTTCAGATTGTGGATTACAGCAAGAAATTAAAACAACAAACGAGTATGTTTAGCAAGTTGTCAGAAAACCAGACATCTGCTCTGAATGCTTCGTACATTGTTCTTCTCGAACTTGCAAGAGCAAAGAAACCTTTTATTGATGGCACTTTAGTAAAGAAATGTGCTGTTGAAATGGCAAAGATGTTTGGGGATGGCAAAATTGGTGATAAATTTGAATCAGTGTCGCTTCCCAACCGAACCATACAAAGAAGTGTCACTGATATGGGAGAACAATTACAAAACTTACTTGTTGGATTGGTTGAAAAAAATATTTCTCGCTTTGTCTTGACGAAAGTACTAATCAAGCAGATGTAAGTCAGCTGTTAATATTTGTACACATTATTCATGAAGATTTTTCAACGAAAGAGGAATTATTGAATGTACATAGCATCACAAAAGGAAAGGATATCTTTGAGACAGTGAAAAATTTAGTTAATAAAATCGGAGGTTTCAATAAGTGTTTAGCAATAGTGACAGATGGCGCATCTGCGATGATTGGAAAAAATTAGGCTCTCTTGGTTTTCTTAGTGAAAATGAAGTAACTTGTTCAATATTTCATAATGTTATTCATCAAGGAACTTTGTGGGAAATCAGTGAAACAAAACGAAGGTTTTAAAATTGTTGTTAAAGTTATTAACATGACAAGAGGAGGAAACAAAGCTTTTTGAAGCAGTGTTTGGAGGATATGGAGACAGAATATTGGGATTTGGCTTTTTACAACCAAATAGGTGGCTCAGTGCCGGAAAGTGTCTTGAACGATTCTTTGGAATAAGGAAAGAAATCCCTGCATTCCTCGATCAGTTTGTTTCATCGAATACAGCACAGTTGGAAGAATAGCTCAAAAGTAAGGATTTTCTGAAACAACTGGCATTTCTCACAGACATCACCACTCACCTTAATCAGTTTTATAACACGCAATGCAACTACCTTAATGTTTAGCTCACTAACTTATTCATAAGATTGTTCAACTCACTTTCTGGAATTCACTCATTCATTCAATAAATACTTTATTGGGCAATCCACAAAGTTGATTTTATATCGTTAATAATTTTCACTTACTACACGTAATTTATAGATTCTCAACTTTAATGAAATTTCTTGACATCCTAATTTCACTCTCCCTCTAGACACAAACTTCTAAATCAAAATACCAAACATATAGCTACAACAGTTTGGTTTTCCTGAACTATTTGTTTGTTTTTTGAATTTCGCGCAAAGCTACTCGAGGGCTATATGCACCAGCCATCCCAAATTTAGCAATGTAAGACTAGAGGGAAGGCACCCACCACGAAATCTTGGGCTACTCTTTTACCAACGAATAGTGGGATTGACCGTCACATTATATAGCCCGTGAACAACGTTTCGACCTTCTTTGGTCATCGTCAGGTTCGTTCCTCTACGTAAAATATTTTCTCCACCCAAACGAGCCGTTTTTACATATATATTGAAACAAAATGTTTAATCAACCGTTCTCATATTTTAGTATTACATCCACTGTTCAAATTTTGGTTAATGTAGCTCAAAGTGAAAAGTCACCGCTTTAATGATAGCCAAAATTTGAAAAACGTCAAACTTCGAAAACAAATTGAAATGAACAGAAAACAATGGCAACTAAACTTACTTTTTCACAGTTAAGAATTGTTTGGTGTATATTTTGGATTTGGATATTGCAAAAGTCAAAAATATTGCGGGGAGAAATTGCTATCTCTGACTACGTTTTTAGTTTAAACCGATAATATCAAACATTACTACCGTTAATACGAATGTGTCAAATTATATGAGATTGACTGACCCTCTTCTCAAGCTGTTAATATCACTAGGTTAAAGCTTGAAGCTTAAGGGTCTTATCATCAAATATTTCTTCTTTTGTAGAGATTATTTCTGCTTAATATTTTAATTTTTGGATAAAATATTTTTGCTTCACAAATATTTTGTGTAGTTATATCCATGCCAGTAAAAGCTTGAGAGAACGAAAATTTGAAAAGCGTGAAACTCCCAAATTTCTTGTCATCTGGTGAACTCGTATCACGCCACGCCCAGCAAGATAGAGGAAAGAGAACTTCATGCTGTGTAATTAGGGTTAAGACTGATATTGGGTATTTGCGGGTTATATGTATGTGGTTTTGCGAGTGATTTATTATATTTAACGAAAAAAGATATTTTTGTTGTGGTATGAATCAAAGTCTTATATTTTTCTTTTTGTTTAATATCTTATTTACGAATTGATCATAACATTTACATATAAGTATTCAATAAGCTTAAAATGTGTGTAGGCTTAAGCAGTAGAGCACTTTAGTAGTTAAATGGGTTTCACGTAGTTCACATACTAACTTTTGTAACGGCAGTTGTACTCATCGTATCGGGATTATATGCTAAGAAAATATTCGATCATGGCTTGTTGTCTGAGCGAAGAAGGAAAGGAGCAGAAAAGAATAAATCAAGAAATAGAAAGACAACTTCGCAAGGACAAACGTGATGCTAGAAGAGAGCTTAAGTTACTCTTACTAGGTTAGTGATTTTAGAGTTTTGCGTAATAATATATATATATTTTTTGTACGTATGTATTTACACTGTTAATGTTACTTGTAGTTGTAATGTTGGCCTGATTTTAGTCTTAGCTAAGCCTGCATAGTGTAGGCTTTATAATAAAATAACATCAGTATGGCGTGTTATTTTTATATTTTATTGAAGAAAACGTTTAACTATACCACTTACTAGTATTGCAAGTCATAGTGTAACCATGAGTAACTGTATTAACCACGTTATGACCGACTTGTTTTTAAATCGTTTGCTACCAGTACTCCTGCTATTACTAAACAGGTTAGTGGGAACTACATGTTGCATAACTTTGGGTAATTTTGGTTTCATTAGAATTAAACAGCTGTTCCAAAAAAGTTGAATGATTTATAAGAGTTAATAACTCCAGTATTAATGGCATTTTAATTTTGTTGTCAGATTCAAGTTATTTGGAACCTTATAGGTTGTGATCTACAAAATCATAAATCTACAAGTAATACGGTTTGTAAGTAGTTTAAGTGTCTTTTAAAATGCAGCTGGTATCTGTACAGATTTCATTGATTATTATAAACTGAACAGTCAAATAAACAGTATGCTAAGGATACTTGTTTTACATTTGGTAGGACGAAACCGGTTTCTCATGATAATTTTGTAACAATGTACATTTGTAATAGTTTCATTCATTATCCATTCAAACCATCTCAAAACTATATTAACTACATTTATTTTACTTCCATAACAAATGCTGTTTGTGATTCAGAATAGATGTAATTCTATTGACAAAACATTTTTTTTCATAGTCTGTTTCCTTTCATATTTTTATAAATGTCAACATTTTTATCCTTACAGGAGTTACTCAGATTTGTTTTAGTACTGCAAATTAAGTTTTAGTAGACATTTTAATTTCAAGTTAAAAAAATCTTTACCTAGTTCTGATTGATATCTCACGATACTCTATACATTATTAATAGGTGTGACCTAGAAAAAGTGCTTTATTTCTTTTGTTTTTGTAATCTTATAAGGCTATAAATATCCATGCCCATTGTTTCAGAACACTGCTTCTTGTTCAAGTTGTAGGTTTATAGTTGTCATATTGGTTACTTATAAGGACAAACATATAATCAGTTACAGGAGTGGATAATTATTGTATATTCAGCACTGTTTTCTTCAACATTCGATTACTACCATGCCTTGCATAATATTCAATTTGTATTTTCACTCAGAAGTTGCACAGAATTTTAAGTAAGATTTTTAATGACATTTTGTTGTCCATGATTTTCCAAATAAAAAGTAAAAACGCCAAAAGTGGAATCACGCAAAACCTCTTAACTGAATAGAAAAAGACATTTTTTTTCTGTTTTGCAAATAATGATTACATTAGTGAACTGTGAGTGTGTTCCAATGGCAAAAGGAAGGAAGAAGGTGGCTGTTGTTTGGTTAGGGAAGGTATTTCTTAACATTCAGGTGTTCATCATAACTTGCAATAATGTCAAAGTGATAGTATGTTTAACAGGTGGAAAAAACAACAACAAAACTCTCAGCATTCAAATACCTATCATAGTTTGCCAATATGATAGAATCTCAATCAACAGAATACAAGTAAACTTTTTGAACATTTTAGTACTGACTAAAGAATTTAATACAACATTGCAAGTTTTGTTACATGCCTTTCCTATGAGTAGGAACATGTTAGACAATCCAGGACATTGATTTATATCAATTTATTTGTAACTTAAATCAGGAATAAGTCAGTCATGTGCTACCCAAAGGAGTCTGTCTATGCTTGTAGTTACTAATTATACTATTCGTACCTTATTGTCAGAAAAGTTGTTTTGGTTTTTTTTTCTGTGAAGAACTGCACAAGGAAAGTGTTCAGATTGTGGTCTTTCATCATGAAGGATTACATGAAAAGATTTGAGTGATTATTTTGGGGAGATTTGATATAGAGAATAGTAATAATTGTAGAACAAATACTGAGTGAAATGAAGTTATGACACACCTAGGCAGTGTTTGTGAGAATAAATAGAGGTCATCTAATTGAAGGAAATTTGCAAGTGGGAACAGTATAAAATGTCATTGTTGCTGAATACTGAAGAAGTGATAGAATAGTGACAGAGAAAATATATGTAGAGAACTGTAACTGTTGATTCAAAACAGAATTTAATAATAGCCAGCATGCACAATAAAGTTCTTAACATAAAATGCTTAAGACATAATGTATTCTATTTGGATTTTGTCAGTAAAATATTACTTCTATTTCTGTTTTGGCTGAGTTGTACCATTTGACCCATGATGGTGGTAGGTCATTTAGTTGTGGGAAATATTGTGAAATTCTCAGTAAATGTTTTTTGTCTACTGTAATTATTGGATGCTAACTTGTATATTTTGTGTTGGTTTTGTGTTTACAATAGGCTTGTAAAAATTATTTTTAATGAATATTTTTATGACATGTCTAAAGCTTTTCTTGCAGTTAATTGTAAGTTTGTATGTATTTTTTTCAAACTACAGGAACAGGAGAATCTGGTAAGAGCACCTTCATTAAACAGATGCGGATCATTCATGGTGCTGGTTATTCAGATGAAGATAAGAAAGGTTTTATCAAATTGGTGTACCAGAACATAATGATGGCAATGCAGAGTATGATCAAAGCTATGGACTTACTGAAGATCTCCTATAAAGATCAGAATAACATTGTAAGTCAGGTTGTCCATGGTTTGAAAACATTAAATGTTATAAAAACAGCGTATATGTGCCTATTTTGTATATATCCTTGACCTGTAAATGTGACAAAAGACCATATTAATATTGTTGTTTTTGACAGAGGTTATATTATCTATTCTTAAAGTATATTTTTATTGCATGATTAAAATAAGAAATTATTAAAATATCAAGGATCTAATATATTTTGGAGTAAATAGAAAGTTTATGTACTTTTGGTGTTTTTATGAAAATGGAAATTTCTTCTTTTACCTGAATGTGAAAATTGTCCAATACTTTTTGTGAGAAGCATGTGGTATTAATATTTCTCTTCACATATGTTTTTTCATTTGCTTTAAGTGTTCTGCTATTCCATCAATTTTTTCTGATTACTTCAAAACTAGACTTGTATCAGAACTCTCACACATAATACAGAACTGTAATAGGTAGAGAATTCCTGGTATGTATTATCATTCGTACTCGTGGTTTGTGTTGATCTGGAGAGAGACAAAGATAGCCTTGTTTTATTGTTGTTCTTTTTTATACTGATCAAAACTTTCATAACATTTAGTTTGCCATTTGTGTAGTATTTTCTGTTTAATTTATGGATTTTCTTGCTTTTCATTACACTTTCTTATTACATGCTAATCATTGCAATTAATTAATTGGAGAACCACATAATAAATAATTATTATTGATGAAATATTTCTTATATTTGTTGTGTTAAAATTTACTATAGTTTTATAACATAGCAGTTGCTTTCTGTACATATTTATTATTTAAGGAATTATTTATTTTTTTAGGAAAATGCTGAATTAATTCGTTCTGTAGACTATGAAACAGTAACAACATTTGATAGTCCTTATGTAGAAGCAATTAAATCCTTGTGGGCAGATCCTGGGATTCAGGAATGCTATGATAGACGAAGGGAGTACCAGCTTACTGATTCAGCAAAATAGTGAGTGTTAACCAGAGTGTTGACTGTTGTACAATGTATTCTGGCTATCAAAGTAATGACATTTTAAACATAATCCATATTAGTGAAAAGTTGGTGTGTTTTCTTTACAATTTTATCACTATGTAATGTAAAGTATTTCAGCTGTATAGAAAGTTTCTTTAGAAATGTTTGTCTAATTTCAACTGATAATTATTTCTTTTGTAATTAGACCTAAAACAAAATGTTGTGTTTCTGGTTTCCTGACCCTAATAATTTTTTCAGTAAAAGATGATAAACAAATAAATTGAAATGAGTATTATTTTTTTTACTTTCCTCACTACCTTAGTTATGGTTACAGTGTTGAACCTGCTTGTGTGCTTTGTGTATAGAGAATGATACACAGTTCATCAGTACTTTCATTAACTCTGGTCCTTCTTAATATATCAACAATTAGTAAGATTATAAGTATATTGAACACAAAGAATGAGATTGTTTTAATTATCTTAATTAAATATATATTTTTATAATTGGAAGCTCATAACTAGTGAATTTCCTCATTTGCATGGTGGCAGCACAATTGTCCTTCATCTTGTTTGTTGTTGACTTCTCTGTATGCGGACTATTACTGGGTAAATACACAACATTTGGTCTTTATATGTTATATGTAACTTATTTAGGAACATGAAATAACTAATATATAAATACATTGTACGTATTGTATTTGTGTATTATGTCAATTTTTCTTTATCTCAAGCGAATCATGAAGTTTTAAACGGACGATAATATAGGCCTTGTTATTGGTTTCAATGTCATCTAGGCCTAAAAAATAAGTATAGAATACGTACATGACAAAACAAAACAATGTCAGTTTTATGGTGATAGTGAGCTTGTGACATTCGTTTATTTTTATGCTTACTAAGGCTAGGGTTTTGCCGTAGATGAGTATTCTAATTACGAAAATGATTAATTCATTGTAGCATGCCAGGGACAGATTCTACCAGGTACAGGGTCAACATTTTGTACAAACAGTGATGTGTGCAAATTTGTTGTGTATACTTTTAAAGATTTCAAAGTCATTCCAATCCAGAGAAATGAGATTTATTAGCAAAATGGTTTCACAATTGACAATATTTTAGGAGCAACATTTCTGCAACGTTCTTTTGGAAAAACATTTGTACAGGAACACAGAAAAATACAATTTTAATGATTACTAATACATGTATTGGTTAAGCTGTTTAGTGCTATTGTAACTGTATCTGTCACCCACAAATTATACAGTTATTTGGTATGCCTGGTTTAACTTTAGTATCCCTTGCTGATATCATCCTGTGTTCCTCCCCTTTAGCTTGAGCTTGGTCCATGGTCAGATACACAGGAAACTGTTCAGGGTGATTAAGGTAACATCTAGTTGTATGTTCACTTTTTTTTTTTAACTCAAGGTTTGAAAGTTTAATTTGAGCAGAAATTGTATGTTATGAGAAAGGTGTCATAGTGACACAACTTTGAAGTTATTATATCTCCACTGTTGCAGTTCAATTCATGTGTTTTGTTTGGCGAGCTGCCTTTTCCTTTGCTTCCAATGTCTGTGATGCTATCCACAGAAACACACTTGGAACTGCATTTGGTCACAAATGTTTTGCTTGAGGTTCATAACCTGAAAGAAAATTATTTATAAAAAATATGTATCACTAAAATCCACTTGTACGTGTTATGATGCTCAACTTGTCATGTTTTTAAATACTGACAACATAGGGTTCATATGAAATCATAAAGGCTCTAGAAGCATAAAAAACTGATTAGTGATAGTGGCAGGTGGTGTGTGTGTAGGTATGTGTTATTGTGCACGAGTGTGTGTGTGTTCCTTGACCCCTGTGGTGGTGGTTGAGGTAATAAGGGGAAGTAGTGGGTGTCTTTTTTTTTTTAGTATTGGAATTATAATTACCAAAAGATGTTTCACTTTGTACCAACAGATCATGGCATGCAATACAACTTGGTCTAGGGTCCCACATGTGAAACTTGACCTTAGAATCAGTTCTCCTGATGGCCAGAATCGAGTGTTTTTGAACACACTCTTTCCTTACTTGTATTAGATGGAAATCTGTGCCCACCATGATTTTTGCACAAAGGAACACAACATTCTGTTTGTGGCATACTGTTGTTTTCTGATAAACTGACATTGTCAAACACCGAAAACAACCAGACAAATGCAGAGACAAATATGGCGCTTAGACCTTCTTGATTGTGCTGCCACCCTGCGACTACATTAGAACTATGATATTAAGAGTTGACCATTGTAGTTACTCAGACTGAATATTTAAACTTTAAGTATAATCATAAACTCATTATGCAGTGAAATGTTTAAAATTAAAACTTGAAAAAATGGAAATACCTTTGAATTTTTCATTAAATAATCTCAACAATTTTCTTTGTTTATTTGTACTTTGAAGTTTACTTTTTTGAACAAAATTGTATTTTATTTTCCTATCCTTTAGCATTATTACTTATTGCAACACATGTCAATGAGCATTCTCAGGATATCCCTTGGCAACAACACTTTAGCTGTTATCAGGGTGTTGGAACATGTGACTACAACATTAAGCCTGAAAAACTGAGGCAGTTTGATTTATATTTTAGAAAATTATTAAACCTTTTCAACACACAATTAACTAAAATATAAATAAAATCCTAAGTAAAATTTAATTTTGCTATCTAACTAACATATATGTAGGTAAGAAATAATGCTAATGCACTAGCATGGACACGCAAGTAATAATGATGAAAGAAGCAATTGACAAGTTTTCTGTGTAATTCTCTGTGCCAGTTTGAAAATAACTGTTGAGAAACAGTATTTCAAAATGTGATATTTTCTGTTTGGTACAAATACTTAGCTCAACCAAGTATAATTGGTTGCTGTCTACTTGTAGAAGTATAGTATACAAAAAGAACTATTTAAACTACAAAAACAGTTTATTTAACAAAAAGACCAACTTTACAATGAATTGATCAAGGTGTTTGAAGAGGATTTGAAATTTTTCATCAGAAGGTAAATACTTCAAGTACCCATGGATATGAATTTAAAACCTAGAATTTCATAATGTATACATGTGTGTAGAGTGTTTTTTAAGACACATTTTTTATAAACCTAAGTTTATTTAATATTCTCCAAAAAGGTACATCTACTGTTTACTCTTTATTTAGAAATCAATTTCTTTCTACACTAATAAAGAAATTGATACCAGTTCAATGGTTTATAAAAAGAAATAAATGTATAGCTATATATGAGAAAATGAGGTAAACATATTTAAAAAAATTATAAAAAATATACAGTTGTGAAGAGTTGCTTTATTTTGTTACTAAATTGATACAAATGTGTAAGTAAAATGTATGTCAACAGCACAGTATTGCCACATGGTGACTACAATTATTTATAAACTTGATGCCAAAAAACATTCTGACAGAAGAGAACTAAGTCAAATATTATCTTGATGTGACCATGGTGTGAACATTATTGAAAACTAAATTAGATGTCATAGAAATTATAATATTAAAATATGGTATATTGAACAGTATGTTCCTGCTGAAGTATTAATACTTGGGCTACAACTTTGGTTTCTGTATGTCACTCTCTGTTTTTCTCTGGACTGCAATCTTTCTTGCTTGGGATGAAAACAATCTAACACTTATAAAGCTAATTTTGATGCGCATGTACTATGTTTTAAGTCTAATAATAGTTTAATAAATTTTCTATATCTGATATCTTTTCAGGTTATGATAAATACTCTATGGTGTATGTGACCAACTAGCACACACTTTTGCATGATGTAAGACAGTCTTATGTGCCTCCTATCCTTCTTATATTTGAGCAGTTTGAGAGCTATATTGAGCATCATCATGAAAAACATAAGACATAACCAGTGGATATCTAGTCTTGTAACAAGAGAACTGTATCAAACCACCATCTCTTCGATTCAGTCTGACAGGTTTCTGATCATGTTTCTGTGTGCACTGTCATAAAGCCAGAACTGACTTTCTCTGGTTGAAGTTATGCAAAGCCCTGATGTAGTTTTGCATGAAATTCTAAACAAACAAATTAATGCCTAGATTCACCTTTTATGAATTCCTTGAGAACTTGCATTTATTTTCCACTATTGATTTCTTTTGGTACTTTTCAAGTGGAAATGGAGTTACAGTAGTGTGCATTCTTAAAATTACAGATAATCACAAAGAAGTATACAAAATGACCCAAGTGGCCTGTATTATACCCTGCATCAAAACCTGAATTCCACACTAGACTTTGAGAAACAATTCCAAAAAAAAAGCTAAAGAACATTGTAGATGTACAACCATCAGTTGCTGACCTCATATGCAAATAACTCTTTCTTGATTCTTCTGCAGCCACACACACCACAAAATACAACATTGTATGAAACTTGTGTTGAGCAACCTTTGATGTGTTCTTTGAACAGATGGTAAACATTATAGAAAGTATTTTTGCAGCTGATTTATTTCACTAGATTTCATACAGCAGACATTTGACACATGTCTGGAAGGTAGATATCCAACAGTCTTCTCAGTATCCAATTATACAAAGTAACCCATACATACATTCAGCATATAATTTTAGAAGCAAATTTCTAGAGCAGTACAACATACAAAGAAGACAATTACAAGTTTTTCATCCTGATCAGTGCTATTGGAGTGCTCCACTGAAATATTGCTATGCTGTGTAACATAAAGACCCGCATGTTGTATTCTTTGCAGATGGTAAAGCTGAAGTGCCCTTGGGTGAAACCAAACTGTGCAATTTCTACAGGTGATGTGCAAGGTAAGAAGTCCTTTGGTCCTAGCTGATACAACACTTATTGTGGCATACTATAGTGTCCACCAGAGGGAAAGTTTTACTCTGACAGTGTATTTAAAGTGCTAGGTTCTGTTCATATATCTTAGTCTTTTTATCATGGAAAAGTGATAACTATCATCAATGACTTGCTATTTCAACCATCAAACCCATTTTGGCATGCTGTGAGTAATCTGAAGAAAGTTCAATAACTAGAAAACAAACTAAATATCTTCATATGCTATAGTGATTGAAGTATTTACTAAAGGAATATGTTGGAAACTGTTAAATGTTTCTTGATTTGTCTTTTTAAGTAACTGGACCTTTTTACTGTCAGATGTGCTCCAGAACAAAGTTGGTGTAACCCAGACAAGAGGGTTATATTTGTATTAAACCATGCACTCCAAAATTATGAGAGTAGTAGACAGGCTAGCAGTGATAAGCTTGAAAGTGAACTGGAAAAGTGTAACAGTATGACTGTTGTAGAGGCACGTGCAGCTAACAAACCTAACATTAAAGAAAAATGGCAAATCTAACAGATTCAAGTGGTTGAAACTGAAAGGTATATCTATACAAGTCTGTGAACCAGTCCCATCTGATGAAATTAATTATTTTCATCAACACCTGAGTTATCTGTTTCCAAGTTTAGATATTAATAAAATCTTGTACTAGCAAACTGAGAAATATACTTAGTAGATGGACAAGCACTGTCATTGAGATCACTATTCTGTTCAGTGTGGAAGTCATTCAGATTTGTGGCACCTCAAATTATGACTCTTACCATTGGTGTTGAGACCAAATGCTTGATGAATGCAAAGATTACAAGCCATAAAAAGAAATTTTTACAACAGTGTGTGACTGGTCAAGTTTTCATCATGGGAAGAAATCAACAAAGAAAGAAAACTGATTAGTATGCCAACGAAGTCTTAAGCAAAGGGCACACTTCAGTGTGTTGATTTGACTGTCTTAAAGGGTACCAATTGTGCATGCATATATTCTGCACAAAATACTTGATGTTTGGTAACATGTGAATGCAAGAAGCTATATGTGATTTACATCAAAATGAAATGAACAAAAAGACACACTGCACAAAATGCTCTGCTGCTGTCAGAGTATGATTACATCTGTAGTACTTAATCATTCCTGATAGCACCCTGTATGAAAAAGCTCTGGTGAGATTAGGTCTTGCCTGTGAGAATCCAAGACTTAAGTCTTGGTACAAGTTGGTGTTCCCTTTATGCAAAGACTGGGGATAAGGGGCTAGCTTCAGCTTGTAAAAGACTATTTAGGAAGCATTCCAAATAACTCTAGTAGAAACGCGTTTCTAGCTGTTACAACATTGAACTATATGACTTGTATCCATATAATTATGTTGAAATGATATCATGACATTTATATAATATGCTTTTTGTTGTTTAGTATTCAAGAACCCACTTAACCTGTTTTTGTCATTTTCTTGGTGGTATTATTATTATTATACACCAAGTGAAATGGACAACATAAAATTTGATCAGAAGAAAATAAAAACAAAAGAAACATCTTACGCTACATAGAAATTTTGGACATATAACCTGAGACATGCCATTTTTTTATTAATTTATTAACTTGTTTATTGGTAAGTAATGTAATAATACAAATTATTAGTGTTATTTGCACCAAATTGAGAAGTGATTTAATAGTATCACCAGAAAAACTGGATACCATTTTTAAAATTGTACAGTTTAGCTTTCCTACACTATACTTCTGAAAATGTTTTGCGTTTTCTGTTAATACCATTTTTCTAAGGATCATTGTTGGAAGTAAAGTTAGTTTTTAAAACATATTCAGTGATACACTACTTGAGTAAGGAAATGCATTATGCTAATATAATAGTTTGATACAAGCCCTATCTATAATTTTGGGGTTAAAACATCTAGATAGTGCTATGTTCTTTAGGTAGTTAAATTCAATATGTGTCCTCTCTGTAGGTGCTTAGTTATGTGGCAGGATTTATGTAGGTGAAGTGGGAAAATATTTTCTGTCATAGGTGGGATAGATCTGTGTGGTGGCAAAATGGGGTTTCCAGTATATTCTTATGGAAACTGTTATTTTCTTTTTTACATTCACATCTAAACACTGTGTTCATGTGTTAAAATTATGACAGTGGTTCTTAATGTTTAATAATTCAATAAAATTAAGTAGCATTTCTGTGGGTTGTAATTAGAAGTCTGTTTCTAGCACACAGTTGTGTCCATTTCTGTGGGTTGTAATTAGAAGTCTGTTTCTAGCACACAGTTGTGTCCATTTCTGTGGGTTGTAATTAGAAGTCTTTGTTTCTAACACACAGTTGTGTCTTTTAGGTAAAATAAACTAGGGAAATTGTTAATATATATGATTTACATGCATCTTGCCAAATCTTCTTAACATTTAACAGTTCTTTTTAGAATTGTTTTTCATTAACACACGCCATACATGTCACTTATGCATTTCTAATACAAACTTTGAAAATTTAGATTGTTAATTTTTATTTCATATTGCTGAACTTCCGAACTCTTCTGTTTGAGTGAAAAGCTTTTTCTATTGTATGTAAATTTAATATGTTAATATTATCCAGAAGATAACTTTTCCAAACAAATTTTCTGTTGGCAAAAAATAGTTTGATAAATTATTACTATTCCAAGTTAAAGTAACCCTTAAATTTCTGTGCCCAACACATTGCTTACAAATATTATGACATCTACACAACACTCTGCATTTAAAACAAACTCTTGAACTTTTTTTTTTCACAGTCCATCATGTCCTAGCCACTCTACACCTTGAGGCACATCCCTTCATTTGCCCACACAGAGATGTACTCTTCATTTTTGCCCTTCTGACTCAGTCTCACATTTTCCAAGTGAATATACCTGATACAGGAGTGGTGTAGTCTTCCATGTATCACCCTTGTATGTGGGGATACTTTTGAAGAATGTTTTTCTTTTCTCCTTGCACCAGTCCTTCCACTTATTTAGTGTGGAATACTAGTTATGTATGTGAGCTGAAGTAATGTATCTTATCAGAAGTTGTAATTTTCATACACTGAAAATACATTTCCAACGGGTATTACTTCTGCTCACATTTTGCACTCTATTTATCTACTGTCTATCAGTGCCTTGTTTTCTGCTTGAACTTGAAGTAGCAGTAGATAGATTAGGATAGGGAGAGTCAGCTGTGTGCAAGGTGCATATGTTGGTGGAGGTTTGTCACATGATTCTTTGCATGTGTGAATCAGTTAAACTATCTGAACCAAGAAGGTATGTAGAAATAAAAGGCTTGTGGCATGCAAAAGAAAATTAGGTAAATAGAGAGCAGCACTGAATGGGAAGAGATATCAATTTGGTTTGCAGAGCTATTTCACTCTATCTTTGCTTAGTATCTTGCTTGTACATTTTGCCCTTTTCCTCATTTCAAGACAAATGTACTGAAGCTGGTTGGATAAAGGTTATTGTAACAGAAAGTATTTTATCATGTGAAAGATATTTTGCAACTAGTGTGTTAAAGCATTAAACAGAGAGAAGAAACAGAATAATCTAGAATTATTAAGGTTGTTCACCATAAAATTAGTTGAGGTTTCTGTTTTAACTTTGAAATAAAAAAATGGTGATTGTGGTGCTTGATATTTAAAATATTTAGAGCACTGTGAGCAGATGTATTAATCATGTTTTTTATCTCTTGCTATTCAAGGAACATTAAAATTATATCAGTTTTTCTACAGTTTTCAGATAAATTAGCTAATTCCATGGAATGATTTGAAAAAGTAAATTAACTGTTTTTTACATTCATTAACAAAGGTTAGATATGCATCTTATAATGATTATAACTTTAAAGAAAATGACTTTTAGAGATCATACTCTGACTGAAGAGTAAATGAAAGGGTAATTTAAATTTATTTTGTATTTTCTCTGGTTGTTACAAAGATGGTCAAATGAACTGAGCCTGTAGAGTGCTAGGTTTGCAAAACTAACAGATAAAATACAAAGTTTTAGTGACAAAACTTTTGATATTCAGGTAGAAAGTTCTAAAAGTGTTATTCAAACAAAATTTGAATACTGTAAGATGAAAAGGTACATTTTTAACCTTATCATAAAAATCAACTTACACTCAGACTAGTAATAGTCTGGGTTAGTCTTTGAATCGATAAATTCCAAAACAGGCTGAGCATGGCCAGTGGATAAGGCTTTTGATTCATAATTTGTGAGTTGTGGGTTTGATTCCCTGTCATGTCAAACATACTCGCCCTTTCAGCCATGGTATTGTTATAATGTGATGGTCCCTCTCACTATGCATTGGTAAAAGAGTAGCCCAAGAGTTGGCAGTGGATAGTGATGACTGTTTCAGAAACAAAAACAGATTCACAGGTAAATATTTAGTAAAAACTCATTTTTTTGTACAAAAATCTTTTATAATGCTTATTAAAAACTTGTCAAATGTTGTGAAGTTATTATTAAATGTTATAATTTTCATACTTTTATAGTTGTTCAAAATGACCAAGCCCATATAAAGAGTAATTAATATAAACTGTAAATCTCCAGTGGTTCACTGAGGTACAGTGTGGTACAATGCATCACACATCATCACTGTATAAATGAGGTGATACTGCTTTTGTGTTTCCTTTTGTTAAAGCTGTTAACAATGATGCTGGAATAGTTTTCTAGTATGATCTGAAGTGAGAGATAATGCCCTCTTAGGGGTTGACTATTAAGTTTTCCTCCTATTCATTCCCATAATACCTAACTGTATTTTAAAAGTAAATATCTTTAAATTAGGACATTTTAGCTTTCTGATTTCATTAACAAACTTGTTGCAAACTTCAGTGATTTTCTCACAGGAAGTGTAAGATAATATTGTAGAAGAGTTACAACTTCCAAATATATAATAAACATTTTGATTTCAATAATTTGTACAATTTTTTTTAGGTTCTTCTTCTGGATAAAATTAATTTTCAAATACCATGTTACAGTTATCTCAGTGACATAGACAGAATAGCAACCTCAGATTATCTTCCAACCCAACAAGATATTCTGAGAGTCCGAGTCCCTACAACAGGCATTATTGAATATCCCTTTGATCTTGACTCCATTATCTTCAGGTTAGTACATGATTTGTAAAGATTAGTAGTCACACTAAAAATAAATATTTAAACGTGGGTCAAAATATTTAATATTAATTGTTGTATATTTTTATTTGCTAGCACTTTGCGATAGTAATTTCTGTATATATTCATATTTGAAATACTGTAAGAGTTCTTATGGTAGTTGTATTAAGTTTCTTGTTATCCAGCTTAAAAATATACAGTTTTCTTTTAATTTTAGCAAACCTTAATGTTAAAACAGAAAAGCAACAAAGCATGAAACTAATCCAAAATATAGTATGTCAAAAACTTGCCATAAACTACATAAATAGGCTTCATTTTTAAGCTGAGAAAAGAAAAATCAGTTACAACAATGATATGTGATTCTTGCATCTCTTTTTTTTTTCCACCATAAGTTCCTAAGAAATGTATAGACAGTAAATACTCAGTTGAATTTTCTTTCTAAAAAGTTTTATATTTTTTGAAAATATAAAAATGTTTTTTGAGATATTTGTTTATGCTCTTATAAATTAGAATGGTTGATGTTGGTGGACAGAGATCTGAAAGAAGAAAGTGGATCCATTGTTTTGAAAATGTCACTTCTATTATCTTCCTTGTTGCCTTAAGTGAATATGATCAGATCCTTTTTGAGTCTGATAATGAAGTAAGTTTGAAAGACAAAAGTTGTTTTGTTTCTCAAGTGTATTGAATTTGGAAGTGCTTCCTGTAAGATTTTTTAAAGCTCAAATGGCTGAAATTAAAAAATTAATGCATGTTATTCTTTTGTTTGCAAAAGTTCATGTCCAGTGATGTTGATAAAATATGTTTTATTTATGTATTTTGATAAGATTGTAATGTATACATTAATAAAACATATTAGGCACATCAAGGAACAATTTTGTTACTACAGCTATATAAGTATACAATAATCACTTTGAAAGCTAAATTTATTCTTCAGTTTGATATTTTTGTATGTTTACCTTCCTTCATTATTTCAAGTCTCCTTTCAGATGTACTTTAGCATTCAACTGAAATATACGACTTTTAAAGGAAGACTGTATCTATACTATTGTAGCTTTGAGAACATTATTCATTTTTTACTTTAACTGTTGCTACAGTTTTTGATTTACTATCTGTAAATAGTAATAAATTTACATCATAGTTTAATATTTCAATTTTCAGATGTGATATAGGAGTATTAGTTTATTTCACTTTTTCTCTACACGGACAAGTTAGTGTAACATGAATACATTACCAGCTGATATAACATATTTCATGTAGGAGTGGTTTGTGTTTGTAGAACTGTAATTATCAAAACATTTACCAGTTGAAATTAGTAAGGAATTACTGACGTCTGATTTTTTTTAGTTGTAAACTTCACAATTACATGTTACATAAAGTATTATGCTTTTTTTGTATTGTAGAAATACATGATTTCACAGATACTGTTGTAGAAACAAACACACACACTCTGTAGAAATACATGATTTCACAGATACTGTTGTAAAAACAAACACACACTCTGTAGAAATACATTTCACAGATATTGTTGTAAAAACACACACACACACTGTAGAAATACATGATTTCACAGATACTGTTGTAAAAACAAACACACACACTCTGTAGAAATACATGATTTCACAGATACTGTTGTAAAAACAAACACACACACACACTGTAGAAATACATGATTTCACAGATACTGTTGTAAAAACAAACACACTCTCTCATCACATTCATCACTTTTGTTTTGATGATGATATAAACGTTTTCCATATTTTGTGAAAATCATTCATGTATGTTAGAACTCCCTAGATCTGCCATATCAGTAGGTGAGTAGCAGAACAATTACATGGTTATGTGTAGGTAAATGCATGGGTAAACATGTTGCCTTTGTGATTCAATTTGTTTTATTTAGTATCTAATTTTAGGTTTAATTTAATATGTAGTTTTAGCTTTAGTATCTAAAAGCTGGGCTTAAAGGATTTGATCTTTAAATATGTTTAGTTTTGTTAATTTTTCAGAATCGAATGGAAGAAAGTAAAGCACTTTTCAAGACAATTATAACATATCCTTGGTTTCAAAATTCATCAGTCATCCTGTTTCTAAACAAGAAGGACTTACTAGAGGAAAAAATTATGTTCTCTCACGTTGTTGATTATTTTCCTGAATTTGATGGTAAGTGTCTTTCTAACACTCATTCTCTACATTTGTTTAACCAGTGTTAGTTTTTATTCACTTATCTGTTTTCAAGTAGAGAATGTTTAGGTACAATTAATACATATTTCAATTTGGTATTTATACAAGTCACAAGTACCATAGCAATTTTGAAAACACCTTGAAATAGGACTTTTGGTTTGGTTTTTAATTTAAAGACAAGTATTTAATCACTTCAGTGAGTTAGTTATTACTGTAAACAAACAGGATGTACAACCATAATCTGATGAAGACAAAAGTGAAAATCTGAAACTGTGAGTTCACATATAATAGTTTTTAAGTTATAAGAAACAAACATTTTATCCACAAATCTTTCCTCAGAAGTACAGCTAAATCTGGCTTAAGTATTTGTATTTGCTTCATGATTGGTTATATTCATAAGAATTATTGTAACAGTTGTTCTAGTATTAAAACATTTAAAGTTGTATTTGTAGTTGGAGTATTAACATTTACTTTTTGTGTTACTGTTTAGTTTGTAATATTCAGTTGGTTTAATTTAACAACTGTATGATGGTTGCATTAATATTTAGTTGGTTTTATCTTGTTCACATAACTCTGTAGCTGTTGCAGTAATATTCAGCTGTTTTAGTCTTGCTCACATAACTGTAAGGGTTGCAGTAATATTCAGTTAGCTTTGTCTTGTTCATATAACTTTAATGGATGCAGTAATTTGATCTCTGTGTGCACACCAGACTTGTAACATTTATTAAAAGCTTGTTAAATTTTATGAAGACACTGATACATTGAGTTATAGTATGTATAGCTACATGATTGCATGATTGTCATAAGGTTGATCAAAATGACCAAACCTGTATAGAAGATTCACTCTTTTCATTTAAATACAATTCACTATAGTACATAACTATAGTTGGTTAACATGTATAAATAACACCTATAAGATGACATTAATACTTAATGTTTCCATCATCTTTACTTTTAAATGTTTCCAGTGTCTTTAAAAACGTCCATATTGAATATCATTATAAAATTTAGCATATGTAGTTTTATGTTTATAATGATTAATCAGTAATTAATAAAACTGTCAAACTGATAGCTTCCAGTTATGCAATAACTGTATTTAAACAAATTTCACATTGATTTGTTTCTTTTGTCAGTCAACTTGGTAAATATAGTTTTAATGAGCAGGTCAATTCAGATTGAATAAGAAAATTTTGTTTTGATGGTGATTTAACCTTTTCCTTGGATTTCACATGCCTGGTAATTGTAGGCACATTGTAGATTTTGTTCATAATTAGATATATATAGGTACTTTACTACCTGAGTACTACGTTAAATGTCAAATCAAATGAGAGGTACAAGACTTTTGTTATAGAACTCACTAACTTGCTGTTTGTTTTTTTCTTAATTTTCTTTGCTTGTAACAAGAAGAAATGTGATTTTGTTTTACTGTTCTGCAAATACCAGACCTTAAGGCTTGTAAGTGGCCATATGTTTACAAGTCAATGTGCATTTTTTGTTAGATTAAATTCAACTTATGTTTGAAGGCCAGAATGTTAGAAATATCTATAGATCAATGAATATTATTGAAAATTACATACAATAATAATTTTACATCCTTAAACTTGAAAAGGTTCTTTCAATTTATAATATCTGTGCTTTTGTTTTTGTGCGCTTATACTCAAACATCTGATACTTGTGTTTTGATGGATATTTTAAGGCCTGCTTTAATGATGAGAGAAGGTTCATTATTGACTCCAGTAACCTTAGAAGCAGTTAAACCCTCTGAACAATAGAGTAATGGAAAATAGCTTTTGGGTAATTTCTTTAACAAACCTGTGAAGTCAACTATCTGTCATTAAGTAGGTTCATTGTACTGCAGTATAACCCCACCAGGTTAAGTATATCATGTCATGAATATCATAAGAGTAGCTGCATAATAATAATAAATAAATAAAAAAATATATAGAAGCCTTATGTACTTCTTCTGTAATAAGGTTTTCTTCAGATTGAAGAAGGTTACAGTGTATAATCATAAAAGCCTTTTTTTTTCTAGAATCTGGCAAGAGCTGTGCAAACATCTTACCCTTACATGCAATCCATACATGTGTTAACATCCATCACCGAGAGCTGGCTGGTTCAGTTATGGTAATGGTTGTTATAGTAACTACAGACAGTCCAATGGACTATTTTGCCAGATAAAGGGATAAAAAAACACCTTGAAATAGGACTTTTGGTTTGGTTTTTAATTTAAAGACAAGTATTTAATCACTTCAGTGAGTCAGTTATTACTGTAAACAAACAGGATGTACAACTATAATTTGATGAAGACATTAGGGATTTAGTAACAAAAGAAGGAAGGAGAACATTATTTCAGATTGTACCCTATACAGTATTGTGTCCTAAACTCTCTGAAAGATTTTTCCATTAATATACTGAGTATTTGTTTGTAATAGTTTGTGTGCAAAGTTGTTTTTATGTTAGGATTAAAGAAAACTTATCCTCATCTAAAATGTCTTGGATTTTCTTTGTGTAATCCCTAAAACCTCCTAAATACAATGTTGAGTTGTTTTTATTCAGTAAAACTCTATATTTTATCTGTTATTTTCTCTACTGTAACTCAAAATGGGATTGGTCAATTTGACCAACCTTATTACTACCAGAAATAAATTGAAATGAACCTAAATTACCCTTTCTTCTTTCTAGAATGACTTCATATTGTAACATGAAACTACATTTGTTTATCCTAAGTGGTTTTAACCTTATAACAGTGTACATTTATTTATAATTAACTTCATATTGTAACATGAAACTACATTTGTTTATCCTAAGTAGTTTTAACCTTATAACAGTGTACATTTATTTATAATTAACTTCATATTGTAACATGAAACTACATTTGTTTATCCTAAGTAGCTTTAACGTTGTAACAGTGTACATTTGTTTATAATTAACTTTTATTGTTTTATTGCACTTTCAATCAGTCTAACTACTATCCACACCACTATAACTTGTAAATCACTTGGGGTAGGTGAAGCTTATATTACATTATTGAATTACATTACCCACTTGCTACTCTCATGCTTGCCTCATGCCTCTTGAAAAAATTTTATAATGTTATTTATTTTACCTAAACTGATCTTGACTAACCTAGATTCCTAATTTTATATTTTTGTTATGTTTATAATAATAAAGAGTATATATGAAAAACAAGAAATAAAGAACTTAATCATTTTTCCTTGCTGTCATTTGTTAAGCCTACCTTATATATTAATGGTAGGAATGTGTTAAATATTTTTTTTATTTAATTAAATAATTCACCAAGAACAAAGATTTTATAACATGTAAAAAGTAGAAATTTTTCTGGCTTTGTAACTATGCAAAAAGAGCTGTTACAAATTCATCCAAGCTAGTCACAAACTTTATTAACTAGAACATTATTTGTACTCTGAGAGAAATTGCCTGTTACTGTTGAGAACACATTATGCAGTCTGTCATTTTATAGATGAAAACCTTGACTTTCTAACAACTTAATGTATAATTAAATGTAAGAGAGAACTATGAATGTATCCTGAAAGACAGGATGTGGCAGGAAGGGTCTGATTTTCTGTTGATAGCTCTGTAATCAAACAAAATTAAAACTAAAAAAATTGTGTTTTGTCTGAGCAGTGGTAATTCTGGAGTGAGTGATTTACATTTAATCTCTCACTTTTTAAAGGAGATGTGAAAAAATAGAGAAGACAAGATACATGGAAAAAATGTTTTAAGATACTGACTGGCTATCACATTTTTCCTCTTTTATAAACAAGGCTCATCACTGAACTAAATGATATGGCAGTAAAATTATCATTAATTGTTTAAGGAAGTAAGATCATGCTGCTAAAAATGTATAAATGCCATGTTTGAGAAGAAGTGATAATAGGTAATGGTAGAATACAACATGTGTTTAAAAAGTATTCAGTACTATGTCGAAGTTAGCATGCTTTTTACAAAATTTCACTTAAGTTTGACACTATTAAAAAGACAGAGAGAAAGAAAAATACAAATTTTGCTTCCCACTAATAAAGATAAAGAAAAGACAAGATCAGCTCATAATGTGCTATGACCCAACAGTATATAGGTGAAAATAATCAGTAAAATGCTGTTGTAAGTAAACTAGTCGAGGTTTGACTTGTACAGACTGTAAAAGTATGAAAATTAATTTTGTCTAAATCAGAAGGATAAACAGTTACGATTGTCACAATGTAATGATTTCCAAACTGTTAAGAGTTTGCTATTTGTTGGAATATAAATTGCATTGTGAAATTAAATCATCAATTTGAACACATTTTACATGTTTGTGGAAAAACTGTAAACCACTTATCTGAAGATGTGATGTTAGTTATTTTTTTGTTGGAATGATTATTGGCTTATGAAAATGGAGTTCTTCAGTTTTAGTTTTTAAAAGTCATATAATGGACTTCAGAAACAGAAGTATATTCCTTACTTAATATGGATTGCAACTGAAATAAGCAACTTGGCATAAAGACAGAATTTCATATTAGAATAATAAAAGATGGAAATGTTTTTTAATGCTGTTTTGAAAATTTTAGTGTAGTCTTTTCTTGGAATTAGTGGAATTCCAGAAATATTAGAATCATGGTTTACACCTTATTTGAATATTAGTATCAAATGTTTACCATTTAGGCCCTAAGCAAGACCACATTGCAGCACGTGAGTTCATTCTGCAGATGTACCTGGATCAAAGTCCAGACCCGGATCACATGGTGTACTCACACTTCACTTGTGCCACAGGTAAGTGTAACATTTTCTAACATTAAACTTGTGTTTCTCTTTTGAAACTTGTGCTGGTCATATTGAAAACATTGTTTGCTCTTTTTGTGAAATACTTAAGAAACATTGCAAGAAAATCATTGAAATTTCACTTATTAGGCTTAGGTAACCTGTTTGTCTGATGTCTTATTATTTCATGAAATGTTTTCTCAATGTATTTGTTTTGTGAAGTGCCTTGTGAAAACTTTGATGAATAAAACTAATGAATAACATTATTTCATTCATTGAAGATTTTGCATTGATTGAATTACCCATTTTTCTTCATGTTGTCCAAAAACCAAAGCATGTATTATTAAGCATGTGGAGGCTATCAAAATCCTTTTATATTTGGTACTTGTAGCAGCAAATTAAACTATTTTTTACACTACCTATCATTTCAAAAAAATTAAAGATGTTTTTGCTGTATTTAAGCTTGATTACATGTGACACAATAAACAAAAAAAAACAGTTTTGTTTTACATTTGTGAATTTTTAAAAGTGTATATACAGTTTTAATAAATTTTGTTGTTGGTTGCTAGGTTTTAGGTTTTGTTATACTTAAACATTATGTGTTGAAATGAAGGTTAGCATTTTAGATGTTTTAACCTTTTTTTAACTCAAACATTGAGCATCTTTTATCATTTTTGTCATTGAATGTACATAGCACTAATGTGGCATTAAGCATTTATTTACCATTCTGAAACTCTGCTGAGAATGTAAGGATATAAGCAATAAGACTTTAAATAGCTACTACTGTTTTCCACCACTTACACAAGACACCTGATTTATCACAGCATTTGTTCTTCAGACACTTTTCTGATCAAATTATTTGCATTAATGTTGTATTTTATGGTGTGTTTGAGCCTCTTATAATTGGTGGATATTCTTATGTTATACTATGTGTATGAATGGTTTTATGTGTTTTGAAATACAATGTTCTTGCATTTGACTTAAAGTGAGATGTTAGGCTTAATGACAGTACAGGTACCAAGCAAGCTGTTTTTAAACAATTCAAGTTTGGCACTCCAAACACAATAAGTTATATCTAAAATACAAACAAAAGTTGTAGTTTAATTGTAACCAAATTTCATTTGAAGTTTCAGAAATATTGTGAAAAAACAAACTAAAAATTTAAAAAATCGATTATTGGTTCAAAAATTTACGTCAAAACAAATTGGTTGTTCCATCTTCTTATTTGTTACAGAGGAATTTCAATTTAAATACTTTGATGTAAATGGAAGCGTTAGTTTATTGCCGATATATCTTTTTCTTTTTTCATAACTCTGTTCCCTGATCTTAGGTAAAGCAGGAATAAGTTTATCTTATTATATTCTATCTGTCTGTTTGTATTGTGTACACTTAACAGGTTAAATACAAACTCAAATTCAGCAGTAAATTGTGGTTATAACTTTTGATGATCTCTGTTACCCACTAAAATAATTAGTTTCCAAGGCCTATCTGCACATACGACCAACTTGTTTTAGTGGGTAAAAAGGCTCATATGGTCTTGTATAACCAGGTGTTCCACCAAGCTACTACAATTCTTCATGTTCTAAAAGATATAAAAAAATATATATGAATAAAAAACCTATTCATGCAAAAATTATTCTTTCCCTATATATGACACAATTTTAGTATGGCTACCTTGAATAGTTTTGTCTTCTTTTTTGTTATTTATCTGTTCACAAAACTGTTTACATGGAGTTAGTTTGAAGGTGATCACATCTTTTGTTAACAAAACGGTTTACATGGAGTTAGTTTGAAGGTGGTCACATCTTTTGTTAACAAAACTGTTTACATGGAGTTAGTTTGAAGGTGGTCACATCTTTTGTTAACAAAACAGTTTACATGGAGTGAGTTTGAAGGTGATCACATCTTTTGTTAACAAAACTGTTTACATGGAGTTTGAAGGTGGTCACATCTTTTGTTAACAAAACTATTTATATTTTGAAACTTGCCAATACAGTCACCTTTCAGCAGTTTTCTTTATACAGAAATGACAGGCTGTGTGATGGACGAGTGTATGATGAGGTGGCACTGTTGGTTGACCAGTCTGTGCCCACCCTGTCTTTGCCACTCTAAACACTTTTGGAGGCCGTAGTCATCCGTGTTTCTTTGGGTCGTACCGTCACTGTTTGTTCTCTCTAGCTGTTGCCTGGAGAGACCTATGATCAATCAGACCTTGATGCTCTCATTGAACAGTTGGCAATATAATTTTGTCCCCCTCTCGAACTTGCTCTCTGATGGCCAGGAAGTAGCTGATACCTGCAGCATTGCCAATACTCTCAGTGAAAGCTTTTACCAGGTATCTAGCACTTCTGCTTGATCCTCCACCTTCTTAGCCATCAAGACTCGGGTAGAGCAATCACCTCTTTCCTTTTGAGCTGATTGTGTTTATAATTACAATAGTCCCTTTACATTGGTGGAACTCAAACTGGCTCTTCATCAGTCTTGCAATACATCAGTTGGACCTGATGATGTACACTATGGAATGCTGCATCATCTATCTCCTGCTTCTCTTGCTCTTCTTCTGATTAATTTTAACTGGATCAGGTAGGAGAATGTTTTTCCTGATGCCTACCTTTTTTTAAGCCTTGGAAGGATCCCAAGATTCCTTCAAACTACCGTCCAATTGCTTTGACGAGCTGTCTCTGTAAGACCTTAGAGAAGGTGGTTAACGCTCGTCTTGTTTGGTTCCTCGAATTCAGCAACCTCCTCTTGTCCTCTCCATGTGGGTTCTGGAGACAGTGCTCCACCATGAACCACCTGATTTGACTTGATACATCAATCAGAGAAGCCTTTCTCAGGATGTTGTCATTTGAGAAAGCCTTCTCTGATTGTCGTATCAAGTCAATATTTTTTGACATTGAGAAGGCTTACGATACAACATGGAGGTATGGCATTTTGTGAGACCTCCATTTATATGGGTTACTTGGCCATCTGTCCATTTTTATTAGAAATATTTTAATGGACAGGTGATTCCAAGTTTGCAACTATCTTTACCATATGCTTTGAAACTTCGATCGTTACCACAGCATCCAACCTAGGGTTGTGTTTTAAAGATTAATGCCATCACTGAACAACTCCCTCTTACTCTTGCAAATGCACTCTATGTCGACGACTTTCACATCTCATGTCATTCGTTGAACATGAGGTATATTGAGTGGCAGCTACAGACTGTCATCAGTTGTTTACTGAAGTAGACCATGGCAAACAGCTTTAACTTCTCTCTCCCTAAAACCATATCAGAGAAGTTGTGCCTGCCTGTTGTTCCTGAAACAAAGTTCTTGGTGCTTATCTTTGACCGTAAGCTGACCTTTATACCACACATCAAGCAGCTACAGGTCAAATGTACAAGAGCACTGAACATCCTCCATGTCCTCTCTTCCACCACTTGGGGAGCGGATCAATGTTCTATGCTAAAGATATATTGTGCTCTTATTCGATCGAAACTCGACTATGGATCACTGGTCTATGGCTCTGCTAGGACCTCGGCCTTAAAGATGCTGGACCCCATTCATTGTCGAGGACTTTGGCTCAGCACTGGGGCTTTCTGCACTTCCCCAGTTCAGAGCTTATACATAGATGCTCATGAACCTTCTTTGCACCTCTGCCATTTACAACTGTCTTTACTATATGCTTCAAAACTTCATTCCTTACCAAAGCATCCCACCTGTGGTGTGTTTTCCTAGCTCGGTGGGCCATACTTTTTCAGAACAGACGATCTGTCATTGCTCCTTTTGGCCTTTGTATCAAGGTGCAGTTGGATTAATTGGGTTTGTCCTAGGATAATATTGCTGTATCCACTGGTCAGCCCATCTTACCATGACTTCTTACAATCCTCAAATGTTACCTATCTTTGTCATCTGAGAAAACTTCAAGTTTGTATATACCTTCACATCGATCCAACAGACTCATGCCAAATATCTAGAATATTTTAGAATATGCTAAAAATAATAAAGTGAAAAATTTGTGTGTACTCTGCATGGACATAATGAAATATCAGTTTGGATGAAAACCCATCCGCACCCTGCAAAGTAGTTACCTGGATATAAAACAGACAGTATATTTATATAGATTATTATCCACTAATCTGAAAGTCTTTTTGTTCATAGAACAAAAAGGGAAAAAACAAACACCGAATAATATCACCAGTTAATTTTTTTTATTGAAACAAAGTATTTTAATAAACAAATTTCTTGAAACATTTGTCAATAACAGGGTACCAGACTGTTGAACTTTGTAGTTGTTCAATGTTAAGGCAAATTCCAATGTCTTAAGTGTGCTCTTGGAGATTATACAATAGTTACATGCAACAAAAATTAATCATGTCTTTATTCAAGTACATTGGTATTTAATGGCAGAGTAATAAAATTATAATTATATTATAATTGCTCAATCCATCATAAATTTTCATGTTAATAAGAGATTGGTGGATGAAAAGGAATATAACATTAAAATAGCATATTATTGAGGAGGAGCATATAACAAACAAGTCTCTAATTAGATATATTACACCTTGAAATAGTATATTATTGTAGAGGAGCACATAGGAAAGATGTTTCTATTTACATACATTACAATCTTGAAATAGTATATTATTGTGGAGGAGCACATAGGAAAAATGTTTCTATTTACATACATTACAATCTTGAAATAGTATATTATTGTGGAGGAGCACATAGGAAAGATGTTTCTATTTACATACATTACAATCTTGAAATAGTATATTATTGTGAAGGAGCACATAGGAAAGATGTTTCTATTTACATACATTACAATCTTGAAATAGTATATTATTGTGGAGGAGCGCATAGGAAAGATGTTTCTATTTACATATATTACACCTTGAAATAGTATATTATTGTGGAGGAGCACATAGGAAAGATGTTTCTATTTACATATATTACACCTTGAAATAGTATATTATTGTGGAGGAGCACATAGGAAAGATGTTTCTATTTACATACATTACACCTTGAAATAGTATATTATTGTGGAGGAGCACATAGGAAAGATGTTTCTATTTACATACATTACACCTTGAAATAGTATATTATTGTGGAGGAGCACATAGGAAAGATGTTTCTATTTACATACATTACACCTTGAAATAGTATATTATTGTGGAGGAGCACACAGGAAAGATGTTTCTATTTACAGACATTACAATCTTGAAATAGTATATTATTGTGGAGGAGCACATAGGAAAGATGTTTCTATTTACATACATTACAATCTTGAAATAGTATATTATTGTGGAGGAGCACATAGGAATGATGTTTCTATTTACATACATTACAATCTTGAAATAGTATATTATTGTGGAGGAGCACATAGGAAAGATGTTTCTATTTACATACATTACAATCTTGAAATAGTATATTATTGTGGAGGAGCACATAGGAAAGATGTTTCTATTTACATACATTACAATCTTGAAATAGTATATTATTGTGGAGGAGCACATAGGAAAGATGTTTCTATTTACATACATTACAATCTTGAAATAGTATATTATTGTGGAGGAGCACATAGGAAAGATGTTTCTATTTACATACATTACAATCTTGAAATAGTATATTATTGTGGAGGAGCACATAGGAAAGATGTTTCTATTTACATACATTACAATCTTGAAATAGTATATTATTGTGGAGGAGCACATAGGAAAGATGTTTCTATTTACATACATTACAATCTTGAAATAGTATATTATTGTGGAGGAGCACATAGGAAAGATGTTTCTATTTACATACATTACAATCTTGAAATAGTATATTATTGTGGAGGAGCACACAGGAAAGATGTTTCTATTTACATACATTACAATCTTGAAATAGTATATTATTGTGGAGGAGCACATAGGAAAGATGTTTCTATTTACATACATTACAATCTTGAAATAGTATATTATTGTGGAGGAGCACATAGGAAAGATGTTTCTATTTACATACATTACAATCTTGAAATAGTATATTATTGTGGAGGAGCACATAGGAAAGATGTTTCTATTTACATACATTACAATCTTGAAATAGTATATTATTGTGGAGGAGCACATAGGAAAGATGTTTCTATTTACATACATTACACCTTGAAATAGTATATTATTGTGGAGGAGCACACAGGAAAGATGTTTCTATTTACAGACATTACAATCTTGAAATAGTATATTATTGTGGAGGAGCACATAGGAAAGATGTTTCTATTTACATACATTACAATCTTGAAATAGTATATTATTGTGGAGGAGCACATAGGAAAGATGTTTCTATTTACATACATTACAATCTTGAAATAGTATATTATTGTGGAGGAGCACATAGGAAAGATGTTTCTATTTACATACATTACAATCTTGAAATAGTATATTATTGTGGAGGAGCACATAGGAAAGATGTTTCTATTTACATACATTACAATCTTGAAATAGTATATTATTGTGGAGGAGCACATAGGAAAGATGTTTCTATTTACATACATTACACCTTGAAATAGTATATTATTGTGGAGGAGCACATAGGAAAGATGTTTCTATTTACATACATTACACCTTGAAATAGTATATTATTGTGGAGGAGCACATAGGAAAGATGTTTCTATTTACATACATTACACCTTGAAATAGTATATTATTGTGGAGGAGCACATAGGAAAGATGTTTCTATTTACATACATTACAATCTTGAAATAGTATATTATTGTGGAGGAGCACATAGGAAAGATGTTTCTATTTACATACATTACAATTGAAATAGTATATTATTGTGGAGGAGCTTGAAATAGTATATTATTGTGGAGGAGCACATAGGAAAGATGTTTCTATTTACATACATTACAATCTTGAAATAGTATATTATTGTGGAGGAGCACATAGGAAAGATGTTTCTATTTACATACATTACAATCTTGAAATAGTATATTATTGTGGAGGAGCACATAGGAAAGATGTTTCTATTTACATACATTACAATCTTGAAATAGTATATTATTGTGGAGGAGCACATAGGAAAGATGTTTCTATTTACATACATTACAATCTTGAAATAGTATATTATTGTGGAGGAGCACATAGGAAAGATGTTTCTATTTACATACATTACAATCTTGAAATAGTATATTATTGTGGAGGAGCACATAGGAAAGATGTTTCTATTTACATACATTACAATCTTGAAATAGTATATTATTGTGGAGGAGCACATAGGAAAGATGTTTCTATTTACATACATTACAATCTTGAAATAGTATATTATTGTGGAGGAGCACATAGGAAAGATGTTTCTATTTACATACATTACAATCTTGAAATAGTATATTATTGTGGAGGAGCACATAGGAAAGATGTTTCTATTTACATACATTACACCTTGAAATAGTATATTATTGTGGAGGAGCACATAGGAAAGATGTTTCTATTTACATACATTACACCTTGAAATAGTATATTATTGTGGAGGAGCACATAGGAAAGATGTTTCTATTTACATACATTACACCTTGAAATAGTATATTATTGTGGAGGAGCACATAGGAAAGATGTTTCTATTTACATACATTACAAATAGTTGAAATAGTATATTATTGTGGAGGAGCACATAGGAAAGATGTTTCTATTTACATACATTACAATCTTGAAATAGTATATTATTGTGGAGGAGCACATAGGAAAGATGTTTCTATTTACATACATTACACCTTGAAATAGTATATTATTGTGGAGGAGCACATAGGAAAGATGTTTCTATTTACATACATTACAATCTTGAAATAGTATATTATTGTGGAGGAGCACATAGGAAAGATGTTTCTATTTACATACATTACAATCTTGAAATAGTATATTATTGTGGAGGAGCACATAGGAAAGATGTTTCTATTTACATACATTACAATCTTGAAATAGTATATTATTGTGGAGGAGCACATAGGAAAGATGTTTCTATTTACATACATTACAATCCTTGAAATAGTATATTATTGTGGAGGAGCACATAGGAAAGATGTTTCTATTTACATACATTACAATCTTGAAATAGTATATTATTGTGGAGGAGCACATAGGAAAGATGTTTCTATTTACATACATTACAATCTTGAAATAGTATATTATTGTGGAGGAGCACATAGGAAAGATGTTTCTATTTACATACATTACAATCTTGAAATAGTATATTATTGTGGAGGAGCACATAGGAAAGATGTTTCTATTTACATACATTACAATCTTGAAATAGTATATTATTGTGGAGGAGCACATAGGAAAGATGTTTCTATTTACATACATTACAATCTTGAAATAGTATATTATTGTGGAGGAGCACATAGGAAAGATGTTTCTATTTACATACATTACACCTTGAAATAGTATATTATTGTGGAGGAGCACATAGGAAAGATGTTTCTATTTACATACATTACAATCTTGAAATAGTATATTATTGTGGAGGAGCACATAGGAAAGATGTTTCTATTTACATACATTACAATCTTGAAATAGTATATTATTGTGGAGGAGCACATAGGAAAGATGTTTCTATTTACATACATTACAATCTTGAAATAGTATATTATTGTGGAGGAGCACATAGGAAAGATGTTTCTATTTACATACATTACAATCTTGAAATAGTATATTATTGTGGAGGAGCACATAGGAAAGATGTTTCTATTTACATACATTACAATCTTGAAATAGTATATTATTGTGGAGGAGCACATAGGAAAGATGTTTCTATTTACATACATTACACCTTGAAATAGTATATTATTGTGGAGGAGCACATAGGAAAGATGTTTCTATTTACATACATTACAATCTTGAAATAGTATATTATTGTGGAGGAGCACATAGGAAAGATGTTTCTATTTACATACATTACACCTTGAAATAGTATATTATTGTGGAGGAGCACATAGGAAAGATGTTTCTATTTACATACATTACATTGAAATAGTATATTATTGTGGAGGAGCACATAGGAAAGATGTTTCTATTTACATTGAAATAGTATATTATTGTGGAGGAGCACATAGGAAAGATGTTTCTATTTACATACATTACAATCTTGAAATAGTATATTATTGTGGAGGAGCACATAGGAAAGATGTTTCTATTTACATACATTACACCTTGAAATAGTATATTATTGTGGAGGAGCACATAGGAAAGATGTTTCTATTTACATACATTACACCTTGAAATAGTATATTATTGTGGAGGAGCACATAGGAAAGATGTTTCTATTTACATACATTACAATCTTGAAATAGTATATTATTGTGGAGGAGCACATAGGAAAGATGTTTCTATTTACATACATTACAATCTTGAAATAGTATATTATTGTGGAGGAGCACATAGGAAAGATGTTTCTATTTACATACATTACACCTTGAAATAGTATATTATTGTGGAGGAGCACATAGGAAAGATGTTTCTATTTACATACATTACAATCTTGAAATAGTATATTATTGTGGAGGAGCACATAGGAAAGATGTTTCTATTTACATACATTACACCTTGAAATAGTATATTATTGTGGAGGAGCACATAGGAAAGATGTTTCTATTTACATACATTACAATCTTGAAATAGTATATTATTGTGGAGGAGCACATAGGAAAGATGTTTCTATTTACATACATTACAATCTTGAAATAGTATATTATTGTGGAGGAGCACATAGGAAAGATGTTTCTATTTACATACATTACAATCTTGAAATAGTATATTATTGTGGAGGAGCACATAGGAAAGATGTTTCTATTTACATACATTACAATCTTGAAATAGTATATTATTGTGGAGGAGCACATAGGAAAGATGTTTCTATTTACATACATTACAATCTTGAAATAGTATATTATTGTGGAGGAGCACATAGGAAAGATGTTTCTATTTACATACATTACAATCTTGAAATAGTATATTATTGTGGAGGAGCACATAGGAAAGATGTTTCTATTTACATACATTACAATCTTGAAATAGTATATTATTGTGGAGGAGCACATAGGAAAGATGTTTCTATTTACATACATTACAATCTTGAAATAGTATATTATTGTGGAGGAGCACATAGGAAAGATGTTTCTATTTACATACATTACAATCTTGAAATAGTATATTATTGTGGAGGAGCACATAGGAAAGATGTTTCTATTTACATACATTACAATCTTGAAATAGTATATTATTGTGGAGGAGCACATAGGAAAGATGTTTCTATTTACATACATTACAATCTTGAAATAGTATATTATTGTGGAGGAGCACATAGGAAAGATGTTTCTATTTACATACATTACAATCTTGAAATAGTATATTATTGTGGAGGAGCACATAGGAAAGATGTTTCTATTTACATACATTACAATCTTGAAATAGTATATTATTGTGGAGGAGCACATAGGAAAGATGTTTCTATTTACATACATTACACCTTGAAATAGTATATTATTGTGGAGGAGCACATAGGAAAGATGTTTCTATTTACATACATTACAATCTTGAAATAGTATATTATTGTGGAGGAGCACATAGGAAAGATGTTTCTATTTACATACATTACAATCTTGAAATAGTATATTATTGTGGAGGAGCACATAGGAAAGATGTTTCTATTTACATACATTACACCTTGAAATAGTATATTATTGTGGAGGAGCACATAGGAAAGATGTTTCTATTTACATACATTACATAAATAGTATATTATTGTGGAGGAGCACATAGGAAAGATGTTTCTATTTACATACATTACACATTGAAATAGTATATTATTGTGGAGGAGCACATAGGAAAGATGTTTCTATTTACATACATTACACCTTGAAATAGTATATTATTGTGGAGGAGCACATAGGAAAGATGTTTCTATTTACATACATTACAATCTTGAAATAGTATATTATTGTGGAGGAGCACATAGGAAAGATGTTTCTATTTACATACATTACAATCTTGAAATAGTATATTATTGTGGAGGAGCACATAGGAAAGATGTTTCTATTTACATACATTACACCTTGAAATAGTATATTATTGTGGAGGAGCACATAGGAAAGATGTTTCTATTTACATACATTACAATCTTGAAATAGTATATTATTGTGGAGGAGCACATAGGAAAGATGTTTCTATTTACATACATTACAATCTTGAAATAGTATATTATTGTGGAGGAGCACATAGGAAAGATGTTTCTATTTACATACATTACAATCTTGAAATAGTATATTATTGTGGAGGAGCACATAGGAAAGATGTTTCTATTTACATACATTACAATCTTGAAATAGTATATTATTGTGGAGGAGCACATAGGAAAGATGTTTCTATTTACATACATTACACCTTGAAATAGTATATTATTGTGGAGGAGCACATAGGAAAGATGTTTCTATTTACATACATTACACCTTGAAATAGTATATTATTGTGGAGGAGCACATAGGAATGATGTTTCTATTTACATACATTACAATCTTGAAATAGTATATTATTGTGGAGGAGCACATAGGAAAGATGTTTCTATTTACATACATTACACCTTGAAATAGTATATTATTGTGGATGAGCACATAGATAAGATGTTTCTATTTACATACATTACACCTTGAAATAGTATATTATTGTGGAGGAGCACATAGGAAAGATGTTTCTATTTACATACATTACACCTTGAAATAGTATATTATTGTGGAGGAGCACATAGGAAAGATGTTTCTATTTACATACATTACACCTTGAAATAGTATATTATTGTGGAGGAGCACACAGGAAAGATGTTTCTATTTACAGACATTACAATCTTGAAATAGTATATTATTGTGGAGGAGCACATAGGAAAGATGTTTCTATTTACATACATTACAATCTTGAAATAGTATATTATTGTGGAGGAGCACATAGGAAAGATGTTTCTATTTACATATATTACACCTTGAAATAGTATATTATTGTGGAGGAGCACATAGGAAAGATGTTTCTATTTACATACATTACACCTTGAAATAGTATATTATTGTGGAGGAGCACATAGGAAAGATGTTTCTATTTACATACATTACACCTTGAAATAGTATATTATTGTGGAGGAGCACATAGGAAAGATGTTTCTATTTACATACATTACAATCTTGAAATAGTATATTATTGTGGAGGAGCACATAGGAAAGATGTTTCTATTTACATACATTACACCTTGAAATAGTATATTATTGTGGAGGAGCACATAGGAAAGATGTTTCTATTTACATACATTACAATCTTGAAATAGTATATTATTGTGGAGGAGCACATAGGAAAGATGTTTCTATTTACATACATTACAATCTTGAAATAGTATATTATTGTGGAGGAGCACATAGGAAAGATGTTTCTATTTACATACATTACACCTTGAAATAGTATATTATTGTGGAGGAGCACATAGGAAAGATGTTTCTATTTACATACATTACACCTTGAAATAGTATATTATTGTGGAGGAACACATAGGAAAGATGTTTCTATTTACATACATTACACCTTGAAATAGTATATTATTGTGGAGGAGCACATAGGAAAGATGTTTCTATTTACATACATTACACCTTGAAATAGTATATTATTGAGGAGAAGCATATAATAAACAAGTCTTTACTTGCATATAACATGGTGTATTTGAGTAACACTGAAATAAAATTTTTAATGAGACATTTTGTTAATTAGAAAATAAAATATCTGTGCTAAACTAATTTGTATGTGCATTATTTACACAGCATGGAAAATTGAAATTACATTGTTATACACTATGAACAGAAACTAATTGGTGATCTGTATTTTTTCATTAAAGAAAATATTTTAAAGTAATTTTATACTTACTCATATGAAATAGAACATGGGTAATCTTAGTTTTTTTTATTTACCCTGAACTAAGAAAGTTATCAAAACATTTTAGGTATCAGTTACAAAATCGTTAAGGAGCCATTGAATAAGGCATAACTGAATCAGTTCTATCTGCTAATACATTGAAGCTGAATTTGAAAACTCAGTTCTCCTTACAAATTCTTTACTTAAATGTTGCTTTTACCATCTTCATTCTCTTGTCATTTCTTTCTCTACTTGTTTTCAGTAACTGAAGAAACACTTATACTGCTTATTCTAGTATTGCTACAGTTGGTCAGTTACTAGTAAACAGAATAGCTGACCTAAAGTTGTCTGTTGTCTAAGGAACAAGAATATAAAGAATAGTCAAATCCATATTTCAGAAACACTTAAGCCATATTCCTGAGCTGTACTTAGTAACAGAGAGTGGTGGACATTTGTTACATCCAAAATGTATTCTCAATACCAAAACTCAAAAACGCAAACTAACGTGGCAGGGGTTTAGTTTAGAGAGAGAGAAATCAGGAGAGTTCTCTCTCCAACTGGGGTGTTCAGGAACGTTGTGGTTCCTCTTCGTCCCCTTTCATGAATTGTTATTAGGTTTAGTTTTATTTATTTTACTAAATAATTTTTTACTTTTTTTTTTTTTTTGGTGGAGGATGTCACTCTAAATGTTATCTTGGACGGAGGCAAAGGCAGCAACGGAGAGAAGGGCCAGGTCCCGTCCCGAAAGGAAGAAGTCAAGCAAATATGAACATGAATTCAATTCAAACGACCTGACTCAGGGTCTGGCAATAAAGTTGCCTGGGCTGGGATCTAAAAATCCAATGTGGGGAAACGGGAGTGCCCCGAGAAAACCCACTTTCACAGGACAGGCGCCAAAAATTTTGCCTGTCGTGTGCCCGATATCTGAAAGAAAAAAAGGAATACATATTATTGACATGAATTTATTTCTTTAGATACTTTGTTGTGTAATTTGTGATTCTTGAAATATGTTGTAAGGTGAAATGTATTTTGTTGGTGCACTAGTTAATTTGTATAGTGATGCCGTTAGTTTGTTTCTATTTTCTGCTTTTACATAATATTTGTGTGATATTTCCGTTAGTCTTTCTCTTAGTGTTGGTAAATTGCTAATTTGATGTATATAATTTACTGGCGTGAATGACGGTAGACTGAATGCAGATCTTAGTATTCTGTTCTGTTGAACTTGGATTTTCTGGAGTGTGTTGTTTGACATATTGTATGTTACTTGACATCCGTACTCTATTAGTGGACGGATGTAAGCCTTGTATATTTGGATAATGGTGTTTGGTGAACATTTTGATTGTCTACTGGTTAGAGTCATTAGGTGTGAAATCCTTTTTCTAATTGATGAGTGTATATTGTTTACATGTTTTATCCATGTTAGTTTTGTGTCGAAAGTGATGCCAAGGAATGTGATGTTTTTGCTCATATTAATGGTTGTATTTCCGAGAGATAATTTTATTTTTTTTAGATTTTTTCTTTGCTTTTTTAATTTCCTGTAGAAGGTGATTGCTTGTGTTTTGGCTGGATTTAACACAACTCTCCACTTGTTGCTCCATGTTGAGACGTTGTTTAGTGATTCTTGTACGCGAGACATGGCCATCACTGGGTTTCTGGAGGTGCTCCAGATAGCGATGTCGTCTGCGTATTGTGAATTATGCGTGTATGTTAGATTTGGGAAAGGTATGTCACTGATGAAAATTATGTATAGAAGTGGAAAGAGGACTGATCCTTGGGGCACTCCTGCAGTTATATTAAATGATTTGGATATAATTTTATTGACTTTTACTTGTGCTGTTCTATCTGTTAAGAAATTTGAAATCCATTTAATTATCGTGGGATTTATTTGCAGGTGTTTTAGTTTGTATTTGATAGCATTGTGCCATATGCTGTCGAATGCTTTTTTGACATCTAGGAATACCCCGATGGTTACTTGATTATTGTTGAAAGCTTTATAGATTGATTTGGTGAGTCGTGTGAGGTGATCTGTTGTTTGCCTATTTTTCCTGGAGGCATTTTGAGATTCTGGAAGGATGTTATTCGATTCGCAAAAATGGAGGAGATGGTTGGAGATAATACTCTCCATCAGTTTGCCAAGGCAGCTTAACAGACTGATGGGGCGGAAATTATCTGGATTGGTTCTATTGGTTTGTTTCTTTGGGATCGTGGTTATGATGGCTTTTTTCCAAGTGTCAGGGTAATATCCAGTCGCTAGTGAAATGTTCATGATGTTTGTGAGGTGTTGTAACAGCAGAGTAGAGCTTTTTTTCAGAATAATGTTTGGTATTTGGTCATGTCCGGGGGAAGTATTCTTCAAGTTCTTGATATTAATTTTTAGTTCGGTTATGGTTATTTTTCTATTAATTGAACTTGAATATGCTTCTAGTGTCTCGCCAGGGAATCGTGGTGAGAATGAAGCTTGGTTTGTATTAATGAACTTGTTGACATGATCTTGGTGTTGTGTGTCAAAGTCTACTGAATTTAGGTCGCTAAAGGAGGATTTGTAGTAGTAAGCTAATATGAATTAACCAGACAAATCGCTCCACCAACTAAGAACGGCCATGCGCCACCACCCACTGTTTAAGAACGTTATCTGTCTCTGTCTCTGATCGAGGAGAATCGGAGGAATGACAGCATAACTCTTCACTTTCTTATCTTCAAGCTCCTGCTCATGAATTCCATCCACTATCTCTTCCAATTCAGCTTTGCTTCTTACTCTCTGTCCTACCCGAGAGAACCTTTCTTTGTCTTCACGTTGTTTCTTCAGTTCAGGAAACTGTTTTTCAAAAAATTCTCTCTGTTTAGTTTCTTTCACCTTTCGATTACCACTGCTGAGCCCTTCAGTATGAGGCAAGGGAACATAAAAAATACCAAAACATTCAGAACCTTACTTATATACTACATAACCTATCCTCACTTAACAGGCTTTGTTAGATTCTTAACCTAACCTATCATTACTGACACGCTTCATGTTAGATCCTTAACCTAACATTACTGACAGACTTTAGGTGGTTCTAACCTATCCTGACTTGACAAGCTTCATGTTACAGCTTTAACCTAACCTAACATTACTGATGGACTTAATGTTAGTCCTAACTTAAATTTTCTGATAGGCTTCATTTTGTAGTTCTAACCATACTAATGAACTACCATACAGCAGTATTTAGATCCACAACTACTTGTATCTAATGTATCTAACATACAGCAGTGTTTCAATCCATTACTACTTGTATCTGATGAACTAACATACAGCAGTGTTTAGATTCATTGCTACTTGTATCTAATGTATCTAACATACAGCAGTGTTTCAATCCATTACTACTTGTATCTAATGGACTAACATACAGCAGTGTTTAGATCCACAACTACTGCTAATGTATCTCAAGCAATAGATTTTAATCTTTTCTCAACTGATGCTTAGGTAGTTCTTATCCCAAAATTATTTGGAATATTTAGCACAGTAACAGTATTTAATGTGTGTTATATTATAAAACATTTTACTTTAGTAAGTATATCTTAAAATTTGTTTGTTTTCAACCAACTTGCAGTGTTGCTGAACCCTCCCCCGTCAATTGGTGTTTGGGAACTGCTGGTTGATAGATCAAACATACAGTGAAATCTGTTATATATTAAAATTTTACACAGTTCAGTGGTTCACTTCTTTTCTTCTAATAGAGAATCTATATGTTCCTGAAAGTGTGCTGAAAAATTAGGTTTCATTTCTTGAAGACCAATGAAGTGTAGTATCCTAATTTATTAATGCTAATCATCTCTTCCATTAATCATTCTTATGAGATGATCATGGTGTTAACCTTCCTGTAGAACCAATAAGTTGTGTAGTTTGGGTCACTAAAGTACAATTGAGGTTATAAAATCTCTTTGAAAGCCATTTGATTCTTGTATTTTTTGATAATTAATAAGATGTGAAGCTTAGTTATATTTAACTAATTGTGATTACATTGCAGTAATAAATCAACCAACCAGCCGAGAATCTAGTGTATGTAGTATCTGGGGAAGAATGAGTGTGTATTCATGCATGTATTTATAATGCTATTACTTATAATATTGTACTTGTTAGGCTAAAATAGGTGTGTAAGTATTATGAACTATGGGAAATGTCTTAAGGAAGTCAAAATGTCACTTAACTTTTTTTCTGTGTTATTGTTTATTCCCAGCCGATTCATTTGGTCTCAAACAATCTTAGCAAGTTGATTATTTACACAATGTTGAATGTGCTGAAGGAATTCTAGATAAAAATATGGAAGTTGCTAGATTTCTTTTTTCAAACAACTATGCTTTTCTCCTGTTTGTTGAGATGTAGGAAGTTCAAAGAAACTTTGTTTTAATGTGTTGATATAAAGTTTATGTTGAAGTTATTACTTTGATTGCTGTTAAACTTGCATTGTGTTAAATAAGTTTAAACACTTCCCATTAGTTTATGAGTATTTCAGTTTTTGCTCATTAATTATGAGCTGAACATTATAGGGAAAATGATGTTAGCAGACATAAAGGTTAGAAATGTATACTGTACTTTGGTCTTATAAGAGCATGTTTCATGCTTCAGTATTCAGTCAGATGTTTGATGTGTTTATATAGAGAGGTAAATATTTTAAATTTGGATATGGAATATTCTTCTCCAGGTTGTTTTTTAAATGTGTCTGTGAGAAAGTCATGATAGGTTTATTTTGATCCTCCCCTCATATCCATGAGATTAAATCTGTGATTGATTGTAATTATTGTAATTTATTAAACTTCAATATCAAAACATTCATTTATTCATTTAAAGTGCTTCATTAGTTGTTATTTGATAACTTGTCACACCTGGGATAATTTTCAAAGAAAGTAGCAGACACATCTCGTTCAGTGTGATATTGTATAAATGTTTAATTAATGAACAGTAAGCCCAAAATATTCTTCCCTTAAGTATATGAACTGTCAAAGAACATGGTGCAATCAACATGCATTGTTTTTTAACACTATCTTAGTATGGCTTCAAAGCTTGTCATTGGTCTAGTTTTTTTATATGATTGTTTCAATCCTTGTACTTAACACATTATTTTTCTTTCTAGATACTGAAAACATACGCTTTGTATTTGCTGCAGTGAAGGACACCATCCTACAACTAAATCTGAAAGAATATAACCTGGTGTAGGTGAGACCATTAGCTCACAAAAGGCTCATCTCTGGCAACTTTTGTACTTCATTTTCTGGCTTATTTTTTATCCAGAAATAGGCCTTGATTTCATAATGGAATTTAAGTTTATCTGTGTGTGTGAGTGTGTGTTCACATCTAATGACTTTGGTATTCTGCACATTTCTGCTTTTCTTGTCCTATTGGACATAGCACAACTGACTACATCTCTCAAACTATAAGCTGGATTTGACTTGTGGACAGTGTATGTGCTTCCTAACTGTAGTGCTCTCTGTATACTTACTTTCTTATTGATCTGATTGCTCAGCTACATTGATGACTGTCTATGGAGTTTGTTTTTTTATCTCAGATTTTAAAGAAGACTTTATAAAACTAACATTCTTTTTGTGTCTGTTGTTTCTATGAAAGGAAAGTAGTGAAACGACCATTTTTTGCCAAATAAGAAGACAAATAAAGGCTGCTATATGTTTATTAGTCTTTTCTATGTTAATTTTCTGCACTGGATCTTGAAATGAGAGATGAATCCGCCCACTTGCATCCTTAGTAAATGGAAGGAAAAGGTTTTTGACTTTTGTGCTTGGAGGTCTGCAGATATAACTTTCAAATATTAATTAATTGTAAAGGTACACTTTTGATTTAAGAGTATCTTTTAGAAAGAATACAGTGAAGATGATGACTAATGTATATCAGATTCTAGTCATCTTTCTATATGTATATGTACTTCAACTTTTGTTCATTTGAGTATTTACCCTTTGAAAATGTCCTATTTATACTATGGGAAATAATAAATGTACATATATTTTCATCACATAATTGCCTTTCAAACAAGGAACAGGCTGAGTTAATTTATTTTTATTCTTAACTCATCAGAGAATTAAGTTTGGATTATTATTACTTTTATTCAGCTGGCATGTTTAAATTTTCATTGTGATTAAAGTCAAACTGTACATTATGTGAAAACCCATAATTTATATTCTGCAATTCTCTGATCATGTGCTTGTGTAATTTTAGTTTATTATGTCCAGGACACTGGATTTGGGAAGGATTATGTAGTTTGGTGCTGGAAACAGTTTTGCGTAGGTTATTTCACTTTTATCTTGCGTCATCCAAAAATGTAATAAGGCTTATACGCTAGTTATCGTAAGCCCAGGTGATAAAGTGCCCAAGATGGATTATCACATAAATGCTGAATAAAATTTGGTTTAAATGTAGTGAATTAGTACAGGTTATTCATTGTATTACTGTTTTTAACATGCATAGAAATCTGCTGAAATACCATGAACTTCAACATTTTTAAACTCTCTTTGCAATTGTTTCTGTAATTGTGTCCAACTTACTTTATATTAACTTATTATGAATATCCATAATAAAAATTATCATAAAGAATGTCATAGCAGTTCTGTATTTTGTAGATTAAAATGTACTTGATGTTTTGTTTTTATATATTCAATCTATGCTGCAGTGTGTGTTACAAATTGTCAGTTTCCTTAGTTATTTTGTCTTAAAGAAATTTCTCTTGTTGTCTATCAGTAGATTTCTTGTGATGTTCAGTTTAGCACCAGTTGATAGTAGAGATAAGAGTTTCACTTTGAACCATCTGGTAAATGTTCAGAGGCAACTAGTTTTTGGAACAATAACTACACCAGTTAGTATTAGGTCATTTAGGAAGGAACATATTGAAAACTTCATATTTGTTGTCATTTCTAAAATTAAAACTCAGACACACAAACAAAAATGCATTAATCTTTTATACCCGAAATCTTAATGTTTATCTGTGTTATTTTTTATATTAATTAGTTCTCTAATTATAATGGTCGTATTGTTACCTTGTCAATGCCAAGAGTGTTGAAATATATTCCTTTTATGATTTTCTTGAAAAATGTTATTTTTGTTTTGTAAATTTCACTATTCAAGCAAAAATTTTTGCCATTAAAAATTTATGATGGAGAAAAAACTTTCAGTTTATAAACAAAAATAAGTTCCTAGAGATCAGAATCTCTTTCTCTTAAAATGATTGGTCTAAAATTGTATTTTTTAAAATATTTATGTAATTTTGATTCTATTTAGCCTTATTTTATACTTAAGAATAATTTCAGGATATTGATGTTAAAAGTGTCAATGCAGCATGTAATTAACAGATCTGATGTTCTTAGATTGTTCCATAACTTTGATTTCTCTTCCTAAAAAGCTGGTATATCATGAATTCTGATGTTTATATTAAGTGTACTAAGTTACAGGTTTTGTTATTATTGCCACATCTAACTATCATGTTGTAAGGAAATGAAGATTGTTGTTGGCACCAGTTTGACTTTATATTAATGGAACTGTTTTTTTTAATTATGTATTCTAAACACATTTAGAACAGTTATTTATATTTAGAAGTGAGTTGCTTTTCTTGAACATAAAAGTAATAAAGAAACAAGATAGGAGAATTATTGTTATTTGGCAGTCTGTAGTCTAAGATGTGTTTTTTGTATGATTTAACTTTAATTCAACTATGCTTTTGTTCCAGGGCAAAAAAGTGTTCTATTTTTATATGTATTTAGAGAGTATAAAACAGTTTAAATAAAGTACTGTGATGAAATGATTGCTTGTTTAAACAAGTGAAGTGTAAGAGAATAGGATTTATTGTTACAAATGTGTGAAGCATTTGAAATAGGTTTTTCTCTGTAGTTTTTCAATGGTCATCATTACTTAGAAAATATTAAAGCATTTGATTGTTGATGTGTGAATAAAGACTACAATATTTTCCCTCCAAATATATAAATGTAGCAAGAAAAGTTTCATGTTACTTGAATTCTGACATCAGACAGTGTAATTCTTATACACAGTTTTGTGAAATTCAAAATAAGGAAATAAAGCCTTTAAGGTTTTTTAGGATTAATTAAGGATTTTTAATTAGGATTTTTAAATATAGGGTAGAGCTAAAATCATATATGTAGGTCCTCCATGACTAGGATTTATTTTAAGTTACAATAATTGGATACAGTCATATCAGTAACATTGTAATTGTTGAGTTGGAATTGTTCTAAATTTACATCATCACAATAATTGTTTTGTTGATTTGTAACAGTTGGAGCATGATAGTAATATAAATGGAACACATTTAGAGATATCATGGTGGTACACTGCTTTGATACAGAATCTAATTGTATTAAACAAGTACAGATATAAAATTATTCACAAAATTATGGATAACACACAATAACAAGTTTAATAAAAATATTTTCAAGGCATTTTTATATTCATTACTGAAAAAAGATCTTTATGTGCCATCTTACTCAAGTATAGATGTGGAGAATATAAATGTTCTAATATAAAAATGTAAACTACGTATTTGAATGAAAAACAATAGACAGAAGAATAAAAATGAAAAGAGAGATAATTTTCAATCTGAAGATAGTGTCTTTACCTGTTACAAGAGAATGTTCAAACTGAAAATAGTGTCTTTATCTGTTATACGAGAATGTTCAACCTGAAGTTCCTATCTTCATCTGTTAAAACAGAATATCCAAACTAACAATGGTATCAGTTTAAGACAAAATGACATTTCAGTTACTTTAGTGAGTTTTTCACATTTTGTGGTTAAACAGAATTTTAAGGATAGACTTGCACAATATTACTTTAGCCATCAAAGACTACTTTAGTGAGTTTTCCACATTTTGTGGTTAAACAGAATTTCAAGGATAGACTTGCACAATATTACTTTAGCCATCAAAGACTATTTTCTTCTAAAATACATGTATTTCACTGAAAATCCTGTGAATAATTTATATAATTTGTGTTTAGTGAAAAACGTTTATCCGTAATTGTACTATTGTGGAAATAAATACTGATTAATGTAGTTGAGACTTGAAAATGTTAGTTTATTAAGTTAGGAACTATGAAGTGATTAGCTTCAAACAATATTATGAGACACACAAATTAGTGAAAAGTTTGTTTTTATTAAGGAAGAAAAATCAATGTGGGATGGTGTCATTTCAGGAAACAAGAAATTAGATTTAATCTTTATATTGAAATGCTTTTGTCTTGTGAAAAAATATGTTTTGAATAAAAGGAAAATGTTTTTCTCTTCTTATGAAACTAAAGGTTAGTTGATTTTTGTTATTATTATTAAAGTACTCAGTTAACATTTAGTAAGAAATTTTCATTATACCCTGTTATTAATATTTTAGGAAAGTCTGTAATACATGTCTCTATGCACTGATATGTTTTCAGTGTAATGGCCTGATAACCACTGACTCTTTACATTATTTAAACAAACTTGAGGAAGGGGATTTTGTGAAGTTGGTGCAGTGTTTTTGTGGAATATTAATTACAAGTGCCCAGACACAACGTTTTATATGTATATGTGTTGTGTGATGATGACTGTGACATACCAAGTATATTCTTATACATGCATCATTTGTAGAAAAGAATTTGATATTATGCCACGTGTTTATAGCTGTATTTTGTTTATGTATCATTTGAAGCGAGAACTTTACAATGATAGACAATATATGCCATAGAGTTTTAAAGAGGCCATATTTATGTCTTAGTTGAAGCAAGAGCTTTATAGAGCTGCATAATAGATGATAGAAATCCCAAGGCCTTATAACGATTGATAACAAATGGCATAAATACTTGATAGTCCATATAAAGTAGTGCTGTTTGTGTCTGGTGTCACAAGTTTTTTTGTGGAGAACTTGAATCAGTTTTGATAGAATCTCATTGAATGACTCCCCAAATATCCAGTTTAAATGGATAAACAACAGTCAGTTCAACAATTCCAGTTTGATAGCCATTTCAATTTTATCACTTTGCTGATGTGAATGGGGACTGAACTGTGCAATACGAATGGTAGCAAAAAAGGGACTTTTAATGCCACATGTAGCATTGATACCTTTGCTAGTAATGTGTATTTATGTTTTACTTGAAGTTACAGCTTTATTATGTTTTACAACAAACACAAATCTCAGAGCATTGCACTTCTAGCCGAGGAATCCACAACACTACATTTTTATATTTTAGTTGAAGTAAGAGTGTAGTAGAGCTGGCATTATTGTAACAGGAAGGTGAATGCCAATAATCTTCAGCAGCAATATTATTTGAAGCATGATTTTTCATTAGAGAAGTTTTTGTATATAAGTAGTTAGTGAAAACAACTTGCTGTTGTGAATCACAGGTTCCTCTTGTTCGCATATGTATATATATGCTTGAAGAAAGAACTTTAAAATATTGCAATGGGTTTCTGTTATCTCCAATTTATATTACCTGACAAGATATTTTCAATCATTTTAATATTGTGATGAATTACGTTTCAGATGATTCATGAAATAGTTATCATAATGTGCTAAATCTAAACACTGTAGGAAACACAATAGTATCATCTCTCCTGGAACATTGTGCCACCCACATCACTGATCATTCAATTAATGAAAACAGAAAGGAGATAGTTTCCAGGTTTTGTAAAATTCTTGCACGATTGCTACATCTTTTAGCAGTAAGGCTTATAAAACAAAAAACCGAGTTAGGCACAACACAGATAGCCTATTGTGTTGGTTTGCATGTAACAACAAACTAACTTTGTACGGTGTTTGACTAAGCCACATAGTATATTAAATTATCTAAGTAAACAATGACATTGTCTTTGGGGAAGTAAAGCAGCACTGAAGTGAAACGACAGCAGTTGGAACATATCTCAGAGTTGTTAATACTACGTGGGAAACCTGGGGATATATTGAAAACATTTTTCAACTGTGTTAGCTGAAAGAAAAGAAACTTGATATGTTTTACATACCATAACTAGGTCTCACATGATTAGGACGTTTGACTCTTCATCACCGAATATGCTCGCTCTTTCATCCATGGGGCTTTATAATGTTAAGATCAATCCCACTCTGCATTAGTAACAATAGCTCAAGAGCTGTTTTTGCTATTGCTCAACTTCCGAATCTTATAATGCAAAAAAAAAATCTGTTATGTATTTGTAGTATCATGCTCTTGTTCTCGTTAGAAACGCATGTAGCGTATGAAGTGCAGATAGGAAACACAACCTATTATAAAAAATAATTGATTACGTAAGTAATAATATAAAATTCAATAACACTTAACAAAGACTTGTTCACTAGAGACAACGTAATGTCTCTGGAAATGTTCTTTAACAATCTGTATAATAAGTTATACAAAATGAAATTTTAATGAGATGGAGGAGTATCCATAAGTTTCAGAGGTGTCTTTGATCCACGCTTGAAATCAAATTTGTGAGAAAGAAATTCTGCTGGCAAAGCCTTCCAATATGCAGATCAGTTGGAAACCTTTCCCTAAAGTTTGAAGACTCGGTGGTTTTACCTCGCCTATTTCCTTGTTTGCGTAACCAGTCAGGGAAATGCCATCCACTCTACCACAATCAAACATGTCTGCAACAAACACCTTAGCTGCAGATTTATTCAAGCTGATATCCCATCATGCGCACCATCAGAGATTTTGTAATTATAAAAACAACATCTGTCTGCGCCAAAGATTTTCGTACAATTAAAATTCTTTAGAACATCGAAGACTCCCAGGAGCGGTTTGACAATTATCACCAGCACTTCTTTATCACAAGTTAAGGCTTTCTCTTGAACTGTGGTATCGTTGAACTTTAACATCATCTGAAGCTTCTGAAATTCCTTCTAACGTTTGTTCCGAATCTATACACTATCTAGTGTGTAACATGCTTTAAACGCCTGGGTTGAGCATTAGTAAGCGATAGCTTGCTGACCTTGTGAAACACTGTTTGTCTTAATAAACTGTTGTTAAATATTAATAAGTTTTAATTGTAATATACTTCAAAGTTTTGATTGTAAAAACAATGGTATGTGAACTAAGTACATGTGAAAACAATCTTAGTTTACAAATATCAAGACAATTTTGATCAGGAACTAGTTTTGCTTTTAACTATATTCATATTCGAGTTCTTTGTGAACCTCCAAGAGTTATTAACGGGGAGGAGTACATAATTTATTGTGTACTATCTTTGCATATGATCAATATTCTAATGTCATGAAAAAACGATTAAAAACCTTTCCATTTCACTAATCACATACAGAAGTAACGACACCTGCACTTGTCTTGACAGTAAGAGACAGAATTTAGCGTAGTGGAACATTTTATTTACATAAAAAGTAAGTTTTAATAGAAATTTGAAAAGTTACCTTAATATACTAGAAAGTAAGTCTGTTCATCTCTTAAGTTATAAAAGGTCACATTCATAATATTTGCACATTTCGTTAGTTGTTCTATCTTCTTATAAAGTTATTCAAAAAATTCAGAAATATCCTCTATCTCAGATATTTCTATAACATGTTTTGTAGTGGATATCAAACAATTTAAAATGTATTTTTGAGAGATTGTTTAGGCAGAGTATTCAATATTGAACAGTCACTACAAATGTGGAGGACAACGTTTCAAAAGCCTTTCGTCTCTTTTTTTTTTGGGGGGGAGGAGGGGACGGTATAAGTATTGTAAGGTAGGATCATTCCACATTTTCTTAAATGAAACTAACTGGAATACCTGTCCTTTGGACAGATGAAATAAAATATCGTCTGTAACAAAGGATAACAAAATGTGTGCCAATTTTTTTCTTAGCATAATAAACACCAAAAGTGTAATAAAGATACATATGGGTACCAATATTGGAAAGAAAGACGTACTGTTTTCAAGTATTCTTTCAATAATGAGTGCACCTGTAATCGAAACGTTATACCTCTTAAAACTAATCTTACTATAAAACTGTAAATTGTGTTAAACTATACGTTATAGAAAAAGTAAACTCAAAACGAAACTATTATTTTTAGAATATTCAAAGTTTCTTAGTTTAAATTTCACGCAAAGCTACACGAGAGCTATCTGCGCTAACCGTCCATAATTTAGCAGTGTAAGACTAGAGGGAAGGCAGCTAGTCATCACCACCCACCGCCAACTCTTGGGCTACTCTTTTACCAACGAATAGTGGGATTGATCGTAACATTATGACGCCCCCACGGCTGAGAGGGTGAGTATGTTTGGTGCGAGTCGAATGCCTTAACACGCTTGGCCATGCCGGGCCAAGACTAGAGGGAAGGGAGCTTGTCATCACCACCCACTGCCAACTGTTGGGCTATTCTTTTACCAACAAATAGTGGGACTGACCGTAAATAATAACGCTCCCCCGGCTGAAAGGGCAAATATGTTTGGTGTGACGGGGATTCGAACCCGCCGCGCCCCTCAGATTACGAGTCGAGTGCCTTATCTACCTGGCTATGCAAATATTCAACGTAAAAACCTCTGATTAATTATGTTGTATCATTGGTAGTTGCTCGTAAACTTTATTTCAAAGATGGTTTTAGTAGGAATAATAGTACTAACTTTTAATCTTTAGTTTTGTATTTTAGCATAAAACTAAACAAAGAACTATCTACACTCTATCGGAGGCGGAAAATCGAATCTTGAATTTTAACGTTGTAAATCCGCAAACTTACTGCTGACCTGTTGGGAGAAATGCATCATCTTAGAATCTGTTTGTGGCTAAAACGTCGTCCGTCACAAAGTTTTTGGTTGATACAGTTCAACTATTTTAAACTTCAACGACAGAACCTGTGAAATATTGTTCTATTGTCTTTCACTATAATAAAAAGTATTCTCGTTATTCGAGTATAATTTGCTAACAGTAATTTCTTTCACATTCATAAATGAAAGCTTTGTATCAGTGAAATAAGTAGTAATTTTTATTTTCTAATTTTTAAAAAGTAGTCTCACAACTTTAAACGTATTCTGAATTTGTCATATGTATTTATAAACGATATAAAACACCAAAAGTGATTATATATTATTTTCGTACGAGTACGTTGTGTTTCATGAGTTTTGCCACCTTAAGGCAACGATATACAACTAAACCTAAATAATGATAAAGTTGCAATTGGTAAATTTATGCAAGTATTTTCAGTTTGTTTTGTAACTTAACTCTGGATATGAACATTGAATTATAAGAACCTTCACAAACTGTAATTATGGGTGGTTGGAAGTTGGAGGTGTTCAAAATGGGTATTTATATGTTATTTCCTGTTGGTTTGTTTTATTATTTTAATCAGCCACAACACTTTGAAGACTGGGTGGTTAAGACTCGTAGAGAAATGTATCCACCGGAAAGTAAAATGCACAGAAAAGAAATAGAAGAATGCATTAGAGAATTTCATAAAAAGAAAGATGAAGAACTACGTAAACTTCTAGAAGGAGAAAATGCCAAAGAATAAATTTCTATAAAGGTATACATAACTATAGAATCAATATAATTATAGTCTGTTTATATTTTGTACTGGATATTTCGTATATTTCGAACATAATGAGATCACAATGACACACTGCCGTTCGTTAATTATCACGAAATTAGTATTTGCGCAGTTGTTTTTGTATTTTTTAAATATTGTCACTAATACCGTTGGAAAATATTCCTTAAATATGATATTGTGAAAATACTGACCCAAGTAAATTTATAATTTAGGCCTAATTACTACTAGTAGCACTAGTGACTGTAGAGAGGTTCTTGAACTTACCATCCTGTCATGTTAAAACCAACTAGTTGATAGACTGCATGCTGTTTTAATTTTATATTTGTATTATTTTGTGATATTTAGTATTTGCAACATTTGTACATTTTAAGCATATTATTATTAATAATACTATATTAGAAATAAATAATTCTGCTAAAAATTAGATCTGGGGACTTGCAGATTCTGGTAGAGTACATTTTGGCCAGATAAATTTGAGTTCCATTGAATATCTATAAAATTAGAGCTATGTTGCTTTTTTAACCCATCACATGTAGCAAAACAATCAAGGTAAAACTGTGATTTTTATGCCCAAAAATCTAATATGAAATGTAGACTGCTAAACTACAGTTTTACTTACAATAGTTATAATTAATAAACATAATGCATTAGTGTTATAGCTATGTTATATTATAAATCTAAACTTTTCAAAGATATGTAAGGCCCACTAACTAACTAACTTGGCAGTGGTTTTGGTTTTATGTCTCCCAAGCCCTGACGATTTTCATTGATCAATAAAGGAAATGATTTGGCATGGGGTGTAGTGCTTATTTGTATAATGAATATTAAAATTTGCTGGTGTTGCTGACTGTGAGGATGCTAGATTATTGAGTGGGTTGGGTAAATAAAGGGCAGATGGCTTTTTGTTATATGTGAGACATTACAGTTTAAATTTAACTTTATCAGGATAACCTTAATAGTCTTATAAATAAAAAATATCTTGGATTTCTAGTTCATCAGTCTCTTAAGTTATTCAAGCTAGTGGCACGATAGATAGAATTTTAGTTTGTATTTACAGAAATATTGAATACTAACCAGTGACTTAGGTCATATTTAAAGCTTTGTTCAGGTTTAGGCTTAGGAAGGACATTGAATTTTTGGAAAAGGTTCAGAGGAAGGCAATCACAATGAAAGTTTAAGTTTTATCTTAGTGAAAGAAGGGTCAGAGGAGGCCTGATTGAGGTGTTTAAGATTGTTAAGGGAATTCCTAGACTTATCAGAGGATTGAAGTGGTTTCTCTTGATGACGAGAAACTCATTTGAACTAAAAATGTATCTCAGAAAGGCTGGTGTGGGTTCCTAGGTCAAAATGTTGTTCTCTGCTCTAATAGTAAAAGCATTAACATCCATACCAGTCATTCTGATATACATTGAAGTGATTTATTTTTGGAAGAAGAGAGATAAATAATCTGTGAAAACATGTAGCTTTCCAAAAGATAAATCATTTCATTATGTTTATAAATTGATAGTGTTGATAAATCATCTTTCTATACTTGGTGGTGAGAATGGTAGGACTAGAGAACACACACATAAATTTTGGTAGAGTAGGAGTTAGTTTTTAGAGCAAGTTTCTTTAAGATGTGGTGGATGTAATTAATTTTAAGGAGTTAGAAGATTAGATAAATATTTGAATGATGAGGGTGTGGTTTGAGTGCCATATTTTGAAGTTTAGTAGGTGAAATAGCAGGACTTGGTTTGAGTGCCATATTTTGAAGTTTAGTAGGTGAGATAGCAGGACTTGGTTTGAGTGTTACATTTTAAAGTTTAGTAGGTGAGATAGAAGGACTTGGTTTGAGTGTTACATTTTAAAGTTTAGTAGGTGAGATAGAAGGACTTGGTTTGAGTGTTACATTTTAAAGTTTAGTAGGTGAGATAGAAGGACTTGGTTTGAGTGTTACATTTTAAAGTTTAGTAGATGAGATAGAAGGACTTGGTTTGAGTGTTACATTTTAAAGTTTAGTAGGTGAGATAGAAGGACTTGGTTTGAGTGTTACATTTTAAAGTTTAGTAGGTGAGATAGAAGGACTTGGTTTGAGTGTTACATTTTAAAGTTTAGTAGGTGAGATAGCAGAACTTGGTTTGAGTGTTACATTTTAAAGTTTAGTAGGTGAGATAGCATTAAATGCTGTAAGTATTTGTAAAAGGTGTTACATAACCAACAAAATGACAAAATCAGTAATGCTGTAAGAATTTGTAAAAGGTGTTACATAACCAACAAAATGACAAAATCAGTAATGCTGTAAGAATTTGTAAAAGGTGTTACATAACCAACAAAATGACAAAATCAGTAATGCTGTAAGAATTTGTAAAAAGTGTTACATAGCCAACAAAATGACAAAATCAGTAATGCTGTAAGATGATGATTGAAACTTGGTTTGAGTGTTACATTTTAAAGTTTGGTAGGTGAGATAGCAGAACTTGGTTTGAGTGTTACATTTTAAAGTTTGGTAGGTGAGATAGCAGAACTTGGTTTGAGTGTTACATTTTAAAGTTTGGTAGGTGAGATAGCAGAACTTGGTTTGAGTGTTACATTTTAAAGTTTGGTAGGTGAGATAGCAGAACTTGGTTTGAGTGTTACATTTTAAAGTTTGATAGGTGAGATAGCAGAACTTGGTTTGAGTGTTACATTTTAAAGTTTGGTAGGTGAGATAGCAGAACTTGGTTTGAGTATTACATTTTAAAGTTTGGTAGGTGAGATAGCAGAACTTGGTTTGAGTGTTATATTTTCATTTTAAAGTTTCGTAGGTGGGATATTGCCTATGCTCCATTTAATTATATTTGTGTAACTATATCTGACTGTGCTGGTAATGATAAATTATCAGCAGAATTTCAATTATTTTTCACATTTTAAATTTGATTTTGTGTTATCTAGTTTCTGTTAACATAAAATGTACAAATGATTTTAAGGCCATTAAAGAAATAAGTTAAAGGTTTTTGCTATAGCTATACCAATATCATTAAAAGCTAATATGACTGGTTTGTTTTAAAAGAAACAGGTGTGTCTCTAATTATATGTTGAAAAATGTTTATTAGGTACATACACTTAGAAATTTATGTATACACTAAGAAGCCATATTTATTTTATTATTTTTCATATTCATTTGTGGCTCTCAAATACTGATGACTGTATTTATGAATGATATATGATTGTTATTACACTTTTACCTTCATTTTACTTTTTTAAGTTTGTATATTTTCTTTCTTTTCAGGTTGAATGAATGCTAAGGCTTAGGTAGAGACAAAATAGGTATATGTTTAATATTTCCACAGAAGTGTAGTCTTCTTTTGTGTTACAAGATCTATAAACAAATTGCAGTGTTTAAAAAATTTCACCATGAAACTGCATTTTCCTCTTCAGTGAAGTCATTCTCACCTTACAAATATCAGGAATATTATATTTCATCATAAAATATTTATGAAAAGAAAATTTAAATTTAAATATGTACATTGAATAAATTAACAGTAGCATTGTGACTTCTATGCCTTAAACATTCAATGCATTATTAGGAAAACCATAATTGTGGAAGTGAAATAAAACTGAGTTGTAGCTTGCTTCCTTTTGAATGGTGTTACAGTATGGATCTTGTTTTGAATTTAACAAAACTCTTTTTATATTTTGTGTAGTATAATTGTTTTTACACTACAATATATGGAATTGCATCCTAAATGGTTTTAACTTGTGTTGATAGTTATATCATATAACTTCAGTTTAACTAATTAACTAATATTAATTTGTGGTCAAAGCAAGCTATTTACATAGAACTAAAAATAAATGTGGTAATGAAAATAGTTAATTAAATCTGTTGTTTTTACTTACAATGACAAAAATGCATTGTTTCATTAATTACATGTTCTTGTTGTAAGTGACAATTCTGACTGTAACCAAAGTAATATTATTTATTGTTCTGTTTTTTAAATGAAAACTGCTTATACGTTTACTATAGCATAGACAAGAACCAAAGTATACAAATTTAGACTAAAGTTCATAAACATAAGCCAACTTGGAAGAACTTATTTTATCTTTATTGAAGAGAAAGCAGATGCTGTTACAGAGAAGAGGAAGAAGAAGTCAATTCTAAGTCTGTGGTATGGCAAGTCATGCAGTCATTTCAGGGCTAGTAGTGAAACTATGTCAGTGTAAATGTTCTTCTTCTGTGTCTAAATTGTCTACTAATCAAAATCTGTATGTGTATATCACATGCTAAGCTGTGGTAAACCTTCATAAAATCACACAAGTTGAAACACATAAGTTGATCAAAGATTAAAGACTTTTTCCAAATAAGCAGATTGGACAAAAAGATAAAATACTATGAAAGTGAAGTGGAAGTTAAACTATTCTGCATCAGTAAGATGACAAAATTGGTAATGCTGTAAGTATTTGTAAAAGGTGTTACATAGCCAACAAATGACAAAATCAGTAATGCTGTAAGAATTTGTAAAAGATGTTACATAACCAACAAAATGACAAAATCAGTAATGCTGTAAGAATTTGTAAAAGATGTTACATAGCCAACAAAATGACAAAATCAGTAATGCTGTAAGAATTTGTAAAAGATGTTACATAGCCAACAAAATGACAAAATCAGTAATGCTGTAAGAATTTGTAAAAGATGTTACATAGCCAACAAAATGACAAAATCAGTAATGATGTAAGAATTTGTAAAAGATGTTACATAGCCAACAAAATGACAAAATCAGTAATGCTGTAAGAATTTGTAAAAGATGTTACATAGCCAACAAAATGACAAAATCAGTAATGCTGTAAGAATTTGTAAAAGATGTTACATAGCCAACAAAATGACAAAATCAGTAATGCTGTAAGAATTGGTAAAAGATGTTACATAGCCAACAAAATGACAAAATCAGTAATGCTGTAAGAATTTGAAAAAGATGTTACATAGCCAACAAAATGACAAAATCAGTAATGCTGTAAGAATTTGAAAAAGATGTTACATAGCCAACAAAATGACAAAATCAGTAATGCAGTAAGAATTTGAAAAAGATGTTACATAGCCAACAAAATGACAAAATCAGTAATGCTGTAAGAATTTGTAAAAGATGTTACATAGCCAACAAAATGACAAAATCAGTAATGCTGTAAGAATTTGTAAAAGATGTTACATAGCCAATAAAATGACAAAATCAGTAATGCTGTAAGAATTTGTAAAAGATGTTACATAGCCAACAAAATGACAAAATCAGTAATGCTGTAAGAATTTGTAAAAGATGTTACATAGCCAACAAAATGACAAAATCAGTAATGCTGTAAGAATTTGTAAAAGATGTTACATAGCCAACAAAATGACAAAATCAGTAATGCTGTAAGAATTTGTAAAAGATGTTACATAGCCAACAAAATGACAAAATCAGTAATGCTGTAAGAATTTGAAAAGATGTTACATAGCCAACAAAATGACAAAATCAGTAATGCTGTAAGAATTTGTAAAAGATGTTACATAGCCAACAAAATGACAAAATCAGTAATGCTGTAAGAATTTGTAAAAGATGTTACATAGCCAACAAAATGACAAAATCAGTAATGATGTAAGAATTTGTAAAAGATGTTACATAGCCAACAAAATGACAAAATCAGTAATGATGTAAGAATTTGAAAAAGATGTTACATAGCCAACAAAATGACAAAATCAGTAATGCTGTAAGAATTTGTAAAAGATGTTACATAGCCAACAAAATGACAAAATCAGTAATGCAGTAAGAATTTGAAAAAGATGTTACATAGCCAACAGAATGACAAAATCAGTGATGCTGTAAGGATTTCTAGGTGTTACATAGCCAAGAGAATGACAAAATCAGTAATGCTGTAAGAATTTGAAAAAGTTGTTACATAGCCAACAAAATGACAAAATCAGTAATGCTGTAAGAATTTGAAAAGATGTTACATAGCCAACAAAATGACAAAATCAGTAATGCAGTAAGAATTTGAAAAAGATGTTACATAGCCAACAAAATGACAAAAACAGTAATGTTGTAAAAATTTGTAAAATATGTTACATAGCCAACAGAATGACAAAATCGGTGATGCTGTAAGGATTTCTAGGTGTTACATAGCCAAGAGAATGACAAAATCAGTAATGCTGTAAGAATTTGAAAAAGATGTTACATAGCCAACAAAATGACAAAATCAGTAATGCTGTAAGAATTTGAAAAAGATGTTACATAGCCAACAAAATGACAAAATCAGTAATGCAGTAAGAATTTGAAAAAGATGTTACATAGCCAACAAAATGACAAAATCAGTAATGCAGTAAGAATTTGTAAAAGATGTTACATAGCCAACAGAATGACAAAATTGGTGATGCTGTAAGGATTTCTAGGTGTTACATAGCCAAGAGAATGACAAAATCAGTAATGTTGGAAGAATTTGTAAAAGATGTTACATAGCCAACAAAATGACAAAATCAGTAATGCAGTAAGAATTTGAAAAAGATGTTACATACCAACAAAATGACGAAAACAGTAATGCTGTAAAAATTTGTAAAAGATGTTACATAGCCAACAGAATGACAAAATTGGTGATGCTGTAAGGATTTCTAGGTGTTACATAGCCAACAAAATGACAAAATCAGTAATGCTGTAAGAATTTGTAAAAGATGTTACATAGCCAACAAAATGACAAAATCAGTAATGCTGTAAGAATTTATAAAAGATGTTACATAGCCGACAAAATCAGTAATGCTGTAAGAATTTGTAAAAGATGTTACATAGCTAACAAAATGACAAAAACAGTAATGCTGTAAAAATTTGTAAAAGATGTTACATAGCCAACAAAATGACAAAATCAGTAATGCAGTGAGATAGAAGGACTGTAAGAATTTGTAAAAGATGTTACATAGCCAACAAAGTGACAAAATCAGTAATGCTGTAAGAATTTGTAAAAGATGTTACATAGCCAACAAAATGGCAAAATCAGTAATGCTGTAAGAATTTGTAAAAGATGTTACATAGCCAACAAAATGACAAAATCAGTAATGCTGTAAGAATTTGAAAAAGATGTTACATAGCCAACAAAATGACAAAATCAGTAATGCTGTAAGAATTTGAAAAAGATGTTACATAACCAACAAAATGACAAAATCAGTAATGCAGTAAGAATTTGAAAAAGATGTTACATAACCAACAAAATGACAAAATCAGTAATGCTGTAAAAATTTGTAAAAGATGTTACATAGCCAACAGAATGACAAAATTGGTGATGCTGTAAGGATTTCTAGGTGTTACATAGCCAAGAGAATGACAAAATCAGTAATGCTGTAAGAATTTGTAAAAGATGTTACATAGCCAACAAAATGACAAAATCAGTAATGCTGTAAGAATTTGAAAAAGATGTTACATAGCCAACAAAATGACAAAATCAGTAATGCAGTAAGAATTTGAAAAAGATGTTACATAGCCAACAAAATGACAAAATCAGTAATGCAGTAAGAATTTTAAAAAGATGTTACATAGCCAACAGAATGACAAAATTGGTGATGCTGTAAGGATTTCTAGGTGTTACATAGCCAACAAAATGACAAAATCAGTAATGCTGTAAGAATTTGTAAAAGATGTTACATAGCCAACAAAATGACAAAATCAGTAATGCTGTAAGAATTTGAAAAGATGTTACATAGCCAACAAAATGACAAAATCAGTAATGCAGTAAGAATTTGAAAAAGATGTTACATAGCCAACAAAATGACAAAACAGTAATGCTGTAAAATTTGTAAAAGATGTTACATAGCCAACAGAATGACAAAATTGGTGATGCTGTAAGGATTTCTAGGTGTTACATAGCCAAGAGAATGACAAAATCAGTAATGCTGTAAGAATTTGTAAAAGATGTTACATAGCCAACAAAATGACAAAATCAGTAATGCTGTAAGAATTTGAAAAAGATGTTACATAGCCAACAAAATGACAAAATCAGTAATGCAGTAAGAATTTGAAAAAGATGTTACATAGCCAACAAAATGACGAAAACAGTAATGCTGTAAAAATTTGTGAAAGATGTTACATAGCCAACAAAATGACAAAATCAGTAATGCAGTAAGAATTTGAAAAGATGTTACATAGCCAACAAAATGACAAAACAGTAATGCTGTAAAAATTTGTAAAAGATGTTACATAGCCAACAGAATGACAAAATTGGTGATACTGTAAGGATTTCTAGGTGTTACATAGCCAAGAGAATGACAAAATCAGTAATGCTGTAAGAATTTGTAAAAGATGTTACATAGCCAACAAAATGACAAAATCAGTAATGCTGTAAGAATTTGAAAAAGATGTTACATAGCCAACAAAATGACAAAATCAGTAATGCAGTAAGAATTTTAATGCTGTAAAATTTACATAGCCAAGAGAATGACAAAATCAAAAAAGAATTTGATGTTACATAGCCAACAGAATGACAAAATCGGTGATGCTGTAAGGATTTCTAGGTGTTACATAGCCAAGAGAATGACAAAATCAGTAATGCTGTAAGAATTTGTAAAAGATGTTACATAGCCAACAAAATGACAAAATCAGTAATGCTGTAAGAATTTGAAAGAGATGTTACATAGCCAACAAAATGACAAAATCAGTAATACAGTAAGAATTTGAAAAAGATGTTACATAGCCAACAAAATGACGAAAACAGTAATGCTGTAAAAATTTGTAAAAGATGTTACATAGCCAACAGAATGACAAAATTGGTGATGCTGTAAGGATTTCTAGGTGTTACATAGCCAAGAGAATGACAAAATCAGTAATGTTGGAAGAATTTGTAAAAGATGTTACATAGCCAACAAAATGACAAAATCAGTAATGCTGTAAGAATTTGAAAAAGATGTTACATAGCCAACAAAATGACAAAATCAGTAATGCAGTAAGAATTTGAAAAAGATGTTACATAGCCAACAAAATTACGAAAACAGTAATGCTGTAAAAATTTGTAAAAGATGTTACATAGCCAACAGAATGACAAAATTGGTGATGCTGTAAGGATTTCTAGGTGTTACATAGCCAAGAGAATGACAAAATCAGTAATGTTGGAAGAATTTGTAAAAGATGTTACATAGCCAACAAAATGACAAAATCAGTAATGCTGTAAGAATTTGAAAAAGATGTTACATAGCCAACAAAATGACAAAATCAGTAATGCTGTAAGAATTTGAAAAAGATGTTACATAGCCAACAGAATGACAAAATTGGTGATGCTGTAAGGATTTCTAGGTGTTACATAGCCAAGAGAATGACAAAATCAGTAATGCTGTAAGAATTTGTAAAAGATGTTACATAGCTAACAAAATGACAAAAACAGTAATGCTGTAAAAATTTGTAAAAGATGTTACATAGCCAACAAAATCACAAAATTGGTAATGCTGTAAAAATTTTAAAAATAAAAAGTAACTTCACCAACATATTTAAATATTAGTATAGGGCAGAAACTTCATGTTTACAGAAGTAACTTTTAGTAATAAACAAGCAGCATTGAAGATAACCTGGATATGTTGAAACAAGTAGAGACCTTCCTTTAAATAGAGATTTTAAGTTGTGTATCTCGAACAGTTGATTGTGTGAATATCTTAAGAAAGTTTATACAGGTTTCTTGAACTGCCATGTTTATAGACAAGAAACTTCCAGTGTACGATACAGATACAAAGAAAGAGAAACACATTTTAATATTTTCTTAATCATACGAGATATGAAACATTGATTTAGAAGCTTCAAAAGTAATATTTTTTCTTGGTTATGGTACACAATTCTAAACTTGTATGGTAGTACTTTATATCTACATGTACACGTGTTTGTGTTTATTGTAATAAATTATTGTAGTTTATTTGAAGATACAGTTTTTAAAGAGTAAACAGTATAGTACTGATTAAAATGTGAATTGTTCAGTAGGGAATCTGTATTCTTTTTACTTGATCTGTAGTGTTTATAGCAGAGATATCTGTATTTCCTACACAGTTCTTCTTTCTTTGTTTTTCTCTAGTGGTTTGGATTCTTTCATTATTTTCATGTATTTATTTAAATCATTACTGAAGAAAATAGACCGGAAATTACACGTATTACTGACTAGTATGATACAGAGTAATAAATTTGTTTAAATCAAGTAAGAGAAATTATTGTCTTGACATCTTTTGATTATTAGGTTTTGAACACTTGTAAAGTAAATCATAGCTTAAATACCTAAATCTAGAAATAACAACAGATTTTAACTTGAGCTCAGAACATTAAATGGATGCAATTATGTAACCTCAATATTTGAAGGAAAATATCTACAACAGTAGTATGTTCCATTTCTCTAAGGTGCTTATAGAGTTTATCTGAATAATAGGGAATATACTATTAAATAGGCTCAATAGTGATATGCTTTACTTGTATAAGGTGTTTATAGAGTTGTTTATCTGTAGAATTGGGAATATAGTATTATATATGCACAACAGTGAGGTATGCTGTATTTGTGTGAGGTGCTTATGGAGTTTATCTGCAGAACAGGAAATATATTGTTATATATACAAAACACTGATATGCTCTACTTGTATAAGGTTCTTATAGAGTTGTTTGTCTGTAGAATGGGTAATATACTGTTTTATATACACAACAGTGAGGTATACCCCATTTGTGCAAGATGCTTATAGAGCTGTTTATCTGTAGAATAAGGAATATACTATTATATATACACAACAGTTAGGTATGCTGTATTTGTACAAGATGCTTAGATTTTTTTCTGTAGAATAGGGAATATAGTATTGTATATACACAACAATGATACGCCCTATTTTTATAAGGTGCTTATAGAGTTGTTTATGTGTAGAATAGGGAATATACTGTGAAAGACAGTTTATAATAATAGTTTCAACATAAGTATGACAAATATATTACTACATGGCTTAGTATTATATATGTATCAACCAGTGGAATTTTTATTGTTCTGTGTTAAAGCTTAGTTTAAAAAATAACTAGTTCACTAGTTATTTAACCAAATCATTTGGAAGATGATTTATGAAGGTAAAAGTGTTATGTTTATTTAAGTTTGTATTTCTTATTTAGCATTAAATGCTGATTGTAATTGCCATTAGATGTTGGAACTTTATGTATGACTGAAATATGGATGTTGCATTGAAGTAAAATATTGCTGTATAGAAATTATTTTCTTTTATTACATTAATTTTAATTTTTGTAAATACTAGAATAGTTTAAAGGTGTCATTTTTGTATTCCACTGAAGCATATAGTCCACTGTGTAGCTTTATGCATAACTCCAACAAACAAATGGTTCATATTTTATTTAAAATACAGTTTGTCCATTACTTATGTTTAGCAACAAACAATGTACTTAGCATTTCACTATTATTTAAATAATATAAATTGCCTACTTATCAGAAGAACTTGTTATTGTATATACAGAACAAAGAAAAAAATATTAACAGAAAAACTAAACAGCTTTAGCTGTATCCACTAGAAATCGAGAGTGCTCAAACACTGAATGATAAAAAATTGAAATAAATGACATTTTAATTTTGCTGGATGAAGATGAACACCTCTGAACTCATAATTTTTCTTGTACAGTCGTTAATGTATGTGGTACGATTTGAAAAGTTGAATAAACAAAATCACAAATTTATACCAGTTTGATGTATTTCATTTGGATTTCTTACAAAAATTTTCCAATCCTATTTTCACCATATTGCTATTACATCTCATGTCATATGGGAAGATCTATTGCTAGTGTCAATTGGAAGCTTACCAATTCTTTGGGTTTTCTCATTTTTCAGCATGAAGTTTTTCTTGAACTGGAAGTTGACCCAAAAATTGAGAAGTGGCCAATTTAGTAATACTTTTAACAAGGTTGACTTTTCTATGTGTATCAAAGAATCACCACAGATTTGAGATTTTCGTGTAGCTACTTTACGAGTTTGGTCGACATAACATTTTGAGGTCTGAGTTTAAAAGCATCATTTTCCCATGAAAAGCAACTTGTTTGCAGTTCAAAGTAAGTGAAGTTGTTGCCTGAAAAAATTTAGTTTCTTGGCTGACTTTAGATCAGAAGGTCTTGTAGGAAATGCACATCAGAGTTGATGAATAGACATACTTCACAGTGTTTTGATGCTGGAAGCCAAACCATCTGTTTAGTGGTTAAATATTTTCAGAAGGCAATGTACCTGTCTGCTGGATTCGTTACGTTTTGATGGTTAATTAAGTTTTATTATTGAGGAACTGTTCGAAGTGTTTAATTTTTCTATCACATTTTACAAAATAATAGGTGACTTTAATTACATTGTAGGAAAATCATTAACCTGGGTTTCTGTGAGTCAAGTTAGAATTAAAGGAGTCATAGTATACACACACACACACGGCGGAAAGAGTGTTGTCGTTTATTTTAATCTTATTCGTTTCGTAATACATGTTCTCAAAATGTCAAAATTTGGTTTATACTTGTGCTATATTTTTACTTAATTATTTGGCCACTAGATGTCACCAAATTACATGTTATTAAATTGCCAAACAGAAAGTAGAAAATCTCAGATTCGTATGAAATATAACATTTTATATCGTATAACATAATGAGGCTTACGTAAGGCTGACAAGTTTTCTAAACTCAGTGCGGATTTACACGTCTTACTGAACACCAGAATGCTTAGAACCTCCGAAGTATAGCTTTCGTAGTTCATTATTTAATATTGAATTCTGTTCAAAAACCTGGCTAGCATTCCACAAAACTGGTAATAATTATAGACTTTTAAAAAACAACAACAACATTGGCTAAACTTGGAACACGGAAGTAAAAAATGAAAATCTGAATAAATATTCCAAACACAAGATATTACGTCATACAATTTCATTACGTATGAACACGGCCCGGCAGGGCCTAGCGCGTAAGGCGTGCGACTCGTAATCCGAGGGTCGCGGGTTCGCGCCCGCGTCGCGCTAAACATGCTCGCCCTCCCAGCCGTGGGGGTGTATAATGTTACGGTCAATCCCACTATTCGTTGGTAAAAGAGTAGCCCAAGAGTTGGCGGTGGGTGGTGATGACTAGCTGCCTTCCCTCTAGTCTTACACTGCTAAATTAGGGACGGCTAGCACAGATAGCCCTCGAGTAGCTTTGTGCGAAATTCCAAAAACAAACAAACAAACGTATGAACACGGTAAAATATCTAAGCATATTTCCCTACAATTGGCAACGAGCTCGAATTATGATTATTTATATCTTTATATAAAGTAATGTAAACATAGCCAAATGTAAGAATACATATATATCTGATAACGTCAACTTGCTTTAATTAAGATAACTTGTATCTTTGTATAAAGTAACATATCTATTAAAATGTAGGAATTCATTATCCTAAAAGAGCAGTTAACTCTATGATTATTAATATCTTTCTCTGAAATGGTGTATCGACGGATATATATATACATGAACACAAAATTAGCAACAAGCGTCATTTATTGGGTTTCATGTATTGTCCTGGTCTCATCACTGATAAATACAGAATATTTTGTTTTTGGACTTGCATATGTACAGTATGAATTAATTATTCAAAGAACTAAATTATAATAAAAGACGACGTAGAGGTCTAATCGGTTCTTAGATTCGTTACTTCCGCTGAAACGAGCTAGTTTCTCGTTTATTAACAGCTTATCAGCGCTGTTTCTGAACAAATTAACAAGGTACGTTTTGTATAGTAGAATCCTTGTAGTTTCGTTTTGACGTCCATTATTTATCACTAAAATTCATGTTGTGAAGAAGAAAAGAAATAATAACAAACTCCTTGTAAAATAACGTGTTCGGTAATGAGTCATGTTTTAAATCAGCCGTAAAAGGCTGATGCCACACGTTCGTAGAAATCTTGTTCAACCTCGAACATTATTTTGCAAAGATTTTGTTTGTTTGGAAATTTCGCACAAAGCTACTCGAGGGGTATCTGTGCTAGCCGTCCCTAATTTAGCAGTGTAAGACTAGAGGGAAGGCAGCTAGTCATCACCACCCACCGCCAACTCTTGGGCTACTCTTTTACCAACGAATAGTGGGATTGACCGTCACATTATACACCCCCACGGCTGGGAGGGCGAGCATGTTTAGCGGGCGCGAACCCGCGACCCTCGGATTACGAGTCGCACGCCTTACGCGCTAGGCCATGCCGGGCCATTTTGCAAAGAATGTTAGCATAATGTTTAAGGACAACAAGGGCCTGTCTAGGCTGTTCCTTTGTTTGTTTGTTTGGGAATTTCGCACAAAGCTACTCGAGGGCTATCTGTGCTAGCCGTCCCTAATTTAGCAGAGTAAGACTAGAGAGAAGGCAGCGAGTCATCACCACCCACCGCCAACTCTTGGGTTACTCTTTTACCAACGAATAGTGGGATTGACCGTCACATTATACACCCCTACGGCTGGGAGGGCGAGCATGTTTAGCGCGACGCGGGCGCGAACCCGCGACCCTCGGATTACGAGTCGCACTCCTTACGCGCTTGGCCATGCGCAAAAATCGGTTAATTATATGTATATAAATATTCTATGAAAAAATAATACCTTGGCCTGGCATAGCCAGATGGTTAAGGCACTTGATTAGTAATTTGAGAGTCGCAGATTCGAATCCCTGTCACACCACACTACTCACCCTTTCAGCTGTGAGTATGTTATAAACCTACGGTCAATCCCATTATTCGTTGGTAAAAAGAGTTGGCGGTGATGACAAGCTATCTAGCCTAACAATACTAAATTAGGGATTCAAACAATATCTTACGATTTATAGCTATATTTCATTAACAGATTAACTCTAACTTGTATCACTTCCCGTTTTTATAAATGACATGAATACGTGATGACATTACATCACGTCTCTTCCTAACTGCTACAGTACGTGCGCCTACAAGATGCAGAAAGCATAATCTGAACTTTGTCTAGTCTACCTCAGTTTCTACTGCCACTGTACTTGACCGTTGGCCAATTAAATTAGTTATATTACGGTTATAACGTTTTGCCTTTCAACGAAATATAGCATGAATAGAAAATAGTTTAGTTGGTGTTTGGAACGGGTTGCTTTCAAATGTTGTAGAGGCAAATGTAAGTATGATCGATTAAGAGAAACCTTAACAACTACATGAATGATACAGGCTGGCTTTAAGGTGTTATTATTTAATTAATAGTTATACTTTCGTTCAAAGGATGGAACAGCCTATAGGCCTGGCATGGCCAAGCGCGTAAGGAGTGCGACTCGTAATCCGAGGATCCTTTGTTTGTTCTCAAACCCCATGCCGTGGGGGTGTATAATGTGACGGTCAATCCCACTATTCGTTGGTAAAAGAGTGGCCCAAGAGTTGGCGGTGGGTGGTGATGACTAGCTGCCTTCCCTCTAGTCTTACACTACTAAATTAGGGACGGCTAGCACAGATAGCCCTCGAGTAGCTTTGTGCGAAATTTCAAAAAAACAAAACAAAACAAACCGATTTTTGGAACGGCACACTGAATTCAAGATATTTTAAACACAAACAAGAAAAAATAACGTACAATGCAGTTTGTGAACAGAAAGATTGTAAATATAAATTTGCCGTTTTTTCATTAAATTCAAAAGTTCAGAATGGTTTAGTTAGAACTAATATATCTAAAGCTGTAAAAATTACCATAACTCTATGTACATGATGATTCTGAATTGCCTGTTTATAGATTATATAAATATACTGTTTCCCTTATGTTCTCTGTGTGTATACAGAGAGATAATCACAAATAAAGCTTCTTACACATCTTTGTATAATCACTCAAAGGGCAGGAAAACTTACTCCGAGCCCACTTTCCGATCCCAAGAGAAGTAAGATGAAAAACTGAAGGAAACCTGTGCTAATTCTTCCATGGCAGCATCGAAGCATTCATTGGATATGTGAATGAAATATTATGAAATGAGTTTTCCTATTTCAGATACAGAAGCTCAGTTGAAAATAAGTATAGGTATGGAAGACAGATTTAAATACATGCAGAAAACAGATTAAAGTATAGGTATGGAAGGCAGATTTAAATACATGCAGAAAACATATTAAACTATAGGTATGGAAGACAGATTTAAATACATGCAGGGAAGAGATTAAAGTATTGGTATGGAAGGCAGATTTAAATACATGCAGGAAAGAGATTAATGTATAGGTATGGAAGGCAGATTTAAATACATGCAGGAAAGAGATTAAAGTATACGTATGGAAGGCAGATTTGAATACATGCAGGGAAGAGATTAAAGTATAGGTATGGAAGGCAAATTTAAATACATCCAGAAAACAGATTAAAGTATAGGTATGGAAGGCAAATTTAAATACATGCAGGAAAGAGTTTAAAGTATAGGTATGGAAGGCAAATTTAAATACATCCAGAAAGCAGATTAAAGTATAGGTATGGAAGGCAGATTTAAATACATGCAGGAAAGAGATTAAAGAAGGCAACATGAGATCTTTTTCTTATGCTTTCTCCTCCACGCCTTTTCACAGAAGGTGTTTATTAGTTTTGTATATGTTCCAATGAGGCAAGTCTTGTTTAGTTTTGCATTTCTTAACAGATCGTTTTATTACGATATTTAAGCCTTTCGTTTGTTTGTTTAGTTGTTAAAAGGATTTAGCACCTTCTCACCTTCAACTGTTATGTTCCAGATATAATGTTTCGAAGATCATGTTACTCTGGTAAATTGTTTTGCTCAAAACGATGAATCTTTTATCAAAAGCTCATCTTACTCAAAAAATTAGTCTGTTGTCTCAGAAGACAAGTTTAGTAAATTGATTTACTCAAAACTTGTGTCTGGTGGACTAAATATACCCGAAACAAAAAAATCCCATAAATCTAGTATTTAGTTTAACAGAAAGATAAACTTCCCAACAGGGGTTTTCAGGGATATTGATATACCACAAGGATTTTGATGTTGAGAATTTGGATTAAATTTTCGGTCAGACTTGTTTTTGTTTAACTCCATTGATACTGAAGATTGAAGTAGTGAAAATAGTTCCAGAGAAGAGTGACCGTAGGAGTCCAGTCGGATCAAGGTGGCAAAGAGAAAGTAATAAATTCCGGTGATTGAAATACGGAAAGAAGGAAGTGGACAAACTATCACTCAAACATCCAGTGTTTGTGGCCAAGGAGTGGCTGGGATCTAAATATTATGTTCAATAGTTACCTTGAACTGTCTAGTGGACTATACTTTATGTCTCAATAGTTACCTTGAACTGTGTAGTGGACTATACTTTGTCTCAATAGTTACCTTGAAGTGTCTAGTGGACTATACTTTATGTCTCAATAGTTACCTTGAACTGTCTAGTGGACTATACTTTATGTCTCAATAGTTACCTTGAAGTGTCTAGTGGACTAAACTTTATGTCTCAATAGTTACATTGAACTGTTTGGTGGACTATACGTTGTGTCTCGATAGTTACTTTGAAGAGTCTGGTGGACTATACGTTACGTCTCAATACTTACTTTTATATATATTTACTAAATGAAAAGAAAGACTAATGGAAGACGATTATGATAAAGCTTACACAATTAGGGATAATTTGTTATATTGATGAAACATTTAAAATAATTTGAAATAGCTAATCCAATGCAATAATTTGGTTTTAATGCGTGAAAAAAAGACAATCACCTGCTGTTCTATCAGCCTTTTAAAACAACGTGTTTTCTATGAAAATTTCCTGTCAAAATAGTTCTGATTAAATCATAGAATTTACCGTGATTTATACTTTCTGAGTGCTCTCCACTGACCGACGGTATGTCTGCGGACTCACACCGCTAGAAACTGGCTTTCGATATCCGTGGTGGGCATAGTACAGATAGCCCATTGTGTAGCTTTGTGCTTAATACTAAATAAACTTTTCAAGTGCCTTAAGTTTCGGTTTTAATTGATAAATAAAAGTTGCAAAATAAGCTTCATTCTATAATAATTTTTAAAAAATTGATCAAAATTCTTGAAATATGAAAATGCAAAGAACGTGATTAAAACTTATCTATTAGAGAATATTTCAACCATATGCTTGCTGCGGCTAAGTGTTGACAAGTCAAAGGGAGCAGCTGTAGTGACGTTAAAAGACTCCATGAAAAAGATCCCCCATGAAAGAAACAAAGGATAATCTTTTGCCCTTTGCGAAGTTTTCGTTGTGTACACACCAATGTTGTTTATTCTCTGGGGACATCCCGGAGAATTTAACATAAGTTAGATGCTAATGGGTGAAAGACGTTTGAAGAAACCTTTAATATGAAAGCATCATTTGTATGCTTATTTCTGAAACGAACTAACACAAGTAAGTTGTTGTCTTTGTGTTTTCAGAGAATGTGTTTGCTAACGCCTATGGAGCCACATCGTGTAAAGGCCTATAGAGCTTTTCTAACCACTGATGTTTGTGTAGGATAGCTCTTTCCAAGAGGTCTTTCAAGTGTTAATGTAAATCTACAAGTTTCATGAAGATACCAAGTAAAAAGAACGAAATTATATGTTTGTCGCACACACAAGAGATGTTATTCAGATCTTTTTTATTTTTTGAAGGAAAGGGGAAAATGGAAGCTTTATTTTTTTGTGAACATGCACTACGTATATAGTAGTCTTCAAATATTTTTGAAAATGTGATTTGAAACTCTGTTGACAAGCACATAATAGAAAAATAGAGTAGCAAACGATAACCGTTATAGTAATATAGAAGTAGGTCCTGTGGTTTTACATTGTGATAGAATTATTGAATTTAAGGTCGTCTTCGAAGTTATGGTTTCTTCTGAAATCTTCATAATATGCTTGATAAATATAAAATGTCACTGGGAAAGGTGTAGATAATAACAAATGATAGATTTTTAATCAGAAATCACCAAAGTCGCTCCTCAAGATCAATGGTTATAGTCATAAATGAATCAGTTTTGTGAATATAGAGTTATGCCACAGAAGATCACAGTCTGACATGGTTGTTATTTGTCACACATTTTAATATAGCTGTTGATTGTTTGCCATTATGTCGTAATACTATTAAACTGTTTAGCCCATCTGTATTTATGTTTGTTGTTGTATAACACATTTTGTAATTTAAAATGTTTGGTTTCTTTTCCCTACGGGCCCGGCATGGCCAAGCGCGTTAAGGCGTGCGACTCGTAATCTGAGGGTCGCGGGTTCGCATCCCCGTCGCGCCAAACATGCTCGCCCTTTCAGCCGTGGGGGCGTTATAATGTGGCGGTCAATCCCACTATTCGTTGGTAAAAGAGTAGCCCAAGAGTTGGCAGTGGGTGGTGATGACCAGCTGCCTTCCCTCTAGTCTTACACTGCTAAATTAGGGACGGCTAGCACAGATAGCCTTCAGTAGCTTTGTGCGAAATTCAAAACAAACAAACAAACAAACTTTTCCCTATATCTTGAAAATTAATATTTTTGATGCATAGTGTATATTGATCAAACTTTAGAATTATATGGCCTTAAAGCTGAATTTGGATGATTTCATTAGCATTGTCTTAACAACGCGTTTCATAACTAACATTATATTACTTCTAAACTATTTTACTGTGAGAAATTTCTGAGTTATCTTAACTTGTTCGCAAGTTGTTGTACAAGTTTAGCAAACACAGCAATCTCATTCTGAGTTGCGGAAAAATGTTCATAGACAGCAAGATATACGTATTAAGAATTCCTGACCCGAAGTAAAATGAGTAATTTCTTTAGACACTTTAGTCGACAAAGTTTTGAAAAAAAATTCCTTTAGAAGTTTAGTTGCTGAAGAACGAATGGAAACTAATTTTCTCAAAGAGTTTTAATGACCAGAAATTGGACTCTATAGCTAACAAGGCTTTGAAATAAAGGACTTTTCCTCAAGTGGTATAATTGGTGAAAATTAGTAGCAAATGTATTTCTTTAGGAGTTTCAGTCGACGATGGTAATAAATAAGCCATCCGAATAACTAACTAGAACCCATAACAACACCTTTTATTTCTGAAATTGACCATGTGATGTAAAGGCTAAAAACATATGAAAGTACATTTTACTCAGAATGTTATTCAATGATATAGGAACAAGTTATATGAATGAAAGCTAGTAAACGTTACTCTCCGATATAAAAACAGTAGTAATGAAAATGTTAATGCTTGGTAACATGGAAGTAAAAGAGAAAGAACGTTTTCTCTGATATAGAAACAATGCAGATTTGTCTAGTAAGGATTTGTTTGTTTGTTTTTGAATTTCGCACAAAGCTACTCGAGGGCTATCTGTGCTAGCCGTCCCTAATTTAGCAGTGTAAGACTAGAGGGAAGGCAGCTAGTCATCACCACCCACCGCCAACTCTTGAGCTACTCTTTTACCAACGAATAGTGGGATTGACCGTCACCTTATAACGCCCCCACGGCTGAAAGGGCGAGCATGTTTCGCGCGACGGAGATGCGAACCCGCGACCCTCAGATAACGAGTCGCACTCATTTAGTAAGGAAACTGAAGAAATCAACAAATAAGCTAGTAATGTTGTTTAAAGTTAAGGACAAAGCTACACAACGGGCTGTCTGTTGTTTTCTCACAATGGGTATCGAAACCTGGTTTCTAGCGCTGAAACTCCAGAAGCATGTTGCTGTGTCACTGGAACAAACATAAACAAACGCAAAATTAAAGAAGCCTTACTTATACAACAACTCAAGCGCAAATTAAACCAAAACAAAGGAACACCTTTATACCTCTATTAATAAATATAATCCTACATCTGAGCACGCCCTCTACATTCCTACACTCAATTACACAACTGCCTTCAAACATGTGGTTAGGTATCGGTCAGTTAGCTTTCTTTCTTTGTGAACCTGACAATGACTGAAGAAGAAGATCGAAAAGTTGTTCGCTCCTCTACATAGTGCTTTCTCTATCCATACCAGTCGTTTTTACATATATGACAAACCGTAATTTATTTATTAAACCCATACACTTATAAACAGTATGTAGAAGTAATGGTTAGTTACATTCTTACACTTTTACTGTAAATCAAACAACACTTGACTCATCAACCCAGTTTAAGAAATGTACTTATAGTTTAATATTTTAATTTTTATTGCAATGAGTAATTCACTTTTAAGGTTCACTATACTGAATACCTGAATGTTCATCACAAGCAGAATAAAAATTATTAAGTAAATGTTTCGAAAAACAATACATATGTCAAACTGTTCTTTGTTTTTAAATATTATAAAATCATAATTAGTTTTTAAATAATCCATAATAAATTGAACTGAAAATTAAATAGGGAAAATGCTAAGCTGCACTGTGTTTTTTATTGTACCTGTTTTCGAGCTTAGCTGTGTTACTTAGGGTTAAAGGTCCCATGCTTTCTCCATTGTTTACTCATTTCAATTTCCAATGTATCAAGTTTTTAGACTTCATCTCTTGATATACTCTCCTAAAAAACTCCACTGGGAAAGGATACTGTTTTCTCCAACCACGATTAAGCAGACCGCAAGAATGAAAGTTCTTTGTCAGAATTTGACAGTCTTATCATCTAATGGATCTGCTGTTATTCCAGTTGTTGAAACCAAAGTATCGTTGAGAGTTTGTGAACATTGGTGATATAAGCCTTCATAAGTTTTAAATTCCTCTTTCCATTTTTACATCCATACGTGACGGCATTATGTATCCAGTGGTAAATAATGTATAGTTGCTAAACTCGCCTGTACACGTGGCGACTCACCACTCTATGAGAATAAATATTATAAGGTGGGATGAACTTTTGTGATATTTTTCAGCTTAACTCTATTCAATGGATAAGTCCTGTAGACAAACAGTCAAAATAGAGACTTGTAGTTTGAGAAAATAAAGTAGACATTATTCACAACCTGGTTTGTTTATTACGTTTAGTGTCCCCAGTTGTAGGCTGAAAATATAATCTTTTCATTTTGATTCAACTTGCTTCTGTACTTCGATTTGTGTCCCACTTTTGAATTAATAAAGTTCAAATGTCTTGTTTGAATTTGTACAGTTCGACGTTTTTATTTGCTTGTAAGATTTCTACACGTCTTAAACAGAAAAAGATGAGAATCTTTATGACAAAGGGTCGGTGTTGGTGGACACACAAGAAAGAAGATTAGGATTTTCAGGGAACCAGCCGTTTATTTAAACAGCTTACAGAAATTTGATATTTTAAAGATATGAACACACCACTTTAGGCGCTAACAAGATAATTACCTCTTGATTCTCGTGTAATAACAATAAATGAAATATATATTCACAGAAAAATCCTTAAAACGATAGTTTATAATTAGCTAATAAGACGAAAGTAAGAAATGAAAAGTTACTGAAAATTAATTTGAACCAAAACTTCGAAGTGAAGAAAAGAGAAGATATAAAATGTTAAATTTCTGGTTCGTCCACTGCCTCAGCTAAAAAGTAAGGAGGCCAGAATAAATCTGCTCGTTTTCCGAACCGCAGTCGAAGAGATGGTGATCGACCACCTTTGCGCTCCATCTGGTGGGTAAATTGTGCAACTGGTGGTAAGGCCTCATTTCTTAATAGCAGCTCATATAGATCTCGCATATCTGAAAGATATACAAGTGATAAGTTTTTAAAAATGACAGTTGCATGTCAATCAAACTGTTTTGTCGCCGTATAAGACAATATTACATTGCGTTTAAATGTTTAGGCAAAGATAAAATTATATTAAAAATGAACACAGAATTTAATTATCAATACGTGAAATTATTATTTGTTATAGTACAAAACAGCATGATGACATTTCTGCGTCACTTCCTAGGATCCTAAATCCGTTACCTTATCACTGACTCAACAGAGAACACTTTTATTTACACATGTTTACTATTATAGAACTACTGATTCCGAATCAATTTAAGAGGCAGCTTTAATCACAGAGTAACTTATATCAGAGTCTGCAGCTTTGAATTAGATAACCATACAAAAGTGTATACTGGGTTTTAATTGTAGAACAGTCACTGTCACAGTCTAAAACATGGTGTTAAACTGAAATTTTATTCCAGAATATTCGATTATACAGTTTATGACATGTTGTTTAAAGTTTGTTTGTTTTCGAATTTCGCGCAGAGCTACTCGAGGGCTATCTGAAGATAGCGTTAATACAATCTTGCACTAACAGGTAAAACTGAAGGGAGAATATTCAAGACACACAGTAATGTGTCATGCGGCCAAACCGACCTTTAGAATACATTATGGGAAGATAGGGTAAATACAATCTTGCACTAACAGGTAAAACTGAAGGGAGAATATTCAAGACACACAGTAATGTGTCATGCGGCCAAACCGACCTTTAGAATACATTATGGGAAGATAGGGTAAATACAATCTTGCACTAACAGGTAAAACTGAAGAGAGAATATTCAAGACACAGTAATGTGTCATGCGGCCAAACCGACCTTTAGGAAACACATTGTTTTACACATTTCTACTTTCTGTAGTTCAGACTGCGTTAATCTTAATGTGTTTTACACTTTCTGTAGCTCAGACTGTGTTAATCTTAATGTGTTTTACACTTTCTGTAGCTCAGACTGTGTTAATCTTAATGTGTTTTACACTTTCTGTAGCTCAGACTGTGTTAATCTTAATGTGTTTTACACTTTCTGTAGCTCAGACTGTGTTAATCTTAATGTGTTTTACACTTTCTGTAGCTCAGATTGCGTTAATCTTAATTCTTACCAAATTTCGAGGTAATTTTTAAAAAAATACACGAGATATAAAATCTCCATTTTAAATTCAATTTCTTCCTTTTTTTGTTCCCACAGAAAGTATGGACACATTATGTAATATAAAAACATACTTGACTTTCAAACTTTTTACACTAATAATTCTTTACAACCTACAAAAAGGTTTCAAATTTGGTTTAAGTATTAGTCACATGTGCAAAAGTATTCAACAAAAACCGTTCAACTTTGAACAAACATTTTACCCACGCCTACGCAAAAGGTCACGTGTGGTATCGGTCTGAAATATTTACTACGATTTCGTGTAAGAGGAAAGGTAGGAAGTTTTTAGTTTTTGTCATTCAGATTAAAGACAGTTGATAAAGAACACGGAAAGCAAACCTATAGGATGTAAGCACGTCTGGATACAACATCAATAGCATTAGTTAGGCTAGCAAAATATATTAACACTTTCTAGCTCAAGTTTTTAAAAGAATTGTATTGGCGTACGGTTATTATTCATTATCCATTTGCTAAAGTCTGTGAAATTCTTCTAATTAAACATCGTTTAGCGTCACTCCAAACATGCTCATTCTTTCAGCCGTGGTAGCGTTATAATGTACGATCAATCCCACTCACTATTTGTTGGCATAGAATAGCTAAAGAGTTTGTGGTGGGTTGTGATGACTAGCTGTCTTCACTATAGTCTTACACGGCTAAATTAGGGAGGGCTAACGCAGATAGCTCTCGTGTAGCTTTGCGCCAAATTAAATGTAGACTATCTGCTCTTCCCTAATCTATCACTTTAAAATCAGAACAGTGTTGGTACACATACCTGTTGTTTATCTTTGACCGGAATTTAACAAAGATACCAAAGCATTTTACGTTGGTTATCTTTCTCAGTAAAACAACTAAAACGGAAATATTAAGGTTATCGTGAATAATTGAAGTTTTCTTCTTTTTTTTAGTGATTGCGTATTTGATAAACAATAAAGGAAATGAGGCCATTTTGTTTGTTGTTACACTCATTGAACAATAGTAAATATTGTGTGGTTAAAGTGAGGCTGCCAGTTTGTTTGTTGTTACACTCATTGAACAATAGTAAATATTGTGTGGTTAAAGTGAGGCTGCCAGTTTGTTTGTTGTTACACTCATTGAACAATAGTAAATATTGTGTGGTTAAAGTGAGGCTGCCAGTTTGTTTGTTGTTACACTCATTGAACAATAGTAAATATTGTGTGGTTAAAGTGAGGCTGCCAGTTTGTTTGTTGTTACACTCATTGAACAATAGTAAATATTGTGTGGTTAAAGTGAGGCTGCAGATTTGTTTGTTGTTACACTCATTGAACAATAGTAAATATTGTGAGGTTAAAGTGAGGCTGCCAGTTTGTTTGTTGTTACACTCATTGAACAATAGTAAATATTGTGTGGTTGAAGTGAGGCTACCAGTTTGTTTGTTGTTACACTCATTGAACAATAGTAAATATTGTGTGGTTAAAGTGAGGCTGCCAGTTTGTTTGTTGTTACACTCATTGAACAATAGTAAATATTGTGTGGTTAAAGTGAGGCTGCCAGTTTGTTTGTTGTTACACTCATTGAACAATAGTAAATATTGTGTGGTTAAAGTGAGGCTGCCAGTTTGTTTGTTGTTACACTCATTGAACAATAGTAAATATTGTGTGGTTAAAGTGAGGCTGCCAGTTTGTTTGTTGTTACACTCATTGAACAATAGTAAATATTGTGTGGTTAAAGTGAGGCTGCCAGTTTGTTTGTTGTTACACTCATTGAACAATAGTAAATATTGTGTGGTTAAAGTGAGGCTGCAGGTTTGTTTGTTGTTACACTCATTGAACAATAGTAAATATTGTGAGGTTAAAGTGAGGCTGCCAGTTTGTTTGTTGTTACACTCATTGAACAATAGTAAATATTGTGTGGTTGAAGTGAGGCTACCAGTTTGTTGTTATACTCATTGAACAATAGTAAATATTGTGTGGTTAAAGTGAGGCTGCCAGTTTGTTTGTTGTTACACTCATTGAACAATAGTAAATATTGTGTGGTTAAAGTGAGGCAGCCAGTTTGTTTGTTGTTACACTCATTGAACAATAGTAAATATTGTGAGGTTAAAGTGAGGCTGCCAATTTGTTTGTTGCAGTAAACTGTTAAGATCATGTTACACTCATTGAACAATAGTAAATATTGTGTGGTTAAAGTGAGGCTACCAGTTTGTTTGTTGCAGTAAACTGTTAAGATCATGTTACACTCATTGAACAATAGTAAATATTGTGTGGTTAAAGTGAGGCTACTAGTTTGTTTGTTGCAGTAAACTGTCAAGATCATGTTACACTTATTGAACAATAGTAAATATTGTGAGGTTAAAGTGAGGCTGCCAGTTTGTTTGTTGCAGTAAATGGTTAAGATCATGTTACACTCATTGAACAATAGTAAATATTGTGAGGTTAAAGTGAGGCTACCAGTTTGTTTGTTGCAGTAAACGGTTAAGATCATGTAGTAAATATTGTGAGGTTAAAGTGAGGCTGACAGTTTGTTTGTTGCAGTAAACTGTTAAGATCTGTTTTCATCACTTCATCTACGTAAGACTAGAATAATATTTAGTATTTGCATTTCAAATTGCTTAATATTATGTCAAAGGATTTACACAGATGCGCTAGAACACAGCGCATGTTATGTGATATAAAGCACGTCAGAACTATGGAACCTGTTACTGTTTATAGTGCATGCCACACGATGTAGAGCATGTCATAGGGTATACTGCATAAGACATAGAACATGTCATAGGATGTAGAGCATGTCATAGGGTATACTGCATAAGATATAGAACATGTCAGAGGATGTAGAGCATGTTATAGGGTATACTGCATAAGATATAGAACATGCCACACGATGTAGAGCATGCCATAGGGTATACTGCATAAGATATAGAACATGTCAGAGGATGTAGAGCATGTCATAGGGTATACTCCATAAGATATAAAACATGTCAGAGGATGTAGAGCATGTCATAGGATATAAAGTGTCATTTGGTATAGAGTATGTCATTGAATATGATATACGTTATAGGGTATAAAGTGTGTTATTGGGTATGGGGCGTATAACTGGGTATAGTGTACGTCATAGAGTATGAAGTTTCATTTAGCATGTAGTATGTCATTGAGTATAGTGTAAGTTATAGGGTGTAAAGTGTGTTATTTAGCATGGAGTATGTCATTGAATATGATGTACGTTATAGGGTATAAGGTGTGTTATTGGGCATGGGGCGTATAACTGGGTATTGTGTACGTCATAGTATAAAGTGTCATTTAGCATGTAGTATGTTATTGAGTATAGTGTATGTTATGGGGTGTAAAGTGTGTTATTAGCTATAGAGTACACTATTAAGTATAAAATACAGAGCACGTAATAAGGTATAGAACATGTCATTGAGTATACAATATGTCATTGGGTATAAAACACATCGCTGGATATAAGATATGTCACTGAGCATGTCCTATGGTAAGGTGCACATTATGGTAAACATCTTAAACATGTGCCCTAAAGTCGTTTTAAAACCAATCAATATAAAGTATAAACAACTTACTTTCGTAATTAGTATAGAAACTTGGCTTGGCATTCACCAGTTCATCAACTGCTACCATGATACAGTAGAACAGTAAACATAATGCCACAAGCTTGGTTGTCAACATTTTTATAAATGGAATCCTAGAAAAACACAGAGTTTTAACGGTTATATTAAAATATTTTAAATGTAAAAATTGGAAAGTTACATGACAACCACGACCGATTTAAATCGCGTTGTAACGCGATGTGTTAGAAATGCATTTGACATTATTTGGTGCTATTTAGGTTACGCGACACAATCGAAAGTTGATCAGTGTCGTTAGAGGCATGTAAAAGCTCATTTCGACGCAAAATATTCTTACACTTAGATCATCAAGATGTATTTAGATCGGAATTTAGAATTTCTAAGAGGGGATAACTGTTGTACTAGGTGGCATTAGAGATACTGACTAATTTGTGAACCCAGGACAATTCAGAAAGAGACCTATCTGCAGCAAGTCATACTCCAACTGTGTTAAGTAAGAGATCAATGACAGAAGATGTACACGCAACACAACCAAGACTATTCTCTAACTGAAAATAAGGCCAACAAGAAATGGGCTCAGAAAAATAAGGCTTCCGATTATACTTCCCACTCAATCCATCGTATACCTAGAGCGTCTGTGTAACTAAACCATTATTCAGTTTGTTCCACAGAAGGATATATAGGTTAAATTACTCAATGCGACTAATCTATACGATTAGTCTGTTGACAATGGTGCTAGGAAACCGTTGTTCTCTTCCACTGGATGGATTATGGAAAGTATCAGTGAAGAGTTGTGTGGTTTGGACAATATAAGCTTCCGACGAAGCCTTTTTAATGGCTACGTAACATGATTATTGTCAAGGTGCATGATCTTTACGTACAACATAACTAGACGTGGCGACATTAACTGTAATGGCATGCTCAGAATTAAAAATTGTTTTCCTATAAGTTATTGTTCTTGTAAGTGTGGCACTCGGTGATGATTTGAACATTGGCTTAGAGAGAATAATAATAAAAAACAAGTAGATGTACCTTCATATCTCCCTTTCTCAATGCTTGATACTAAATAGGTTCAGAGGACAGTATTTTTACTACAATATTAACAAATGATGCAATTCTAATTAGCAATAATATTTTACTCACAGTTTGCTACTGCAGATACAATCTACTTTTGATATAAGGCTTGGACAAACACATTAATGAAACGAAACTTGAATGAAGTGAAACCTGCAAACAAAGAACATTTTTCTGCAGAGTTGTGGTCAAACTAAGACCCGCAAACAAGAAATAAAAATATTAAAGAACATGTAGAAACAAAGCAGTTTTTTATAGCGAATGTATAAAAACTGAGAAACTGGGGAAAAATAGTATTAAGTAATATCAAATAAAATTAGCTTAATAATAATAAAAAATATGAACTTTATGAATAAAGAACATTAGCATAAATACATAGGTAAACCTTTATGTATACGTTTTACAAAATTTTGGCTTTGTGTTTCAACTAGAATCTTCATAAATGTGATGGAAGTTATAACCATACGGCTAAACCTAAATAAAATACTATTTAAGTAATATTGTTAATAAGTAATATTTTTACTTCAGTAAAACGTAGAATATGTAAAGAAATAAACGGAATGTAAGTAATATTGTTAAAAAGTAATATTTTTACTTCAGTAAAACGTAGAATATGTAAAGAAATAAACGGAATTTAAGTAATATTGTTAAAAAGTAATATTTTTACTTCAGTAAAATGTAGAATATGTCTTAAAGAAATAAACGGAATTATTCCGAAATTTTATGGTTGGTTATGTACGATTTAAGTATGAAGAAAGTTAAGCAATTTCAGTTAACTTTAAATATTCATTAATCAAAATATGAAATAGGTAAACAAAAGTAGATTACATATTTAGAAGTGAAATAAAATATTTTATTTCTGTAGAAAGTTCAAGACAAATTTATATTAAAATAAAATCATAAACAATTATGATAATAATATATGAACATAATAAGTTCATTGGATTATATTCTAAATATAATTATTTAGAATTTAGAATTAGAAAACAATTTTTTTTATGTTGCACTAGTTCCGAAAGGCACGAAGGCTTAGAGATGCGTTATAAAACAGCTGCAAAACCATATTTAAAGTTATAAACATAAAATAAAAATTGTGTAACTTAACAAAATGCGCAGAGGATTTAATCTATAAAAACAAGGACATTTACGGACATTATTAAGTTCTGAAAGGAAAATTATGCCATACAAATGTTTTACTTTTGAGTAATTTAGGATAATGAACATTATAATTTTCCCTAACTGTATGTCATTACAGTCAGAAAGTGGGGTAAATATATTGTGTTTTCCAAAGTCAAAACCTCCAATTTATAGATGCTATACGTCTAGGTAATGGTACCACACGTTGCAACCATCTGTCGTAAATGTTTGTGTAGCTTCGAACTTTCTTTAACTGCAGACATACATTTTTGGATGGCCAATTTATAATATATAAATATTATAGGAAAGTTTAATAATAGTAGTTGTTTTATGGAGCAAAGATTATGTTTTATCCTATAAGTAAACTAATAAAATACGTTCCATATTTAAAAAAAAAAATCATAGTAACACAGGCGATATTGTTAACTATCACTCTTCTATCTGGACCAGTACTACCATCACATGGTTTCAAGCTATCACTGTTCTACCAGGAACAGTATTGCCATCAGATGGTTTCAAGCTATCACTGTTCTATCTGGACCAGAATTTCCATCAGATGGTTTCAAGCTATCACTGTTCTACCTGGACCAGTATTTCCATCAGATGGTTTCCAGCTATCACTGTTCTATCTGTACCAATACTGCCATCAGATGGTTTCAAGCTATCACTGTTCTATCTGGACCAGTATTGCCATCAGATGGTTTCAAGCTATCACTGTTCTACCTGGACCAGTATTGCCATCAGATGGTTTCAAACTATCACTGTTCTACCTGGACCAGTATTGCCATCAGATGGTTTCAAGCTATCACTGTTCTATCCAGACCAGTATTGCCATCAGATGGTTTCAAGCTATCACTGTTCAATCTGTACTAATACTGCCATCAGATGGTTTCAAGCTATCACTGTTCAATCTGTACTAATACTGCCATCAGATGGTTTCAAGCTATCACTCTTCTACCTGAACCAGTATTGCCATCAGATGGTTTCAAGTTATCACTGTTCTATCTGGACCAGTATTGCCATCAGATGGTTTCAAGCTATCACTGTTCTATCTGTACTAATACTGCCATCAGATGGTTTCAAGCTATCACTCTTCTATCTGTACTAGAACTGTTATCAGATCGTTTTAAACTACCACTGTTCTACCTGGATTGGTACTGCTATCCGATTGTTTTAAACTGAGTTTTGTATCTGGACTAATACCTCCATCCGATTGTTTAAAGCTATCACTTTTCTATCTTTACTAATACTGCCATCCGATTGTTTTAAACTATCACTGTTCTATCTTTACCAGTACTGTCATGCGATTGTTTTAAACTATGACACTTCTATAGGGACTAATACTGCTATTCAGTTATGTTAATTTATGAATCTTCTATCTGTACTGGAAGTGCACTCCGAATGTTTTAAACTATCACACTTTTATCTGGACTAATACTGCTATCGAATTGTTTTAAGTTATAACTCCTCTATCTGGATTAATACTGAAACCCGATTGTTTAAACTACTGTGATCCAATTGTTTTAAACTATCACTGCTCTATCTGGACCAGTACTGTGATCCGATTGTTTTAAACTATCACTGTTCTATCTGGCCTAGTATTGCCATCTGATTGTTTTAAACTATGACTATTCTATTATGACTAATACCGCCATCTGATTGTCTTAAACAATGACTGTTCTATTATGACTAATACTGCCATCTGATTGTCTTAAACAATGACTGTTCTATTATGACTAATACTGCCATCTGATTGTCTTAAACAATGACTGTTCTATCTGGACTGATACTGCCATCTGATTGTTTTAAACTATGACTGTTCTATCTGTACTAATACTGCCAACGAATTGTTTTAAACTATGACTGTTCTATCTGGACTAATACTGCCATCGGATTGTTTAAAGATATCACTCTTCTAATTGGAACAATATTGCCATCTGGACTTTAAACTATCACTCTTCTATCTGGACTATTACCGCAAACAGATTGTTTTAAGCTATCGCTCTTTTATCTGGACTAATACTGCAAACCAATTGTTTTAACCTGCCAATATTCTATCTGGACTAATTCTGCATTCCTATTGTTTTAAACTATTACTGTTCTATTTGGACTAGTGTTACCACCCGATTGTTTTAGCTATCTTTCTTTATTTTGGACTAATACTGACATTCGTTTGGACGTGCAGAGTACTGATTACAGTTCGATGAAAGTACATTACATCTTGTGACGAATTCGGTTATTTTACCTGGTGTAAAGTAGGGTTTTACAAAAGGTCAATACACTAAATGTAACGCCGAACTCTTCCTGATATTAAAGCTTTGGATCACAACAAACAGAAGGTATCTAGAAATCGTCGAAAGAGTATGTTAAAAAATAAATTTATCTTTTTACTATGAAGTCAGTAAGTTCAAAGAAACCAAATGGAACTTTAACGTTTTTTAAAAAAGGACCTGTTTTCCTCAAGGTTAGAGGGCATCTTTGTACTACTGTGTCCTGAATATTCTGGGATTAGACACAGTTTATTGGACGATTGAGCTTAGAAGGAAAGAAAAAAACACTCAGCAAATTTCAATTAAACAACACACCAGATGGAAAGTCAGATTGTTTGAAATGGTAAAAATATTTCTCATTATCGAGTTTCATAATGTTTGTCAGACAGTTACGTTTCTTTTTCGTCTTACCTATAAAGTGCAGGTGGATTAAAGTACTCATGTTGACACAATTAACAAAGGATAAAATAATTGAGATACTAAAAGAAATACAAATACTTATGCAGCTGTAAATACCTAAATATATATTTAAGGAATTTTTTGAGCTACACATTAAGTACGTTGAAATACAAACAAGAATTACTCACCAAGAGCAATGACAGATTATGTTCTTGGAGAAACTGACTTTCTTCACACTCAAGAGCTTTCGATCCTATTGGCTGTCAGAGAAATGTTTTATAGCTACAGCACACTGCTGCCACCGTCTAATTCTGACGTCATTGCCCAAAATGTAAGTACATAGAAGCGTAGCTCCGCCCCAGGAAGAATTCACCCTCGACTTTAGAAAATGTGAGCTACATGCGTTAGGAACTATTGAGGATATCTATCTTGTGTTCCAACCAAGCGCAATAAACTTTTTACCGTTAGGTATTTTAATAAATAAAGAGACGGAAATGAAATGACAAAATACAGCTTCAAATTAAGACAGAGTTAAGTATTCTTGTCTGTTTAACAGTACACAACAAGGAAACTTAGGTATTGAATATCCTTCAACCATGTAAACAACAAGGCTGAAGTTATATTATACTTTATAAGCACCAAATATTGACCGAAACAAGTTAATTTCACTCACAATAAGTGTTATGGAAGTTACTCTTTCAAGTGGATAGATCTAAAGGATTGAACACCCACACTAGATAAAAGAACAAAACAAAAACAAACTCATTAACAGGGTACTAATTCCTGTGACGTCGATAAAATCTTTTAATATGAGGATATACTTCTGATCAGCTGATTAATGACAGTGTAAGGATGCTGCTTCGATCCTCAGCAAGTGTTGGTAAACTGGTGAACAAGTATGAATATCTATCATACAGATACAATCTTTTTATATGTGGGACACAATTCTTATCACTTCATGATAATGGTAGTATCTCATTCCTCGGTGGTTCTAGTATTATTCTATGTGGTTTAGAACAATGATGATGTCTCATTCCTCGGTGGTTCTAGTATTATTCTATGTGGTTTAGAACAATGATGATGTCTCATTCCTCGGTGGTTCTAGTATTATTCTATGTGGTTTAGAACAATGATGATGTCTCATTCCTCGGTGGTTCTAGTATTAGTCTATGTGGTTTAAAACAATGATGATGTCTCATTCCTCGGTGGTTCTAGTATTATTCTATGTGGTTTAGAACAATGATGATGTCTCATTCCTCGGTGGTTCTAGTATTAGTCTATGTGGTTTAAAACAATGATGATGTCTCATTCCTCGGTGGTTCTAGTATTATTCTATGTGGTTTAGAACAATGATGATGTCTCATTCCTTGGTGGTTCTAGTATTAGTCTATGTGGTTTAAAACAATGATGATGTCTCATTCCTCGGTGGTTCTAGTATTATTCTATGTGGTTTAGAACAATGATGATGTCTCATTCCTCGGTGATTCTAGTATTATTCTATGTGGTTTAGAACAATGATGATGTCTCATTCCTCGGTGGTTCAAGTATTATTCTATGTGGTTTAGAACAATGATGATGTCTCATTCCTCGGTGGTTCTAGTATTATTCTATGTGGTTTAGAACAATGATGATGTACCATTCCTCGGTGGTTCTAGTATTATTCTATATGGTTTAGAACAATGATAATGTCTCATTCGTCAGTGGTTCTAGTATTATTCTATGTGGTTTAGAACAATGATAATGTCTCATTCCTCGGTGGTTCTATGTGGTTTAGAACAATGATGATGTCTCATACCTCGGTGGTTCTAGTATTATTCTATGTGGTTTAGAACAATGATGATGTCTCATTCCTCGGTGGTTCTAGTATTAGTCTATGTGGTTTAGAACAATGATGATGTCTCATTCCTCGGTGGTTCAAGTATTATTCTATGTGGTTTAGAACAATGATGATGTCTCATTCCTCGGTGGTTCTAGTATTATTCTATGTGGTTTAGAACAATGATGATGTCTAATTCCTCGGTGGTTCTAGTATTATTCTATGTGGTTTAGGACAAGTCATCATAATGTTGGTCCATTCATGATATATAAAACCACCTTTTGGATCAGTTTATGTTAAAGTTTGTTTTTTAAATTCCTCCTTGACCATATCAATCATGATATTGACGATTATCCTTAACCAGAAATGACCTTAGTCAGGTTAAACTTTTGAAGGGTTGTGCAACTAGGTACGACATGACTATATCGTTAAAAGTAAATCAATTTATTAGAAACACAATACGCCCGTTCATGATAATGTCTCCTTGCACCATAACCTCACTGTAAAAATCATATTGAACGATAACGTTTTCGGTATTTAGTCCGCTTCTGGTTCTTTAAACACAAACCGCTCGATAATTGATAAAGATAACAAACCATAACTCGGATGAGAAGCGTGCAGACACCTGATGAGTTTTATTGCTACGAAATCTAGTGGCTTCGACACAAACTCAAATGATCTGTGTAGCGCTGCATTGAGACAAATTCTACACATTTTAAGCGAAAAACTGAGGTTTGTTTATTACAAATTCAAGGATAAAATGGAACAACAAAGGCTTAAAAAAAGGACCCCAAATATATATGAAACAAATCAGTGCAGCCTCATTTGTAATCCTCAGACGTACTTTTACAATAGTGTTTTATATTATGTTACTATTTTGTTTTATAATTCTAGTGCCAAAACTCTAAGGAGTTTCACAATGTTAAGATGACATAATATTCCATCATTAATAATTTTTGCTTTTAATAAACGAACAAAGCGTTAGTACTAATTCAAATTATTCGCCATGCTATAAAAAGAACAATAATACAGCAGATGTGTCTAAACGTCCCTAATATTTATACATCAATAAAGTCTAATATCTCATAGATTAATTGGAACATAAAATATTTCATAGGTTACTTGGAATATGAAAATTTTTTTTTTTCCAATATTTTATAGATTACTTGGAACAATAAAATATTTTTTTCCAATATTTTATAGATTACTTGGAACAATAAAATATTTTTGTCCAATATTTTATAGATTACATGAAACAATAAAATATTTTTGTCCAATATTTTATATATTACTTGGAACAATAAAATAGTTTGTTGTCTAACATGTGTTCGAGGAAAAAGATTTCACGAACAAGCTGTTTATTTTAGGTATGGAAATTTTTGGAACTGAAATAGATAAAGTATTAAGTTCATGTGGAATTCGCCATTTTGGAAACATTGCTCTTTATATTGAACGATCTTCATTGTAGAATTATTTTTATTTTCAACTTTCACTTACCAGAGTCATTATATTCAACCTTCATTGTATTTCTGTTTCATCGTATACTTATTTTCACATGAGAAATATAAATATTTATTTTATTTACCAACTGTTTTGTGTGTTATTATTTTAAATATTAATATTTTTATGCTACTTTAATTAACAATATATTTATGTCTTTGAAGAAAAATGATTTTGCTAACATCAAAACGTCTATGAAGACCACATGATTCGTTTTTACAATTGTACTTCTTGTTTCGTTTTACTGAATTTTGTAAATGACAACAGGCGTAAATAAGCTTAAGAATGTTGTCTTCGTGTTGTTAAATATTGCAAAGACGTGTTCAGTTAGTTAGAGCTATGATGTTCAGCCCACCCTGAGTTGACCATTGTCCACAATTACATCTAAAAGAACTTCCCTTATTACTTCAATAATTTAATATTTATATTACATGTAACGCTGTTCTGATTGATTAAGTGTATTTACTTAAATGCTTATTAAAAATATATTTTGCACAGAGAAAAAGGAATAAATACTTTAAAAGTGACTGATAAACAATGTAGAGCGTTATATATATACGGAAAACAGAAACCGAATCAAAAACGTAAACTTTATTTGATAAGTTGTAACTAAAACCTAAAGTTGTGTATCTTTCAATATATTTGCTCACTAGGCCTTTCCATACATCAATAATTAATTTCAAGTCTACTATTAGTACCCCAACACTAATACTGCTTTATTTATATATTGACATACTGAATATTTTCCACCTGTTACAGAGCTACCGAACTATCTTTTACCAATATGATTTCATATTGATTGAAAGACCAAAATAAAATTTATATATCTCATTTTGTTCACTAACTTTGTGCAGTCTTCCGAAATCATTTGTCATCAACAACGAGAAAGTCGTCTTTGCCTATAATAGTCATCTACGGATCAATGAACAATCGAGAGATAATGACAAACGGAAATGTTGTAGTCTATTTTACAATAAATCCTATTTAGGATCATTTGAAGGACTGCTTATTTATTCATTTCAAACATTTTTCCCAAAATTAGAATGAATGGCAGTTGCTAGATGGTTGATGAAACATAGATGTAACCTGTGTTGTTGTTTTTTATGGTAGCTATAGCAACATTGTGTAATTTAAATCCTTAAGAATGGTAGTCTTATCTTTTAATAAAAAAATGTAGTTTGTTATGAAATGTTTCCGTGCTTAAATGTGTGAATATCTTAAGTTTCAAATCTGCTTTGTTTTACCACAAGAAGACAGTAACAAATCCCATTCAAGATATCCTCAGATGGTACTAGCAACAGGACACAAAAGGAAATATATCTCTTAACATTATAATACAATGTAGCAACAGGCTTTTCCACTGAAAGGAAGACAGGTTTATTAACATTATAATTTAATGTAACAACACAAGGTCTTTCTAAGAGAGAGTCTATATTCTTCTTGTTATACAGTGTTGTTACTAGCAAACTTTTATGTCATGCAGTATCATTCGTTGTTCATTCTCCATGTTACGCTTTGTTATAACAATGCATGTTTATGTAACACAGATCGTTAACAATGAATTTTTATATTATACATCATCAAAATCAATTCACTTTTCATGCTATACATCATCTAGCAATTACATAAACAGATTAAATACCACAATCTTCTTACCTAGTAATCACATAAACAGATTAAATACCACAATATTCTTAGCTGGTAATCACACAAACAGATTAAATACCACAATATTCTTACCTAGTAATCACATAAACAGATTAAATACCACAATCTTCTTACCTAGTAATCACATAAACAAATTAAATACCACAATCTTCTTACCTAGTAATCACATAAACAGATTAAATACCACAATCTTCTTACCTAGTAATCAAATAAACAGATTAAATACCACAATCTTCTTACCTAGTAATCACATAAACAGATTAAATACCACAATATTCTTAGCTGGTAATCACATAAACAGATTAAATACCACAATATTCTTACCTAGTAATCACATAAACAGATTAAATACCACAATCTTCTTACCTAGTAATCACATAAACAAATTAAATACCACAATCTTCCTACCTAGTAATCACATAAACAGATTAAATACCACAATCTTCTTACCTAGTAATCAAATAAACAGATTAAATACCACAATCTTCTTACCTAGTAATCACATAAACAGAGTAAATACCACAATCTTCTTACCTAGTAATCACATAAACAGATTAAATACCACAATATTCTTACCTAGTAATCACATAAACAGATTAAATACCACAATATTCTTAGCTGGTTATCACATAAACAGATTAAATACCACAATATTCTTAGCTGGTTATCACATAAACAGATTAAATACCACAATATTCTTACCTAGTAATCACATAAATAGATTAAATACCGCAATCTTCTTACCTAGTAATCACATAAACAGATTAAATACCACAATATTCTTAGATATAATTTGATTTTTAAATTAATAATACTACGTACTTTTTTCGTTTCTAACTATTTTACATTTATACTCAAGACTTATTACTGTTTGAAATGTGACTTATGAAAAACTACATTAAAATCTATTCAACGACTGTTTAAATGATAGATATTATTGAGGAACCAAAGAAAACATTTAACTGATTTCTTAAGCCAAACGAATATTTTCAAACCCAAGTGTCGTTTATGGTTAGGTTTGAATTTCGGGTAAAGCTACACGAGGGCTATCTGCACTAGTCGTCCCTAATTTAGAAGTGTATTACTGGAGGGAAGGCAGCTATTCATCATCAACCACCGCCAACTCTTGGTCTACTCTTTTACCAACGAATAGTGGGATTGACCGTCACATCATAACGCTCCCGCGGCTGAAAGCATGTTTGGTGTGATAGGGATTCGAATCCGCGACTCTCGGATTATGAGGTGAGTGCCTTAACCACCTGGCCTTGCCAGGCCGTGTCCTTTATGAAATTTTCTATAACAATAAGTACAGGTGATATTCAAGGATTGTTTTTTTTTTATTTCTCGCAAAGCTACGCGAGGACTATCTGTGCTAGTCGTCCATAATAAAGCAATGTAAAGACATGAGGGAAAGTAGCTAGTCATTACCACCCACCGCCAACTCTTGAGTTACTCTTTTACCAACGAATATTTAGATTAACTGTTACATTTTAACACCCCCACAGCTGAAAGAGCGAGCATGTTTGGTGTGACGGGGATTCGAAACTACCACCCTCATATTACCAGTCGAGTGCCTTAACCACTCGGCCATGTCAAGGCGCCGTGTTAAAGAAATCTTAGTAATAAATAAATTTATATGATGCAGATTTTGTAAAAGAATGTTTGTGTGGATGTTGGTGTGGATGTTTGTGTGGATGTTGGTGTAGATGTTGGTGTGGATGTTTGTGTTGATGTTGGTGTAGATGTTTGTGTGGATGTTTGTGTGGATGTTGGTGTGGATGTTTGTGTTGATGTTGGTGTAGATGTTTGTGTGGATGTTTGTGTGGATGTTGGTGTAGATGTTTGTGTGGATGTTGGGGTAGATGTATTGTTGCCTATAATTTCCTGGTTCATAGGAATTATATTGAATTTTGTGAAAAAATTTAAACTATGATTTAATTTCATTATGTGAATTTAGATTACAACACAAATTTCGACCTCTGTATAAAAAGGGAGTTATATTCTTATTATGTCACTTATTTTGTTTTGCTTTGAAGCGTATACAGTGGTTCTTCGGTTCTCGAACTTAATCCGTTCCAGAAGAGGCTGTTCGAAAACAATCAATTTTTCCCATAAGAAATACTGTAAATTAAATTAATCCGTTACAGACCTCCAAAAATTACGCATTATGAAGCATTTTAAGTAAGAATATTGCTTATTTGCACCTGTATGATAATACTTACATGTATAAAGTCAACCACAAAAACTATAAACACAATAAAAAACAATAAATGAAAATTTAATTGCACTTGACCTGTGCTGAGGAGAGCTGATGGTGTAAGTGAAAGGTGGTGAGGAACGTGGAGAGTAGGAGGGTTATTATTGTTTGGAAGGGGAGTCACCTTCCATAAAACGTCAGGTAACTCTTCTTCTGGGGTTCTTTCTCTTTTCTGTCTCTTTGCACTGCTACAACCTGCTTGAGACTACTGGACCTATTTCTCACTAAACACTTGTCTAATGAGGTTTGTTTCTGCCTGGCACCCTCCCTATGTCTCACCACACTATGTATGCCACTTCTCTTCCTAAATTTTTCAAACCACCCCTACTAGCCTTAAAGGCATCACTTGTATCAGCACTTCTTCCAGGGGTGTTTATCAGGAGGTCAGCATGCAACTGCTACGCTATGAGATCTTTTTTCACCTCTATTGTAGCTCTAACAACTTTTCTTTTCGGTTTGCTGCTTTCATTATCCATCTTTGACCCCATGGTGGCTTATTTAATCAGAATATTTAGAAAAACAACAAAAGAAAAAAAAAACGATAACGTTCACAGCAGATTTTAGTGGGGGTTTGGACTGAGCGACTGGTGAAGGTAAAATGTTTTGGGCAAGGCGTGGGCCGAAAATGGTCGAAGGGTTGTTCGGGTCATCAGTCGGGTTATTTCAGGGTTTCGGGCCACGATAGCTAGGTTCGGAAACCGAGTTTATGTTCGACAACCGAGACATTTTTTTCTCAAACAATATTCGAAAACCGAATTATTCGAGAAGGTAGTCGTTCGAGAACCTAGATACCACTGTATCTGTTTTTCTTGGGATTACTGTTATAAATAAAAAGTAAAAATGAACATTAAGTAAGATACTGAAATAAGTGATAACTCAGTTACCAGTTTACAAATAATGCAAGAACAAGTTTTAATAGAACTATAATGTTAAAGTATTACAATTATTTAGATAAAGTCAAGATTGTTGAACCATCAAATCTGAAGAGCTGGTTTTTGCGCCATCTGTTGAGAAAAAGTAATAGTTTTATTTACATCGAGGATCGTTTAGACTAGCAAAAATTAAAACATGTCTTTAAATTATGGTATAAGTGTTAAACTACACACTGATTATATAAAAAGAGTACAGTTATAAATTACATTATTAAATTAAAATGTATAGAAAAATGGTATTAGTGTTGTTACCTCGTTTATTGTAGTTGTTTATAGAATCAAATTACATATTTTAACATCGTCATCTCAGTAAACTCAACATAAAATTCAGTTTTTCTCTGTTATTTTGCCATTGCTATCAAGTTCTGGTTAGTGTTTAATGTTTGACTTGTTATGAGCATTATGTTGCTTTCGGCAAAGCTACTATAAAAATATTTACAGCATATATGTTTTAAAACATATTTTCTCTAGGAATTTATGACTTACTGTACTTTCAAGAGCTAAGACAGATCCAGTAGCGTCATTTCTTTACAGTTTCAATGTAACTGGAAAACCACTGAGTACATGTCTCCCAGACAGCTTTACATATGACATATTGAACCTCTGTTTCAATGGATGCGCCATCTGTTGACAAATATAAGTACTTGCAGCTAATCTAATTTAATATTTGAAATACATCATACCTTCTGACCTGTGGTGAAGCAGTAAGAACAGAGAGCTTTAATCTTACCTATAAATAAACAAAGACACAAAACCTTACATCCACAATATATGCTGTCATTAAACGAAAGTAATATTCGACCAAGTAAAAGTCTTGTAAGTTTCTTTCATCTTATTATTCGTGGATTTGTCTGAGTTTCCCAAGGTTTTTTTATTTTTTCCTTTAGAAAAATAACTGTGAATAATCGCAGTGGTTTGATCTAAGATCTTACCATGAGATTACTTGGGAGTATGATCTGTTCTTTGTTCAATGTGAATGTTTTCTTCAGTCACGTAAATGAGGTGTGCGTGAGCCTGGGGAAAGAGTGCTTGGTATATATTATTATTCTTTCTTTGTTTAAGATAAAATTTTGACTCGTCTTATAATATGCATTCGTATCTTAATATGTGTATTGAGAATAGAGAAATAGCAGCGTTATAGTTTATTGAAAGTTTCTATAGAAGTTCTTTAGATTTACAGATTAGGTCTATCACAGCATGGACTTTAGTTAGAGCTACATCGATAATAGAACATTAGTAAAGTTCTCTATTTAGTTGGACCACACAAGAACTTGTTCGAGTGTTTAACTTTGTTGTTATTGTCATGAAGATTGTGATTGTTTACAATCCTGTGGTCAATATTTTGATTAAGAGTCCGTCTAGGCACAGTCTGACCAGTCTTTCTATTTTGGAGTTTCTACAGGTTACTTTAAGAGAAATCAAGAGATATCACACTAGAAACCAGCATTAGGCTAGTAAATAAGATGCGAATATTATTATTATAATTAGTTAATATTGTGTTTACTACCATGTTATGTCTGGAACTACAAACTGCTAATTCATTACTCACTTTATTTAATAACTTTTGTCTTTGTACTTTTCTGAGATTTGTAATAGGAAACATAAGAAAAGAAACAAGTTTCTAAAGTAATATTAAAAACATGAGTATACTACTTTAACTGCTCTTAAAGTTACATTATTTACATCTATTATCACGGTGTATAAGTGGTTAGTTTACTATATTATAGTGTTCTAATACTGTTGTAAACTATGTTTGTTTTCTTGGTTTTACATAACTTAAGATTAAACTCTCAGAAATCACAATGTTTCAGTATACAAATTTCATATCCCTTATACTTTGTTACAAACTCATATTTAAAGTACACAAATAGCTAATTGACTCACAGCACCAAACTTCCTAGATCATTCACTGATTACTCATATACAAACTGTATAAACTATTTTATCTTTAAATTTAAGTACAATTCATGTAATGCTATTTAGTATTATGTTGTATTTTTATTAGGTATGTCGTAAATGTTATACAAGTCTCATGTTAGAAATTTAAAAAAACTGTTAACAAACACGTTAATAACTGTATAAAAATATTATACTTTACCAAAACCCTTTCTCCAAATATTTCCATTTTGGTATTCTTGTGAAAAAAAAGAAGAGATTATTGTATGATAATTTACTTTATTAATAAATTTAAAAAGGCATTAAACGTTTTGTAGTTTAATATGCATAGAAAACATATGTAAAGCTCTAAGGTTAAAAATGCTGAATATTTTTTCATTGTTAAAGAGTTTTATCAGATACAGCCATACTTTAGAATATAAAAAAATTCATTTGGAGATATGCCACCAGTATTTATACACTTGTGTTTTTAAATAATTTTATTATTGTGTTACTTCATATGTATACTTGGATATTAAGATTTCTCAGTGTTAATTATGATTTTGACTTAAAATAGTATAATTTGAGATAAATATTTATATATATTACAAATTACAAAATATCACTTATGATGATAACCCAAATTAAAGTTAATGGTTTGCTTATTTCTTTATAATTGAACATAAGGCTACACAGTGGGCTATCTGTAATAATGTGAAAATGTTAACTATCAAGTTAGGTTAAACTGTTTTGTTTAGAGGTTCATGAAGTTGGGTTCAATAAAGTTAAATAATTCAGGTGTAAATTTAAGTTCAAAAACTTTAATTGAATTATTAGATATTTATCTAACTTAACTATAATTGAATTGATGGAAACTGCCTATTGTAGAAAGAGAATTATTTTTGCTATTATTGATAATATTTGTAGAAAACATTTAAATGTTAAACCTTGTTCTCGATTACAAAGGACAGTGGAATTACTTAACAAAATAACCATTTGCTCCAAATATTGCAATAACAATTTTTGTTTCATTTCCTGTTTTCATCAACAAATATTATTTTAATCTTCTATTCTGGGGTAGTAATGTTTGAGATTGTTTTAACATTAGAAGCAAAGTATTAAAAGATAGAAAATAACACATATCGGATACATTTGCCAAATGCACCAAAATATAATATGTATATATAACCATCTTTCAAATTTATGTGCAAAAAAACATACCAACTTCAGATCTTTTTCCAAAGACACTTCCATTGAAAAGTGGTCGTTTGAAGGAGGCATCGATTGAGTTTATTAAGAATGTAGTTATTAAAAAAATCAGCATGGTTGTTGTGAAATCCATAGTAAATCTGTAAAACAAAATGTAATATTAGATGAGGTAATCAGCATGGTTCTTGTGAAATCCACAGTAAATCTGTAAAACAAAATGTAATATTAGATGAGGTAATCAGCATGGTTGTTGTGAAATCCACAGTAAATCTGTAAAACAAAATGTAATATTAGATGAGGTAATCAGCATGGTTGTTGTGAGATCTATAGTAAATCTGTAAATGAAAATGAAATATTAGATGAGGTAATCAGCATGGTTGTTGTGAAATCCACAGTAAATCTGTAAAACAAAATGTAATATTAGATGAGGTAATCAGCATGGTTGTTGTGAAATCCACAGTAAATCTGTAAAACAAAATGTAATATTAGATGAGGTAATCAGCATGGTTGTTGTGAAATCCACAGTAAATCTGTAAAACAAAATGTAATATTAGATGAGGTAATCAGCATGGTTGTTGTGAAATCCACAGTGAATTTGTAAAACAAAATGTAATATTAGATGAGGTAATCAGCATGGTTGTTGTGAAATCCACAGTAAATCTGTAAAACAAAATGTAATATTAGATGAGGTAATCAGCATGGTTGTTGTGAAATCCACAGTAAATCTGTAAAACAAAATGTAATATTAGATGAGGTAATCAGCATGGTTGTTGTGAGATCTATAGTAAATCTGTAAATGAAAATGAAATATTAGATGAGGTAATCAGCATGGTTGTTGTGAAATCCACAGTAAATCTGTAAAACAAAATGTAATATTAGATGAGGTAATCAGCATGGTTGTTGTGAAATCTATAGTAAATATGTAAAACAAAATGTAATATTAGATGAGGTAATCAGTATGGTTGTTGTGAAATCTATAGTAAATCTGTAAAACAAAATGCAATATTAGATGAGGTAATCAGCATGGTTGTTGTGAAATCCATAGTAAATCTGTAAAACAAAATGTAATATTAGATGAGGTAATCAGCATGGTTGTTGTGAAATCCATAGTAAATCTATAAAACAAAATGTAATATTAGATGAGGTAATCAGCATGGTTGTTGTGAAATCCACAGTAAATTTGTAAAACAAAATGTAATATTAGATGAGGTAATCAGCATGGTTGTTGTGAAATCCACAGTAAATCTGTAAAACAAAATGTAATATTAGATGAGGTAATCAGCATGGTTGTTGTGAAATCCACAGTAAATCTGTAAAGCAAAATGTAATATTAGATGAGGTAATCAGCATGGTTGTTGTGAAATCTATAGTAAATCTGTAAAGCAAAATGTAATATTAGATGAGGTAATCAGTATGGTTGTTGTGAAATCTATAGTAAATCTGTAAAACAAAATGTAATATTAGATGAGGTAATCAGCATGGTTGTTGTGAAATCCATAGTAAATCTGTAAACGAAAATGAAATATTAGTCTGTGAAAGTCAACAAGTTCCTTGTGAAATCAATAGTAAATCTGTAAAAAGAAATATAATAATAGAAGTGGAAATAAGCATGTATGTTGTGAAATCTATAGGAAATCTGTAGAAAAATGAAATATTAATTTATAAAAACTAACATGTTTCTTGTAAAATTGATAGTTAATTCTTATAAGAAAATGTACATATTAGTTTGTGAAAATCAGCATGTTTTTTGTGAAATATATTATAAACTTGTAAAACAAAATGTACATATTAGTTTGTGAAAATCAGAATGTTTGTTGTGAAATATATTATAAACTTGTAAAAGAAAATGTACATATTAGTTGGTGAAAATCAGAATGTTTGTTGTGCAATCCACATTAAATGTGTAAAAGAAAATGAAATATTAATTTGGGAAAATCAGCATGTTTGTTGTAAAATTCATTGTAAACATGTAAAAGAAAATGAACACATTAGTTGGTGAAAATAAACATGTTTTTTGTGAAATCCAGAGTAAAACTGAAAAAAAAATTTATATTAGTTTGTGAAAATAAGCATGCATGTCGTACAATCCACAGTAAACCTGTAAAAAAAAATGTACATATTAGTTTGTGAAAATCAGCATGTCTGTTGTGAAATCGATAGTAAATTTGTAAAAGATTATTTAATATTAGTTTATGAAAATCAGCATCTTTATTGTGAAATCCATAGTAAATATGTAAAAGACGATAAAATATTAGTTTGTGTAAATAAGTATTTTTATTGTGAAATCAGTATTAAATCTGTAAAAGATAATGTATATAATAGTTTGTGAACATCAGCAACTTTGCCGTGAAATCCATAGTAAACCTCTAAAACAAAATGTAAATATTTTTGTGAAAATCAGTATGTTTATTGTGAAATATATAGTAAAAGTATAAAAGAAAATGTAATATTAATTTTGAAAATAGCCAAGTTTGTTGTGAAATTCATAGTAAGTATGTGAAAAAAGTGTAATATTAGATAAGCATGTTCATCGTAAAATCCATAATAAATCTTTAAAAGAAAATGAAATATTAATTTGGGAAAATCAGCATCTTTGTTGTGAAATCTATAGTAAATGTGTAAAAGAAAGTGTAATATTAGATAGTAAAAGTCGGAATATTTCTTGTCAAATCCATAGTAAATCTGTAAAAGAAATTGTTATATTAGATTTAAAAACCAGCAGGTTTTTGGGAAATTCATAGTCAATTTTGAAAAGAAAATGTACATATTAGTTTCTGAAAATCATCAGGTTTGTTGTGAAATCCATAGTAACTCTGTAAAAATAATGTAATATTAATTTGTGAAAACCAGCATGTTTTTGTTAAATCCATACTGAATCTGTAAAAGAAAATGTATATTAGTTTGTGAAAATCTGCATGTTTTTGTTAAATTCATTATAAATCTGTAAAAAAATGTACAAATAGTTTGTGCAAATCAGGAAGTTTGTTGTGAAATCCATAGTAAATGTGTAAAAGAAAGTTTAATATTAGATGAGATACTCAGCATGTTCATTGTAAAATCAATAGATAAATCTATAAAATAAAATGTACATATTAGTTTATGAAAATTATCACCTTTGTAGTGAAATCCATATTAAATTTGTAATAGAGAGTGTAATATTAGATTATGGAAATCAGCAAGTTTGTGGTGAAATTCATACTAAACATATAAAATATAATGTACATGTAAGTCTGTTAAAATCAGCATGTTTATTGTGAAATCCATAGTAGATCAGTAAAACAAAATTTGCTTATAAGATTTTCAAAATCTGCATGTTTGTTGTGAAATCCATACTAAATCTACAAAAGAAAATGTAATATTTGATGTGGAAATCAGTTTCAAAATTAGTTTGTGAAAATCAGCATGTTTGTTGTGAAATGAATAGTACATCTGTGAAAGATAATGTGATACTAGATTGTTAAAATCAGCATGTTTGTTGTGAAATGAATAGTACATCTGTGAAAGATAATGTGATACTAGATTGTTAAAATCAGCATGTTTGTTGTGAAATGAATAGTATATCTGTGAAAGATAATGTGATACTAGATTGTTAAAATCAGCATGTTTGTTGTGAAATAAATAGTACATCTGTAAAAGATAATGTGATACTAGATTGTTAAAATCAGCATGTTTGTTGTGAAATGAATAGTAGATCTGTAAAAGATAATGTGATACTAGATTGTTAAAATCAGCATGTTTGTTGTGAAATGAATAGAGATCTGTAAAAGATAATGTGATACTAGATTGTTAAAATCAGCATGTTTGTTGTGAAATGAATAGAGATCTGTAAAAGGTAATGTGATACTAGATTGTTAAAATCAGCATGTTTGTTGTGAAATGAATAGTACATCTGTAAAAGGTAATGTGTACTAGATTGTTAAAATCAGCATGTTTGTTGTGAAATGAATAGTACATCTGTAAAAGATAATGTGATACTAGATTGTTAAAATCAGCATGTTTGTTGTGAAATGAATAATAGATCTGTAAAAGATAATGTGATAATGTGATTGTTAAAATCAGCATGTTTGTTGTGAAATGAATAGTAGATCTGTAAAAGATAATGTGATACTAGATTGTTAAAATCAGCATGTTTGTTGTGAAATAAATAGTACATCTGTGAAAGATAATGTGATACTAGATTGTTAAAATCAGCATGTTTGTTGTGAAATGAATAGTACATCTGTAAAAGATAATGTGATACTAGATTGTAAAAATCAGCATGTTTGTTGTGAAATGAATAGAGATCTGTAAAAGGTAATGTGATACTAGATTGTTAAAATCAGCATGTTTGTTGTGAAATGAATAGTACATCTGTAAAAGATAATGTGATACTAGATTGTTAAAATCAGCATGTTTGTTGTGAAATGAATAATAGGTCTGTAAAAGATAATGTGATAATGTGATTGTGAAAATCAGCATGTTTGTTGTGAAATGAATAGTAGATCTGTAAAAGATAATGTGATACTAGATTGTTAAAATCAGCATGTTTGTTGTGAAATGAATGGTAGATCTGTAAAAGATAATGTGATACTAGATTGTTAAAATCAGCATGTTTGTTGTAAAATAAATAGTACATCTGTAAAAGATAATGTGATACTAGATTGATAAATTCAGCATTTTGTTGTGAAATGAATAGTAGATTTGTAAAAGATAATGTGATACTAGATTGTTAAAATCAGCATGTTTGTTGTGAAATGAATGGTAGATTTGTAAAAGATAATGTGATACTAGATTATTAAAATCAGCATGTTTGTTGTGAAATGAATGGTAGATCTGTAAAAGATAGTGATACTAGATTATTAAAATCAGCATGTTTGTTGTGAAATGAATGGTAGATCTGTAAAAGATAATGTGATACTAGATTGTTAAAATCAGCATGTTTGTTGTGAAATAAATGGTAGATCTGTAAAAGATAATGTGATACTAGATTGTTAAAATCAGCATGTTTGTTGTGAAATGCATAGTACATCTGTGAAAGATAATGTGATACTAGATTGATAAATTCAGCATGTTTGTTGTGAAATTAATAGTAGATTTGTAAAAGATAATGTGATACTAGATTATTAAAATCAGCATGTTTGTTGTGAAATCCATACTAAATCTACAAAAGAAATTGCAATATTTGATGTGGAAATCAGTTTCAAAATTAGTTTGTGAAAATCAGCATGTTTGTTGTGAAATGAATAGTACATCTGTGAAAGATAATGTGATACTAGATTGTTAAAATCAGCATGTTTGTTGTGAAATGAATAGAGATCTGTAAAAGGTAATGTGATACTAGATTGTTAAAATCAGCATGTTTGTTGTGAAATGAATAGTACATCTGTAAAGGTAATGTGATACTAGATTGTTAAAATCAGCATGTTTGTTGTGAAATGAATAGTACATCTGTAAAAGATAATGTGATACTAGATTGTTAAAATCAGCATGTTTGTTGTGAAATGAATAATAGATCTGTAAAAGATAATGTGATAATGTGATTGTTAAAATCAGCATGTTTGTTGTGAAATGAATAGTAGATCTGTAAAAGATAATGTGATACTAGATTGTTAAAATCAGCATGTTTGTTGTAAAATAAATAGTACATCTGTGAAAGATAATGTGATACTAGATTGTTAAAATCAGCATGTTTGTTGTGAAATGAATAGTACATCTGTAAAAGATAATGTGATACTAGATTGTTAAAATCAGCATGTTTGTTGTGAAATGAATAATAGATCTGTAAAAGATAATGTGATAATGTGATTGTTAAAATCAGCATGTTTGTTGTGAAATGAATAGTAGATCTGTAAAAGATAATGTGATACTAGATTGTTAAAATCAGCATGTTTGTTGTGAAATAAATAGTACATCTGTGAAAGATAATGTGATACTAGATTGTTAAAATCAGCATGTTTGTTGTGAAATGAATAGTACATCTGTAAAAGATAATGTGATACTAGATTGTAAAAATCAGCATGTTTGTTGTGAAATGAATAGAGATCTGTAAAAGGTAATGTGATACTAGATTGTTAAAATCAGCATGTTTGTTGTGAAATGAATAGTACATCTGTAAAAGATAATGTGATACTAGATTGTTAAAATCAGCATGTTTGTTGTGAAATGAATAATAGATCTGTAAAAGATAATGTGATAATGTGATTGTTAAAATCAGCATGTTTGTTGTGAAATGAATAGTAGATCTGTAAAAGATAATGTGATACTAGATTGTTAAAATCAGCATGTTTGTTGTGAAATGAATGGTAGATCTGTAAAAGATAATGTGATACTAGATTGTTAAAATCAGCATGTTTGTTGTAAAATAAATAGTACATCTGTAAAAGATAATGTGATACTAGATTGATAAATTCAGCATGTTTGTTGTGAAATGAATAGTAGATTTGTAAAAGATAATGTGATACTAGATTGTTAAAATCAGCATGTTTGTTGTGAAATGAATGGTAGATTTGTAAAAGATAATGTGATACTAGATTATTAAAATCAGCATGTTTGTTGTGAAATGAATGGTAGATCTGTAAAAGATAGTGATACTAGATTATTAAAATCAGCATGTTTGTTGTGAAATGAATGGTAGATCTGTAAAGATAATGTGATACTAGATTGTTAAAATCAGCATGTTTGTTGTGAAATAAATGGTAGATCTGTAAAAGATAATGTGATACTAGATTGTTAAAATCAGCATGTTTGTTGTGAAATGCATAGTACATCTGTGAAAGATAATGTGATACTAGATTGATAAATTCAGCATGTTTGTTGTGAAATTAATAGTAGATTTGTAAAAGATAATGTGATACTAGATTATTAAAATCAGCATGTTTGTTGTGAAATCCATACTAAATCTACAAAAGAAATTGCAATATTTGATGTGGAAATCAGTTTCAAAATTAGTTTGTGAAAATCAGCATGTTTGTTGTGAAATGAATAGTACATCTGTGAAAGATAATGTGATACTAGATTGTTAAAATCAGCATGTTTGTTGTGAAATGAATAGAGATCTGTAAAAGGTAATGTGATACTAGATTGTTAAAATCAGCATGTTTGTTGTGAAATGAATAGTACATCTGTAAAAGGTAATGTGATACTAGATTGTTAAAATCAGCATGTTTGTTGTGAAATGAATAGTACATCTGTAAAAGATAATGTGATACTAGATTGTTAAAATCAGCATGTTTGTTGTGAAATGAATAATAGATCTGTAAAAGATAATGTGATAATGTGATTGTTAAAATCAGCATGTTTGTTGTGAAATGAATAGTAGATCTGTAAAAGATAATGTGATACTAGATTGTTAAAATCAGCATGTTTGTTGTAAAATAAATAGTACATCTGTGAAAGATAATGTGATACTAGATTGTTAAAATCAGCATGTTTGTTGTGAAATGAATAGTACATCTGTAAAAGATAATGTGATACTAGATTGTTAAAATCAGCATGTTTGTTGTGAAATGAATAGAGATCTGTAAAAGGTAATGTGATACTAGATTGTTAAAATCAGCATGTTTGTTGTGAAATGAATAGTACATCTGTAAAAGATAATGTGATACTAGATTGTTAAAATCAGCATGTTTGTTGTGAAATGAATAATAGATTTGTAAAAGATAATGTAATACTAGATTGTTAAAATCAGCATGTTTGTTGTGAAATGCATAGTACATCTGTGAAAGATAATGTGATACTAGATTGATAAATTCAGCATGTTTGTTGTGAAATGAATAGTAGATTTGTAAAAGATAATGTGATACTAGATTGTTAAAATCAGCATGTTTGTTGTGAAATGAATGGTAGATTTGTAAAAGATAATGTGATACTAGATTATTAAAATCAGCATGTTTGTTGTGAAATGAATGGTAGATCTGTAAAAGATAGTGATACTAGATTATTAAAATCAGCATGTTTGTTGTGAAATGAATGGTAGATCTGTAAAAGATAATGTGATACTAGATTGTTAAAATCAGCATGTTTGTTGTGAAATGAATAATAGATTTGTAAAAGATAATGTAATACTAGATTGTTAAAATCAGCATGTTTGTTGTGAAATGCATAGTACATCTGTGAAAGATAATGTGATACTAGATTGATAAATTCAGCATGTTTGTTGTGAAATGAATAGTAGATTTGTAAAAGATAATGTGATACTAGATTGTTAAAATCAGCATGTTTGTTGTGAAATGAATGGTAGATTTGTAAAAGATAATGTGATACTAGATTATTAAAATCAGCATGTTTGTTGTGAAATGAATGGTAGATCTGTAAAGATAGTGATACTAGATTATTAAAATCAGCATGTTTGTTGTGAAATGAATGGTAGATCTGTAAAAGATAATGTGATACTAGATTGTTAAAATCAGCATGTTTGTTGTGAAATAAATGGTAGATCTGTAAAAGATAATGTGATACTAGATTGTTAAAATCAGCATGTTTGTTGTGAAATGCATAGTACATCTGTGAAAGATAATGTGATACTAGATTGATAAATTCAGCATGTTTGTTGTGAAATGAATAGTAGATTTGTAAAAGATAATGTGATACTAGATTGTTAAAATCAGCATGTTTGTTGTGAAATGCATAGTACATCTGTGAAAGATAATGTGATACTAGATTGATAAATTCAGCATGTTTGTTGTGAAATGAATGGTAGATCTGTAAAAGATAATGTGATACTAGATTGTTAAAATCAGCATGTTTGTTGTGAAATAAATGGTAGATCTGTAAAAGGTAATGTGATACTAGATTGTTAAAATCAGCATGTTTGTTGTGAAATGCATAGTACATCTGTGAAAGATAATGTGATACTAGATTGATAAATTCAGCATGTTTGTTGTGAAATGAATAGTAGATTTGTAAAAGATAATGTGATACTAGATTGTTAAAATCAGCATGTTTGTTGTGAAATGCATAGTACATCTGTGAAAGATAATGTGATACTAGATTGATAAATTCAGCATGTTTGTTGTGAAATGAATAGTAGATCTCTGAAAGATAATGTGATACTAGATTATTAAAATCAGCATGTTTGTTGTGAAATGAATGGTAGATCTGTAAAAGATAATGTGATACTAGATTGTTAAAATCAGCATGTTTGTGAAATGAATAGTAGATCTGTAAAAGATAATGTGATACTAGATTGTTAAAATCAGCATGTTTGTTGTGAAATGAATAGTAGATCTGTAAAAGATAATGTGATACTAGATTGTTAAAATCAGCATGTTTGTTGTGAAATGAATGGTAGATCTGTAAAAGATAATGTGATACTAGATTGTTAAAATCAGCATGTTTGTTGTGAAATGAATAGTAGATCTGTAAAAGATAATGTGATACTAGATTGTTAAAATCAGCATGTTTGTTGTGAAATCCATAAAAATGTGTAAAAAAATGAATTATTAATTTGTGTAAATATGCATGTTTGTTGTGTAATCCACACTAAACCTGTAAAAGAAAATGAACATATTAGTTTGTGTTAATCAGTGTGTTTGTTGTGAAATCCATAGGAAATTTGTGAAAAAAATGTATATTATTTTGTGAAAGTCATCATGTTTTTAGTGAAGTGCATAGTAAGTGTATAAAAGAAAATGTAATATTACTTTGTGAAGGTCAGTATGTTTGTTGAAAAATCCATAGTAAATCTATAAAAGAAAATGTAACATTAGATTGTGAAAATCAGCATGTTTATTGTCAAATACATAGTTACTGTGTAAAAGAAAATATAATATTAGTTTGTTGTAAAATCTAGAGTAAATCTCTAAAAGAAAATAACATATTAGTTTGTAAAAATCAGCATGTTTATTGTGAAATGAATAGTAAATCTCTAAAAGAAAGTGTAATATTAGATTTTGAAAATAGGCAAGTTTTTTATGAAATTCATGGTAAATTTGTAAAAGAAAATGTACATATTAGTTTGTGAAAATCAACATACTTGTTGTGGAATCCATTGTCAACCTGTAAAGGAAAATATATAGATATAAGTTTGTGAAAATCAGCATGTTTGTTGTGAAATCTATAGTGCATCTTTGAAAGAAAATGAAACATTAGATTGTGGAAATCAACATGTTTCTTGTAACAGTAAACCTGTGAAAGAAAATGTATATAATAGTTTGTGAAAATCAGTGTATTTCTTGTGAAATTCATAGTAAATCTGTGAAAGAAACTGTATATTATTTTATAAAGGTCAGCATGTTTCTTGTAAAGTCCATTGTAAAAGTGTAAAATGAAATGAAATATTAGATTGTGAAAATTGGCATGTTTGTTGTTAAATCAATAGAAAAGATGTGAAAGAAAATGTACATATCACTTTGTAAAAATTAGCATGTTTGTGGTGTAATCCACACTAAACCTGTAAAAGAAAATGAACATATTAGTTTGTGAAAATCAGTATGTTTGTGGTGAAATCCGCAGTAAATCTGTAAAAGAAAATTATATTATTTTGTAAAACTCAGCATGTTTGTTGTGAAATTAATAGTAAATCCTTGTAGAAATTCCTTGATATAAATGTCAGTAATTATCTAAAGTATTGTACAAATAACAGGAAGTTCACAATAGTCTAACAACCAAAATTCTGTTCAGTAACTTAATTAATATATATGTGAGCCATAAACTTCTAACTTCCTGAAAGTCATTCTTAGCTGATGTATTTGTGTAATAGCTTAAGTTCCTTAAATTAGTTTAGTTTTATTGTTACCTTTAAATGATCGAGATGGTGGAAATTTGGGAACATCTGGGTGCAAGTAATAATTGCTGGATTAGGTTTAATGTTTCGTTGCTGGATTAGGTTTAATGTTTCGTTGCTGGATTAGGTTTAGTGTTTCGTTGCTGGATTAGTTTTAACGTTTTGTTACTGGATTAGTTTTAACGTTTCGTTGCTGGATTAGGTTTAACGTTTCGTTGCTGGATTATGTTTAACATTTCGTTGGTGGATTAGGTTTACCGTTTCGTTGCTGGATTAGGTTTAACGTTTTGTTGCTGGATTAGGTTAATGTTTCTTTGCTATATTAGGCTTAGAGAATAAGGAACAATGATATTTTGGTAACAAATTTCAAAAAAGCAAATTTTCAATAAATGTGACGATAATTCTGTTCTGAACTGGATGGCTGAGTTATTACTTGGAGTTAATAATGAAATGTGGAAAATCTTTAAATATAAATATTTAAATATTGAAGGTAAAATATTCCTTATAGAAAGAAAAGTGAAGCCGCAAGTAAAAAAAACAGGTTGTTTCACAAAGTGCATTGGAGATAAAATTAAAGAAAAGCACTTTAATTTGAGAAATTTAATTTGATTGGTATGACAAATTATTCAAAATATCATAGAAGATCAAGAAAGTTGGTGAAACAGAAAATTAGGACTTAATAGTAAGGATTTCTTTAAATACATCAAGAGTAAACAAAATATTATGTGAGGGTAGGACCATTGAAGGATGATAAAGGAAGGTATGTATCTGATTTTCATAAGATTTAGTCAGCATTCCACATTATGAACAGTTAATGGATAGAAACAAGATTGAAAAAGATGACTGTATTAATTCTAAATGGTTAAGAAGAAATTGAGAAGTTCAAAGAATGATAAATCTTCTTTGGTCAGATAATATTTCCTCAAGAGTTTTGAAGGAGATTAAAAACTGAATATATTTGTTACATGTTACTATATTTTGCCAGTCCTTGAATTGTGGGCACATATTAGAAAACTCGAAGTTAGCTAATGTCACTCCTGAAATACATGTAAAAATGATTTCTGTAGGTGTGAGGAATAAGTTAGCAATTTGGATAGAAGAGAAGCTGGATGGAAGAAAACAGAGGGTTGTTACAAATGGAGTTCAGTCAAACTGGATTAATGTCACAAGTGAGGTACCTCAGGGCTTAGTATTAGGACCATTGCTTTTTTGATTTAAATCAATGACATAGAAAAAGAATGGTCAATAAATTACTAAAATTTGCTGATGATATTAAGGTCTTGGATGTTACCAGCTGTGAAGAGGATTTAGACCATTTAGTGAGTTGAACAAATGAGTGGCAGATAGATTTTAATTATAATAAAAGCAAGATAATCTGTGTGAGTTATTACAATTTGAATTATAAATATAATTTGGATTGGAGTAACTTTAACAATGTCATGAAAGAAAGGGATCTTGATGTAATAGTTGATCAGTCTCTAAAGTCATCCAAGCAGAGTACCATTTCTAGTGGTATATATGATTTTATGTTGTATCTACAGAAATAATAAATACATGTCTAAATATCTTATACGTTTATTGTACAGGTCATTGGTTAAATAACTTTTGGAGTATTGTGTTGGTTCTTGGGATCCTTACCATAGGAATAACATTGAATTGTTTGAAAGGGTTCAGAGGATAGTTACTAGGATGGAGGGGTTGTCATGTAAGAGGTTTGGTTTTAAATTTCGCACAAAGCTACTCGAGGGCTATCTGTGCTAGCCGTCCTTAATTTAGCAGTGTAAGACTAGAGGGAAGGCAGCTAGTCATCACCACCCAGCGCCAACTCTTGGGCTACTCTTTTACCAACGAATAGTGGGATTGACCGTCACATTATAACGCCCCCACGGCTGAAAGGGCGAGCATGTTTGGTACGACAGGGATTTGAATTCACGATCCACGAATTACGAGTCGAACGCCTTAACCCTCCTGGCCCATATGAGGGGAGATTAAGATTTTTAAAATTGTTTTCAGCTGGAAAAGAAGAGTTAGGGGGATCTGATTGAGGTGTTTAAGATTGTAAAAGGAATTTATAACGTTAATTCATGAATAATTTTCATACTTAATAATGAAAACAGTATTATTAGGGGACACAAGTATAAATTTTGGCAGAATAGAAGCCATCTTCAGCTAAGATTGTTTTATTTTTCTAGCAGGATGGTTGGCTTTTGAATATTCTTGAAGAAGTAAATTTAAGTGACTTTAAGAAAAAACATCGTAAGTATATGAATGATAAGAACTGGCTTTTAGGTTTTTTAAAAGAAAATTATTTATTAATAGTTTTATTTTAGTTTACAGGATGGAACAGCTGAGATGGACCAATAGGTCGTATGTTGTCCCAAAACATTATGTTATGATTTTCTTGCTTGATTTTTAATATTTCTACCGACAATTCTCTGTACTTACCATCACGCTAATTTACTAATTTTAGTTTGTTTTAAATATCGGGTTCACAGCCATAAGCTCAGTAGATTTTTCTGAAGATTCGGGTACATGGATATAACCACGTAACCATATGTCGACTGAAGAATGCAACTAGCGCACAAGTTTGGGTGACTCCTGAATGCTGCGATAACCAATATTTTGTCATGAATAAAAAAATAATGTTGACAACGCTGAACTGTTGCCGTAGTGGCGTATCCTAACCATTTGCGTACACTCAAACTACTTCGTGTATGTTATACGGTTCAAACTATAGATCCATATTAACTTTATAATTATCTTCTTTTGATTTATATTAAAATTTGACTCCTTAGCGTGACTTTGTTTTTACTGAGTGTTCAAAATGTAAGCATTATTACGTACACAAACCTTTAAACTGAATTACAGAAGTCTCTAGAACGTAAATAAACGTGAAATTCTGAAGAAGAAAGGAAGGGAGGATGATCCATCTCTTGGCTATTTTAATCTACCAGATATTGTCAAGCACAAATGATATCTATTTGTTTCCGAAATTCTCGCAAAGCTAAACAAGAAACTATTCTACCGTAGCCGTCCGTAATATTAAGCTACTGTATCGACACAGTGGGATTTCATTGTTACTCCTACAAAATGCGGAGTATGTTGATGTGAAATAAAACGAGAACCATGGGTCTTCAGGATCACAACCAGACATGCTAACCAGTAGACCACACAGGAAATGACTTATCCAACTTTATTTGGTAACCGAACCACAGAAAATATTATTACGATGGTTCCCAAGAGTTAATTAAATGTACTCGAACCATTACAGGTTTTAATTTTTATGTAGTGAATTATGGAGGTTCTCGTGTTGTTGTTATTTTTTGTGTGTCATAGTTCCCAAGAGTTAATTAAATGTACTCGAACCATTACAGGTTTTAGTTTTTATGTAGTGAATTATGGTGGTTCTCGTGTTGTTGTTTTTTGTGTGTCATAGTTCCCAAGAGTTATTTAAATGTATTCGAACACCTTTAATTTTTTTTTATGATATTTTTATGTTTTGTTTTACACAGGATTTACTTCATTGAGCTCGTTTCTAATTTGGATCAGAACTTGATAGTGAGATTTCGTTATACAACTTAAAAACAATGAGTCCTCATCTGTAAATATAGAACTGTGTTGTTCTTAACTTAATTTTATTTATATTTAAACTTCCACGTTCACCTCTTAACGGAATGTACTAAATAAATACCTTTACAACGCACATGTTTTATTTTTGGAATAACGTTTCTCAGATATATTCAATTTGTGAAATGCAAAATATTAAAACAAATTAGCTTCGAATTATTTCATGATTGGACTTCGTTTCTCTATTTCTATCATTTCTAGCCCTGATTAACTTCAAATACACGTTTCAAGATAATCAAATTTGCTGCCTCTACTTGAGATAATTTAATTTTAGAAATGTTAACTTTGTAAATTTGGTTCCAACTTGAAACTTTCAACGCATTACAAATGATATTTCTGAAATAAAAACAAATGTACCTTATGGAAGTCGATATTATTTTGTTTATTGAGATTACTGCAGTATTTGATTTGGGCTCCTAACAACAATATATATTGAGATTACTGCAGTATTTGATTTGGCCTCTTAACAACAAAATATTGAGATTACTGCCGTATTTGGTTTGGCCTCTTAACAACAAAATATTGAGATTACTGCCGTATTTGGTTTGGGCTCCTAACAACAATATATATTGAGATCACTGCCGTATTTGATTTGGGCTCTTAACAACAAAATATTGAGATTACTGCCGTATTTGGTTTGGGCTCTTAACAACAAAATATTGAGATTACTGCCGTATTTGGTTTGGGCTCATAACAACAAAATATTGAGATTACTGCCGTATTTGGTTTGGGCTCTTAACAACAAAATATTGAGATTACTGCCGTATTTGGTTTGGGCTCCTAACAAAATCTTGGATTAGATATTTTTTTTGTAGCTAAGAATAAAGCTACTTAATAGTTATCTGTCATACAATCATCACACATATCGGAACCACATTTTTAGTGATATAATAATGTCGCTGAGCCAATGGGTCTATCTTTAAAGAAAAATAAAACTATTCATATGCAAGAGCATCAAAACAATAAACCTTAGACTCGCATATATCACCTTTCATGTGCGGAGGTAAAATAAGTTGGTTATCTTAGAACACACAAACATAACTAGAAGTCAGATATCAGTTCGATACAGAATGTAGTATATTGGTCAGATTATACAATTTTTGACACATATGATCTAGAGAGAGGATGTAACAGCAAGTCTGAAGGACAGTTTCAAACATTTAACTTCAATTAAAATATTGAAAGTTTCAAAGAAACTTTGAACTCTTTGGTAAAAGACTGGAACTACCATGTAAGTTAAATAGGACTGCCACTGTTTTCGATACCGAAGAATACTTTAAAATATTTTTAATACTCGTTGGAACCACTTCTTTAGAAACTGGTACCAACTGTTATTATTTTCTGAATTGATAATTCTATTTCAATACTGCAAAACGTGGTTACATTAACTTTCAGAAAACTTGATAACGTGGTTAGATCCAAATATTTCTTTAAGGATTTTACCAAAACATCCTCTATCTTAATAAACATAGTTGATACACTAACGACATTGAATAATAAGCATAACACCATTAACTCAGATTTATATACAATAAAGTATTCACTTAAAGCAGCAACTCTGTTGTTATTGAATAAGGCATTCGTCTTCATCTTAATGTAATTACCTACGTACACGAGCAAGGCTGCCTTCTCTGTCCCACAGTTAAGTGGATATAATCAGGACAAACAATTAAACATTTCCACGTCTTGAGAACTCGATTGTCTTCGTAAAGGAAGCCACGAGACGTTAGTGTGATGTAACTTTATAGAAATTCCGTAAACAACTAGAAAAATCTTAAAACTATGAAAGAACATACCAAATTAATACTCTTTACTACAACAATATCACTCACTCTAGTCGTCTCTACATGAAATAAAACAAATCCTTTAGGACGCGGGATTTGTTGACGATTAATTTGTGGTATGGTTCCAGAGTTCATAAAGTACTTGAATACAGTGCAGATAAGAAACTCAATTTCTCATACATGACAACTCAGGTGGATATTATAATCTTCTTGTATTTTTATTTATGCACTTCCAGAGTGACTGGGTAAAAGAAGTAGTCAGCCTTGAGGTTCTCGTTACAACATTTCGGGTTTCTTTTCTATCCTATTTGTTCTATTTTACTGCATAACATGCTTTGAAATCAAAATGTTTGTAACTGCGTAAGATACATGAACATGTGCAAGTGAACTTTTCTGTAACTAGACACCTAATTCTTAGATAATAAAAATGTTATATATTAACAGATGAATCCATGAACAACGAAATAGTCATTACAGATGATTCCACGAACAACGAAATATAGTCATTACAGGTGAATCCATGAACAACGAAATATAGTCATTACAGATGATTCCATGAGCAACAAAATATAGTCATCACAGGTGAATCCATGGACAACGAAATATAGTCATTACAGGTGAATCCATGAACAACGAAATATAGCCATTACAGGTGATTCCATGAACAACGAAATGTAGTCATTACAGATGAATCCATGAACAACAAAATATAATCATTACAGGTGAATCCATGAACAACGAAATATAGTCATTACAGGTGATTCCATGAACAACGAAATATAGTCATTACAGATGAATCCATGAACAACAAAATATTGTCATTACAGGTGAATCCATGAACAACAAAATATAGTCATTACAGATGAATCCATGAACAACGAAATATAGTCATTACAGGTGATTCCATGAACAACGAAATATAGTCATTACAGGTGAATCCATGAACAACAAAGTATAGTCATTACAGATGAATCCATGAACAACAAAGTATAGTCATTACAGGTGAATCCATAAATAATTGAATATAGATTACTACTGATGAATCCAAGATAAAATAATTCAATGCATGTGTACGTATTTATTTTATGGGAAGATCTATTTAATCTGCGTGTGTTGCAGAAAACGAAACCCAAATTTTAGTGTTATATATGCACAGAACCTTATCACTGAGAGCATTCAAATAATCAAAACCTTTATGAAATGTGGACTTTCCTTCTTTAGCTTTAACAAATAGGAACCTCCCAAAATCAACCGAGTTCCCTCTTTCAGCCAAGTAGACTTCTGGTGTGATTTAAATGGTACTTACCAGTTTTATTCTATTCAGGGGCTTGCAATGTCTTTCTAGTGGTTTGCTTGGTGAAAACCTGATACCACATCTTATATACACTAGATATTCCACTCACTTTTCTATAAATAACAGTGGAGCTCACCACGTGACCTGCAAGGGATAAAGGAAAGGCCAATCAGAAAGCTCTTCTTCGTTAAAGAAATCTGATTACACTTAATAGAAAGGCGGAATAGAATAAGGTTATGTTTTTCTCTTAAACAAGTTATTTAATTCATGTTATAGTTTCTAAAACAGTAAAGTTTAAGTTCTAATCGAAACTACGGCATCGGTTCTTTCATGACAATCTCTCCCACACTTCACTTGTGGTAAAATTAACTTGGAGAAGTTAATCAGGTGAGAATAAATATGTTTATAAAATTAAAAGAAACGTAATGCAAACAAACAACAATTACATACAATTATTTTCTATCTCAAAAATTACAAAATTCAAAATAATTTTATCTCTTTCTAGTTAAGATTGAATGTCATAATACGTTAACTAAGAACTCTTTCTTTGATGAAAGAGAAATCTTCGTATATGAGAGACAGATAACTAATGATTCTGGTACTTGTTGAATATCGATACATGAAAAACATAACTGTGTTTCTGGTACTAGTTAAGTATCGGTACATGAGAAACAACTGTGTTTCTGGTACTTCTTGGATTTCGGTACATTAGAAACAGATAATTGGGTTTCTAGTAATTGTTGAGTATCAGTACATGAGAAAGAGATAACTATGTTTCTGGTACTTGTTGAGTATCAGTACATGAGAAAGAGATAACTATGTTTCTGGTACTTGTTGAGTATCAGTACATGAGAAAGAGATAACTATGTTTCTGGTACTTGTTGAGTATCAGTACATGAGAAAGAGATAACTGTGTTTCTGGTACTTGTTGAGTATCAGTACATGAGAAAGAGATAACTATGTTTCTGGTACTTGTTGAGTATCAGTACATGAGAAAGAGATAACTTTGTTTCTGGTACTTGTTGAGTATCAGTACATGAGAAAGAGATAACTATGTTTCTGGTACTTGTTGAGTATCAGTACATGAGAAAGAGATAACTATGTTTCTGGTACTTGTTGAGTATCAGTACATGAGAAAGAGATAACTGTGTTTCTGGTACTTGTTGAGTATCAGTACATGAGAAAGAGATAACTGTGTTTCTGGTACTTGTTAAGTATCAGTATATGAGAAAGAGATAACTATGTTTCTGGTACTTGTTGAGTATCAGTACATGAGAAAGAGATAACTATGTTTCTGGTACTTGTTGAGTATCAGTACATGAGAAAGAGATAACTATGTTTCTGGTACTTGTTGAGTATCAGTACATGAGAAAGAGATAACTGTGTTTCTGGTACTTGTTGAGTATCAGTACATGAGAAAGAGATAACTATGTTTCTGGTACTTGTTGAGTATCGGTAGGTGAGGAACATATAACTGTGTATCTGGTACTTGTTGAGTATCACTACATGAGGAACAGATAACTGTGTATCTGGTACTTGTTGAGTATCGTTAGGTGAGGAACAGATAACTATGTATCTGGTACTTGTTGAGTATCGGTACATGAAGAACAGATAACTGTGTATGTGGTACTTGTTGAGTATCGGTAGATGAGGAACAGATAACTGTGTATGTGGTACTTGTTGAGTATCGGTACATGAGGAACAGATAACTGTGTATGTGGTACTTGTTGAGTATCGGTACATGAGGAACAGACAACTGTGTATGTGGTACTTGTTGAGTATCGGTAGATGAGGAACAGATAACTGTGTATGTGGTACTTGTTGAGTATCGGTAGATGAGGAACAGATAACTGTGTATGTGGTACTTGTTGAGTATCGGTAGATGAGGAACAGATAGCTGTGTATGTGGTACTTGTTGAGTATCGGTACATGAGGAACAGATAACTGTGTATGTGGTACTTGTTGAGTATCGGTACATGAGGAACAGATAACTGTGTATGTGGTACTTGTTGAGTATCGGTAGATGAGGAACAGATAACTGTGTATGTGGTACTTGTTGAGTATCGGTACATGAGGAACAGATAACTGTGTATGTGGTACTTGTTGAGTATCGGTACATGAGGAACAGATAACTGTGTATGTGGTACTTGTTGAGTATCGGTAGATGAGGAACAGATAACTCTGCAAAATTTTACAAATGAATTAATTTATAAAGATTTAAAATGACCGTAAAATCACATTTTTTATATAGCATGTTTATATAGCATGGTGAGCATGTTTAGCGCAACTCGGGCGCGAAACTGCGACCCTCAGATTACGAAGCGCACGCCTTAACGCGCTAGGCCATGCCAGGCCCAAAAACAAACAAACAAACAAAAAAGCAGCGAATAAAGAAACCCTTTTCATTTTAGCTATGAGCATGAGGGCTATCTGCCATAGCCGTCCCTAATTTAGAAGTGTATTACTGAAGAGAAGGCAACTATTACACCACCCACCACCAACTATTGGGTTATTCTTTTACCAACAAATAGTGGGATTGAACGTCACATTAAAACACCCCCACGGCTGAAAAGTCGAGTATGTTTGATGTGACGGGGAATCAGAACGCCAACACTCAGATTACGAGTCAAGAGCCTTAACCATCTGGCCATGCTGGGTCTTTTTTATTTTGATAAATTTAATTTCTGATTATTACTAGTTTAATTGTTTTGTTTGTTTTGTTTTTGAATTTCGCACAAAGCTACTCGAGGGCTATCTGTGCTAGCCGTCCCTAATTTAGCAATGTAAGACTAGTGGGAAGGCAGCTAGTCAACTATTACACCACCCACCGCCAACTCTTGGGCTACTCTTTTACCAACGAATAGTGGGATTGACCGTAACGTTATAACGCCCCCACGGCTGAAAGGGCGAGCATGTTTGGCGTGACGGGGATGCGAACCCGCGACCCTCAGATTTCGAGTCGCACGCCTTAACACGCTTGGCCATGCCGGGCCCTTTTATATCTAACAACCATAACATTCATAAATCTTTTTCGTATTTACTTTATTAGTGATTTAATCACCTCATAGCGAATGTCACTGATTCTTTGGTTCTGAGAAGTTTACCTAAATAAAGCGAACAAAAATATTATTCATTTTAGATAAACGTAAATAAAGACAAAACTCGTTAGAAAAATTTCATTTAGTATGCTATTAATATTAATTGAAAGTATCATAATGACAGTTTCAGAGTATAATAAAATCGCAGGATATTGTAGGGTCATGTTAATCAGGCAATGATTAACAGACTGTACTTAATTAAATACACATGGTAACGGCCGAGCCACGCAAGTTTTTATTTCTTTGGCTTTCTATCTTTTAATTAATTCTATAATTCATCACTTTAGCGAAAGAAAGTACTAAATAAAATCTGTATAGAGGTCGTCACTGTAGTAGTCAGTTTTCCCAGTTCACTTGACACCAGGTCTTGTGATAAAACCAGCTACAGCGTTCTCCAAGACTTATCACAACATTCAATTTTGAGTGTTTGTTATTTTAATCCATCACGTTAACTTTGTTCGCTACTGAGAGAATGTACAAAGTCGACATTTAATCTTCTTAAATGGATTTTTTCTTCGTATCATCCTTTCCATACTAATTATTTGGAATCCTAGAACGTGCGTTGATTTAAATATTACTTCCATAAATCAAAGTAGATGAAAATTAAAAGTGAACAAAATCTGAAAGACAGATATCAGATCAATCCACTTGAAGTTGAGTAAAAAACTATATCATAAATCAATATTAGTTTATTTGTCAAACTAATAAAGCTGATGGGTTATGTTAAGTTAAAATGATCAGTTATATATAAGTTATATATAACTTATTAAAGTTACTTATATCGGTAACTACGTCAGGGTAAATTAATATATCATAACAAGTTACTTACGTCGGTAACTACGTCAGGGTAAAATAATATATTCGAGTTACACACACCTTTGTGGATAACTAATTCGTAATTTGTTTAAGTTACACACATCTTTCTGTGAATTTGATTTTTAATTTGTTTAAGTTACACACACCTTTGAGTGCACAATGATTTTCTGTTGAAATGAAAACAGTAAATAAAGTTTAAGAGTTGTGTCATCAAGTATAGAGTAAATAAGACTATAGTTTGATACCATTTGAAACCATCCATTTGTTATATTAAAAACCAGAATGAAATAAGAGTTGGAATCTATTGTATAATACAATTCCACTGATATAAAAATACAAAATAGACGTATAAGGTAAAAAAATATATAAAACAGCGAGGCAATAAGTGAATTAACATATTACCTTAGATTTGATAAATATTCTAGAAATTAAAAATGATATTAATAATGACAATGACAATCTAAATTGTATTAAAACAGATTTATGCAACATTAGTAGGTACCACATCAAACAATACAACGGGTGTTAAAAGGCACATGCTAGTATTTTTTTTATCTTAAATAAATTTGTGTGTACCTAATTTCTTGTATTTAATGGCAGATAAACCTAGTGAAATGTTGTAACAGTATTAGCAAAAGTTTAACTCTGTACATCCGATAAAATTTGTTTGAAATTTTTAACAGTATTTCAACTACACTTTGTCTGCTGTGGTCATCGTCGGCGACACGTTTTGCTCAGTACCGTATGCCATCAGGCAGGTTCGGATACAGCAAATATATCAGTGGTCGTCAAAATGTTATAATTGTATGTTGATTGCGATAGTAACTACTGTGTATATCCGAAGGGTAAAGAAACACTAACAACGAAGATTAAATATATGCTATAGAATTTATTATATGAAACTACCGTCTACATAAATATATAATAAGGCAACACTTTTTACTATGGACAATTACGTCTGCGTCAAATAACTTCCCTCACAAACTTGTCAGAGAATGTAACATGAGTCAAATACAAAATAAAATTTAATATTTCTTACAATATTATGACAACAAAACCAGCTCTATATACTACGTCATAGTCGACTTTAAGTTTATTGTAATTGAAATAAATAATTTAAGCCAATTTTTAAAGGATTGTCTTTGATTACCATAATGTAGACATGAACTGACACATGTAATGACAGTTAGACATCAATGGGACGAAAACTGTTGATAAAAAGAACAGTTTACATCAACTAATTCAACTTGGTATAATTCAAAAAGCTCAATACATTTAATAAACATATGTATATTAAATCATTAAACGTAGATTAAGATGCAACCATAGAGTAGCTTATTGCCGTGTTACAACTTATATATATTCCAGCACCTTTGGTTCTAGTTAAACTATTCATATTTATTAATTCAGTGAAACAACAAGTAGAATAGAAAGTGTCCTTCATTATTCAGTGAAACAACAAGTAGAATAGAAAGTGTCCTTCATTATTCAGTGAAACAACAAGTAGAATAGAAAGTGTCCTTCATTATTTAGTGAAACAACAAGTAGAATAGAAAGTGTCCTTCATTATTCAGTGAAACAACAAGTAGAATAGAAAGTGTCCTTCATTATTCAGTGAAACAACAAGTAGAATAGAAAGTGTCCTTCATTATTCAGTGAAACAACAAGTAGAATAGAAAGTGTCCTTCATTATTCAGTGAAACAACAAGTAGAATAGAAAGTTTCCTTCAATATTCAGTGAAACAACAAGTAGAATAGAAAGTGCCCTTCATTATTCAGTGAAACAACAAATAGAATAGAAAGTGTTCTTCATTATTCAGTGAAACAACAAGTAGAATAGAAAGTGTCCTTCGTTTTTCAGTGAAACAACAAGTAGAATAGAAAGTGTCCTTCGTTTTTCAGTGAAACAACAAGTAGAATAGAAAGTGTCCTTCGTTTTTCAGTGAAACAACAAGTAGAATAGAAAGTGTCCTTCATTATTCAGTGAAACAACAAGTAGAATAGAAAGTGTCCTTCATTATTCAGTGAAACAACAAGTAGAATAGAAAGTGTCCTTCATTATTCAGTGAAACAACAAGTAGAATAGAAAGTGTCCTTCAATATTCAGAGAAACAACAAGTAGAATAGAAAGTGTCCTTCATTATTCAGTGAAACAACAAGTAGAATAGAAAGTGTCCTTCATTATTCAGTGAAACAACAAGTAGAATAGAAAGTGTCCTTCATTATTCAGTGAAACAACAAGTAGAGTAGAAAGTGTCCTTCATTATTCAGTGAAACAACAAGTAGAATAGAAAGTGTCCTTCATTATTCAGTGAAACAACAAGTAGAGTAGAAATTGTCCTTCATTATTCAGTGAAACAACAAGTAGAATAGAAAGTGTCCTTCATTATTCAGTGAAACAACAAGTAGAATAGAAAGTGTCTTTCATTACTTAACACAACATTCAACGGTAGAATTAAGGTGCATAACAGGCGATATTTATCAGCTTTGTGTCCACCAAAACAATTGACATTTTTCAAGTAAACCATAAAATAACCTGCAGCACTTCCCAGGTGGTCTAAATTACAAGTTTTAATTATAACATAAATATCTTAGACTTACTCTCTGCACCTCATCACACACGCTCCAAACGAGAAGTTTTAAATAAGACATCATATACCTTAGGCTTACTATCTTCACCACTTCCAAGACGATCTAAATTACAGGTTTTAAATAGAACTTTATATAACTTAGTCTGCGTCACTTCCATGATGGTCTAAACTACAGGTTTCAAATAGTACATCATATAACTTAGACTTATTTGCACCATTTCCTAGACAGTCTAAATTACAGGTTTTAAATAGAACATCATGCAAGTTAGACCTACTATCTGCACCACTAGGTTTTAAAAAGATTGTAAAACAGCTTAGATTTAATAAATGTATCATTTCCCACACATTCTAAAGACATGGTATTATCAGAATATAAAATGATCAATTATTTACAAATTTATTCTATAAGTAATTACTAATTGGTGAGATATAACAAACTAGCAAACACATTTAGTCTTTTTAGATTGGTTTACCTCTAACTCTAATGTTAATATTTTAATTAGAATTTAAAACAATGTCCAAATTGCTCTTTGTAATACTGTTTAAGATATTTCAAACATACAATTACGTGTAATTCATTTAAATTTGTAAAAGTGGAAAATCCATTTTTGAAAACTAGAGAGTAATAAAACCAGGAGATTCAAATTTTAAAAACAGAGAAAAAATAATTAGGTGTGCTTCCTGGAGACGTACTTAACTGGATTAAAATCTATGGTAATCAATTTCGACCCGATTAGTATTATTTCTAACAAAGCCAGAAATAACCATTTTCAAGCTTACGAATTATGAGAATGTTTTGTTTTATATTTCAAAATAATATCCGAGAATTGAGTATTATTACAGAAACTCTGAAGTTTTTTTACTTTGCTAGTATCTAAAGGAAAAACGTCATTTTTAACATAAATTGTTCACAAACATCTGTTTGTTTGAGTAGTTTGCAACATTTTTTATTTTTCCTTCTTAAATTGTTCGGACAAACAATAAAAAGTCGACTTTCCTTTTATAATGCCATAAGGCACCAGGGCCACAAACAATACTGGCAAGAATATATTTATCAAAAATGTTGAAATATAAAAGAAAACGGCGCTTGATCTGGGGAGAGGTATCCAACCCAACATCATTGACAGCGTGACAGATAAAACCATCATCCAGAGCTTCATAACTGGAGTAAAATGGACTTTGGCTGCTTCTCTGTTGAAACGGCTATTGAGACCGACTCCTAATCCGAGCATATAACCACAATAACGCATCACAGAGAAGAAAGGAGTGGTATCCAGACGTATATATTCTTGTTTCACGCACCACTTCATAGCTCTTTCCACTGACCAGAGAGGGTTCAGTCCTACTACCCACAGAGCAAAGTAGGTGGACAAAGCACTGACAAATAAACTTATTGTCATAATCACGTAGTGTCTCAGTTTCAGACCATCCAACGAAATCTTTGTCATCGTTAAAGCAAGGTAGAACCCTGAAAATAAAACAAAATTTTACTTATTTGATATACAATAACTACAAAATACTGAAATGTTGAAACTCTCTTCTCAACTTTTAAACTCGGCGAAAGATCTTGAACAGTTACTACGTATAAACAATTATTAAAGAAAATGTACCCTTTTTCCTTACCGAATATTATTCCTAGAAAACACTGATGAGGGAAATGGGCCGCAATGTAGACCCGGGAAAGGCTAACTACACATAAGAGGAGGGTGTAGGCTGTCCAGCACACAGATGTTATCAGGTTCTTACTGAAAAAAATCAGTGGTTGTGTTCACTGCGAGAATCGAACTGTCCAGTTAATATATTCTTAGTGAAAAAATTAAAATCGATAGTAGATTCTAAAATGATTTTATTGAAAACTTAAAATCTATAGTGGGTTCTTAATATGTTCTTATTGGAAAACTAACTGATATTTAGAGTTTTGTATATTTCAACTATGTTTGTTTAGAATTAAGAACAAAGCTACACAATGGACAATCTGTGCTCTGCCCACCACGAATATCGAAACCCGCTTTTTAGCGACGTGAGTTCGCAGACATACCGATTTTCCGCTGGTAGCCTTTCAGTTATGAAAAACATGATTACTGTTATTGAATAACTGAAAGAATACCTTTAGTTTATTTGTGTACATACCAAGTGACCATTGACCATTCATGTGATTTTACATCAATATGTCTATTACTGGAGTCCATCTTCATGCCCCTGAGCTCGTTCTTAAATAAAACGTTAACACCAAAAAAAGTCAAATAGCTTTATTCTGGCCAGCAACATGCCTCTTGCTAAACAAAAGTTCTGTTTATGAACCACATACTGAAACAGGTATATACACTGCTGGCCAATGAACATAAAAAAAAAAATATGCATTTTGCGTTGTTAGACTCAACCACTTATTTGAGTAGAGCTTCGAAAGATGAAAATAAGAAAAGGGAAAATAAAAATAAAAAACTTTTTAGCATTTAATAGGGAAAATGTGAACACTATGAAATTAGCCTAAATATTAGCTGGTCAAATGTTTAGACCATAATGAAACGAAGCGTTAATTGGTAAACACGTAACGAAATTTAGCCATTTATGTTCAAGCATTAGCGTTGTCAACATCTCCCACCGATATCTCCTGTGTTACATTGGGTAAAAACATGACAAAGGCTAAAAAGTTGGCAGAGTTTGAACGTGGCAGAATTGGCGAGCTGCAAAAGGAAGTTCTCTCTCGACGTGCCATCGCCGGTGAGATTGGGCGTAGTAAAACTGCTGTTGAAATTTCTTAAAAGACCCTAAGGGATACAGAACGAGAATTTCAAGTGGCCAGCCCAATAAAATTTCGCCGGCGTTGAGCAGGAGAATTCGACGGGTTGTCCGGCAAGACACCAGCCGATCGTTGAACCAGATTAAGGCCCTCACGGACGAAGAATGCAGCTCAAGAACAATCAGATGGTATCTACGAGAGCTTTAAAAGCCGTAAACGTCTTCAAAGGCCACGCCTCCTTTCACACCACGAAACAGCTCGGTTAAACTTTGCTGAGAAGCACCAAACATGGGACGTAGAAAAGTAGAAAAAGATTTTGTTCTCTTATGAGAAAAAAATTAACCTGAATGGTCCAGATGGCTTCCAACGTTACTGGTTCGATAAGGATATCCCACCAAAGACATTTTCTAGATGACACAGTGGAGGAGGTTCCATCATGATCTGGGGTGCTTTCTCAATGGAACAATGGAGCTTCAGGTTATATAGGGACGTCAAGCAGCAGCTGGCTACATTGGCATGTTAGAGAGAGCATCCTTATTGACTGAAGGCCCTCGCTTGTGTGGAAATGACTGGATATTTCAGCAGGACAACGCTACAATCCACAATGCCCGCAGGACAAAGGAAATTTCCATGGCGAATAACGTGATTCTTTTGGACCATCCTGCGTGTTCGCCCGAACTCTGAACCCCATTGAAAATGTTTGGGGGTAGGTGGCCAGGGAAGTCCATAGAAATGAACGTCAATCAGAAACAGTGCATGATCTTCGTGAAGCCATCTTCACCACGTGGAATAGCATTCTAGCCAGCCTTCTGCAAGCGCTTCTCGACCATGCCAAAGCAAATGTTTGCAGTTATTCGCAATGACGGCCGTGCAACTCACTACTGAGACCTCTTGTTGGGCATTTCCTATCCTGTTTAGGACTTCTTTTTGGCATGGTCTTAAACTTTTGACCAGCTAGTATTTAGGCTAATTTCGTAGTATTCACATTTTCCCTATTAAATGCTAAAACAGTTTTTTATTTTTATTTTCCCTTTTCTTATTTTCATCTTTCGAAGCTTTACTCAAATAAGTGATTGAGTCTATCAACGCAAAATGCATATTTTTTCTTTATGCTTATTGGCCTTAAGATTTTGGCCAGGAGTGTATTTTCGCTAAAATATAAAACTAAGACAACTTTTTTTTTCAGTTATCGGACCTAACCAGTCAAGAGGAAATAAACAATCGAACAAAGAACGTAATTTTTCTTTTTTAGAGTTTTCATCAGACAGAGTAATTGATATTGCCTGTGAAATTACAAAATCAAAACCAAGTAATTAATAAATGTAACAACGTATTTGATTTGTCTTTATCACTCACATACTTGTAGAAACGCCTCCGGACTTTTCAAGAAGTATATTAACGAGGATGTACCAAACAGCAGCAGTAACCATAGCATGGCCAGATGGATTACCTTTTGTGATAAACACAAAGAAATTAAAAACAAATAAAATTTAAAGCGCCGATAACTAGAAATATAGTTTCTGAAATTGTATCACATGAAAGATTAATAGCATTATGTCGAATGGCACTTATTAGTTGCAAGTAAAACATGATAAAATAATATACGTTTGTTTGTTTTGAATTTTGCGCAAAGCTATATGAGGGCTTTCCGCGCTAGCAGTCCCAATGAACAGTGAATTTGATCGAGCCTTATATCGCCCTTACGACTGAAAGGACGAGCATGTTTCGTGGAAGAGGAATTCGAACCTGCGACCCTCATATTACGAGTCGAACGCCCTAACCACCAGGCCAAAATAATATTCATGAACCCTCTTATTGGTTACCAACATTTTAATTCTATATGTACCTGACACAGCTTTTCTTTTCATATAAATATATTTCACACACCATCGTCTGCAATCTTGAACTAGGTCAGGTTGTCGTGTCAGTTCACACACAGTTAGAACAGTGTTTAACAGACCGATGAAATTTAAAGCAATATTTATTTTCCAGATGATCTCGTCAGAAGATAGAAAATATTCTTTCAGAAAAGCTGGAACCAGATCTAATCCCATTTTCATACAAGAACGTGGAGGTGTTGGTAGCATGGTCTGGACAGGACTATGCCCTGGTAAACATACCAGCCCTTACATTCTGAAGATCATACCAACCCTAATATTCTGAAGATTAGTCCTACACATTCGGCGATTTGAGCTATGTTGTGTTAGTTGAATAGGCCTAACTTTAGCCTGATACAAAATAACCTTTATCAACTAGTCGAAACGTTTCTTGAAGGAAAAGCAATTTGTCGAACGGGTGAGTTTCAGGCCCACCTGTCTTGAGTCCCAACGTATATGGAATACATCCTTCCAAACGACATTACAGATGCTCGATAAACATTATTTTCGATGAACCTCTTACTAAACTGTAACGGATCGTTGAAGTGCAAGAACAACGATGAATATACTGTTAGTTTTCATGGAATCCCCAGCGGTTTAGAAAGGCCTTGAAAGCGAAAGCTCTGACTTTAAGCATACATCATTGGTGTTAGGTTGTTCATAGTTAGTGACCTCACTGAATATTAAAGTAAAATGATGTAAGGTTATGTATACTATTTGTTCGTTTAAGGTCAATCATCAAATGCTTGGTTTCTCAAGACATTAAATGACGGGTAATAAATAACCAACTTATAAAACTGGTTTATCTTTCCACACTGCAATTGGTGCAGATAGCCTAGCTGCTTTGTGCCATAAAACACTAAACCAACCAACCAACCAACTTTCAACACTGTAAGATATTTAACTTATAGAACTAGTTTGTCTTTTCACACTGTAGGATAGAGAAAAAACAATATGATTTATTAGATTACAAGGCTAATACCTCCTTCAAAATTATAGAGTTACTGTCATTGTTTCTGAATATGAAAAAAACACACATTAATTTAACAACTGTTACAACTAGTTTTTAGTACTAGTTGACGTACAAACCTGGTCCTGTTTCGCAAGTCATGAAGTATTGCTGAAGAACTGGAGTGATAGCGCCAGTCTTGTTGTAAACATCAGTATCGTGGACCCACCAGTAAGGACGTTCACCGTGTAATATCCTGGTTTAGAAATATAATAAAACATCCTAAAATATAGTACTAGTACAGGACAAATTACCAAATAATAGGCCTGGTTTCAATACTCTTAGATTTAATGTTAATTATTTTAGAAGAGATTATTTATCACAGGTTAGCTTACGCAACTGTTTACAAATCATTTATTGTGTAATTTATTTCTTGTGAATTTACGTCACGTTACTCAAAATGCCAGCTAATACAATTCTATATATTAATAGGTTTGGCTCAGACAAAATAGCAATTAATAGAATATTATACAGCATTTGGTTTGTTAGAGAATGAATTACCCAATAACACAATTTTATGTAGTAAAATGTTTGATACAGACAAAATACTAGGTTTCGTACAACATAACACGATTTTATATTGTATATAGTGATTTATATTTATATATAATAATATGGGTGCTATCTTGTTATGATGGAACTATCAATGTATGACATTTAAATCAATAAAAGTTTCACACAAAGAGTTAGTTTCAAATATAAAATAATCAAAAACCAAACGTCATCTTATTTTGTTTTTCTTTAGTGAAAATGTCATGAGTGTTGCAACAGAAAAGCAAAGTGTTTTAAAAGATAACTAAAAGTGCTTTTAATGATAGCTCATTTTGGTGAACAATATTGAATGTCAAGTGTGATTATACTGTCCTAGAACTGTGAAACAATTCCAGAAAAGGCATCAGGCCCAACAGCTATCAGCAGAAACTTGCAGTTAAACTTGTATGGAGAGTGGATATTTCTGTGCAGGGTTCATAGTTGTACCTGTTATTATAACTGTGTTGTGAAGATATCAGTGTTTACATCTAACAATATATCTATTACTTAGAGAATATTGTTTTATTTTCTTCGATACAAAAATATTAATAATATTGTAATAATGTTTGTTTTACACCATTTTTAATATATTCATACTTAGGTATTTAATGCTATAAACTTGTTTAAGTTGAGAAAGAAATTTATGTATGTGTTATTTCTACCACTTTAAGAGTTGATTGGACCACTCAGCGGTGATGATAACCCATATCAACTGTTTTCCAATCTTCCAGTCGAAGGAGAAAACTAGGGGTGCATAGATGAGGAAAGCGTATCTAGGATCGGCCAGGTTGGAGATGGTGAAAAATGCGTTTTGTTGTTGCTGAAACCTAGAAACAGTAAAGATACTAGTTTCAAATTACATGCCCTGTAAAACGCTATTTATTTCACGATCTTTGGCAAGATAAAATTTAAGGGTAGCTATTATGTATTCTCTAAAATTTGTCGTTTGGTAAGCACCGTTTCTTTAATCTAGAATATATATATAATAATTACTGACTACCGGGCCTAAATGAGTAAAGTTTGTTCTGATACTTCTAAAGTGAAGCAAACTGGAGTACATTTCCTATATTGACGGTGGATTGCCTTAATCAGATGATTTTTTGAAAACACACACAATATTTAACTATTACGAATGACTGCTGATATAAAAATATTTCAAAACCTTTATTAAGTTTGTAATAATAAGAATAATACTGTTGAACCAAATGTTGCAAGTTATATATTGGTGTTCTAATAATTTTACAATCGATAATTAACGTTTCCAGCCTCATCTTTGAGACCATACTGTTCGAACAATTTAGTATTAAATTGAGTTAATTAGTCCTTTCTATCTCTCCATTTGCTATACATGTTCAGGATTTATATATTTAAATTGTTATTCTTTAGTTTGAAAATCGTATTGAAACGTTCTCACAGTTTAAAACCAGCCTGAAAAATATCTGAAGAGTAGTATCATGAATAGCATGATTGGGATAATAATAACACCTTCTGGGTTACTCTTTAACCTGTGAAAAATTAACTAACCTTAATTAAGAGTAGCATCATGAATAGCATGATTGGGTCTAATAATAACACCTTCTGGGTTACTTTTTAACCTGTGAAAAATGAACTAACCTTGTTTAAGAGTAGCATCATGAATAGCATGATTGGGTCTAATAATAACACCTTCTGGGTTACTCTTTAACCTGTGAAAAATTAACTAACCTTGTTTAGGAGTAGTACCATGAATAGCATGATTGGGTTTAATAATACCACCTTCTGGGTTGCTCTTTAACCTGTGAAAAATTAACTAACCTTGTTTGGAGCATCTCGATTGCAGAAATGCTATTTTTGTGCAAAAAATCCATTTCATTCGCTGGTACTGAGTTGGTCACAAACAGAGCGGTGAATAGCAATTACCTGTAGAGTCACAGTTCAGATTATAAATATAGAATTTTTATATGTCTAACTTGAGTGACATTCTGTATTCAACCTGTAATTACAGATAAGACAGTGATGAGTTTGCTAAAACTTAGATTTGCTTTACTTACTCACGATCTTGAGGCGGAAAGCCACAAAAGTGTGTTTATAATTTCTTTAAGAAAGCGAAATGTCGTAAAAGTATAAATATACACACTTAAATGAAGTGAAAAATTAATACATCAGATTAAAACCAACGTGTTTTATTCATTTTTCCACATTCTTTACAACCAACAAAAATAATAAAATATTAAACAGTAATAATAAACTTTTCATACAATGATATAATGATTTCCTTGTGAACATTGAGCTACGAATAACCTCAAATATATTACATCCTTCCAAGTTCAGGAACATCTTTAATCTGTCAACAGACGAGTAAATTGAACAAATAACAAAGCAACATTGAAGATAAATAAACACTTCTATTTGTCAGTTTATTCTGTCAACAGAAGAGTAAACTGAAGAAATAACAAAGTAATATGAAGATAAATAAACACTTTTATGTAATATCAAAGTTTAATCTGTCAACAGAAGAGTAAACTGAACAAATAACAAAGTAATATGAAGATAAATAAGCACTTCTATGTAATATCAAAGTTAATTCTGTCAATAGAAGAGTGAACTGAACAAATAACAAAGCAACATTGAAAACAACTAAAACACTTCTATATGTTAAAAGATATACTACACACCCATGAGCCGAGATCCAGGTCCTATCCTATTCACTTGAACTTGCTCTGTGGTGACTCTTGACTTGAATAAACACTTTTTTGTTCGTCCAACATTTTCGGTTATTGGTCCAAACTCATACGACATGATGACGTAACATCTGGTGCAGGGATGTTGGAAAGCCTAAGAAAGGTTGTTAGACATGATCATTTTAGTTTAATTAACAAATTAATGTGTTAATTAAAACTGTCTTTTAGAAATAGGATTTATAATATGATCTTTGTACGTCCAAAAATTGAATAGATTCGGCTGATAATTATCTAGTCATTTTCAACTAGGGGATTTGAATGAATGAAAATCAATTGTGGTTACAAGGTCACATACATGCGCATACAATAAAGTGGTTCATTGTTAATCAAAAAGAGCATAATCAACCTTATTGACATACAATGATTTGTGACATGTTAAAACGTGCTGGCGTGATAAATGAATGTCTTTCATCACGTGCTCCACCAGTGTATTTTCATGGTTGGTCATTGTTTGCTTCTTGAGTTTCCCTCAAAAGCTGCTCGACGTATATCTGTGATAGATGACCCTAATTGTTCAAAAAATAATATACTAAAGGAAAGTCAACGTCACTAACTTTTAGACTCTCTTTACCAATGAATACTGGGACAGCTACTCGACGTATATCTGAGATTGTTTTCCCTAATTGTTCGAAAAATAATATACTAAAGGAAAGTCAACATCACTAACTTTTAGACTCTCTTTACCAACAAATAGTGGGACAGCTACTCGACGAATATCTGAGGTAGTTGTCTCTAATTGTTTAAAAAAACAATATATAAAGGAAAGTCAACATCACTAACTTTTAGACTCTTTTTAACAACAAATAGTGGGACAGCTACTCGACGTATATCTAAGGTAGTTGTCATTAATTGTTTTAAAAAAATACACTAAGACTCTCTTTACCAATGACTAGTGGGACAGCTACTTGACGTATATTTGCGATATACGTCCCTAATTGTTTAAAAAAAACAAAACAATATACTAAAGGAAAGTCAACATCACTAACTTTTAGACTCTCTTTATCAATGAATGGTGGGACAGCTACTCGACGTATATCTGAGATAGTTGTCCCTAATAGTTTAAAACAAACAATATACTAAAGGAAAGTCAACATCACTAACTTTTAGACTGGCACATTACTTTGTCACACCGTAGACACAGACAGAACAAAAGGTGGTATTACTTACATATTACTGTGTCACAACATAGACAGAGACACAAGAAAAGGTGGTTTTACTGGCACATTACTGTGTCACAACGTAGACAGAGACACAAGAAAAGGCGGTTTTACTGGCACATTACTGTGTCACACCGTAAACAGAGACACAACAGAAGGTTGTTTTACTTGCACATTACTATGTCACAACGAAGACAGAGACACAAGAGAAGGTGGTTTTACTGGAACATTACTGTGTCACCACGTAGACAGAGACATGACAGAAGGTGATTTCACTGGCACATTACTGTGTCACAACGTAGACAGAGACACAACACAAGGTGGTTTTTCTTGCACATTATTGTGCCACAATGTAGATAGAGACACAAGAAAAGGTGGTTTTATTGGCACATTACTGTGTCACAACGAAGACAGAGACACAAAAGAAGGTGGATTTACTGGTACATTACTCTGTCACAAGGTAGACAGAGACACAAGAGAAGGTGGTTTTACGTGCACATTACTGTGTCACAACGTAGACAGAGAATGCTGCCTCACTCTGATATTTTTGTGTCTTTATGTAAAGAGAGATGGATATTTCACTCATATATTGCTGTGTTGCGACGTAGAATTAACATGACCTTACTTGCCCATTGATGTGTCACGACTATGTTGCTATAGCATGACACAGAGAAGAAGTGTCCTTACTCGTGTATTGATATCAGACTTATTTGGTAACGAAAGAAACTACAAATAAGCGAAGTGTTATATAATTTTAATTCAGTAAATATATTAAGAGACTCACGTGGAATTAACATACTCATAGTCTTAGAGGAAACATAATGGTGATTAAGTAACACGTTTAACGTACTTAAACCTTAAATATCTTATAAATGTTGAGGAAAACTGTAGAAGTAAGAATACTAGAAGATTTGTCTCTTAGGTTTCACGCTTAACTAGTCAAAGGATAATCACTCTTAATGTCCTTAATTTTGAAGTGAAAGACTAGATAGAGATAGACCATACATCTCCATCTCTTTTGTCAGAATGAATACCGGGATTTGAGTAACCCTTAAGGCTCAAAAGTGAGTTTTGTGTGTGCTGTAACCACATGGTACAGCAACCAGAGACACCTAAGAACAATACAGTGGTGAACAACATTTCATAAACTCATCATATCTTACTCCCCAAGAGGGTTATTAATGTATGTGTGCTCAACCTTTATTTCACTGATTACAGCTTAGTGAATGGAAATATAAAATCAAGTCTTAGAATACCGCTTTCAAAAAGGGACATCAATAAAATACGTCTTTCAATATAGTTTGACGTCACGTTTTTCTGTATAATAATTTTATTGACTAGTAATTATAAAGCAAAGGAAGAGACCACACGAATATAAAGGAAATGTAGTTAATTACTGTTAAATACGTTTGGCCACAAATATTATCTTAATAATCTCAAAGGGATTTCCCTATTAAACTGGTTCTTTGTTGTTACACAAAAGAATGCTCTTTGGTTGAATAATAAAAACAGACTCTAAAAGCCCATTTCAAGTTGTTTCATATTTATATTATTAATATTGTAACGAATTTTTACCAGAATGTTTGAAATGTTTGATAGTTTCTTGTAACTCAATGGAAAACATATTTTCGAAATGGCAGTTGGAGAGTAAGGTCATTAACATTTTAAAATTGTTTACGTTAGTGTTACAGGAATATTCTTATCAAATTATAAGTTACCATCTCACTTACATTACAAGTTACAGGAATATTCTAATCAAATTATAAGTAACCACATCTCACTTACATTAAGGGTTACAGAAATATTCTAATCAAATTATAAGTTACCACATCTCACTTACATAACAAGTTACAGGAATATTCTAATCAAATTATAAGTTACCACATCTCACTTACATTGCAAGTTACAAGAATATTCTAATCAAATTATAAGTTACCACATCTCATTTACATTACAAGTTACAGAAATATTCTAATCAAATTATAAGTTACCACATCTCAGTTACATTACAAGTTACAGGAATATTCTAATCAAATTATAAGTTACCACATCTCATTTACATTACAAGTTACAGGACTATTCTAATCAAATTATAAGTTACCACATCTCAGTTACATTACAAGTTACAGGAATATTCTAATCAAATTATAAGTTACCACATCTCATTTACATTACAAGTTACAGGAATATTCTAATCAAATTATAAGTTACCACATCTCACTTACATTACAAGTTACAGAAATATTCTAATCAAATTATAAGTTACCACATCTCACTTACATTACAAGTTACAGGAATATTCTAATCAAATTATAAGTTACCACATCTCACTTACATTACAAGTTACAAGAATATTCTAATCAAATTATAAGTTACCACATCTCACTTACATTACAAGTTACAGGAATATTCTAATCAAATTATAAGTTACCACATCTCATTTACATTACAAGTTACAGGAATATTCTAATCAAATTATAAGTTACCACATCTCACTTACATTACAAGTTACAGGAATATTCTAATCAAATTATAAGTTACCACATCTCATTTACATTACAAGTTACAGGAATATTCTAATCAAATTATAAGTTACCACATCTCACTTACGTTACAAGTTACAGGAATGTTCTAATCAAATTATAAGTTACCACATCTCACTTGCATTACAAGTTACAGAAATATTCTAATCAAATTATAAGTTACCACATCTCATTCACGTTACAAGTTACAGGAATATTCTAATCAAATTATAAGTTACCACATCTCATTTACATTACAAGTTACATGAATATTCTAATCAAATTATAAGTTACCACATCTTACTTACATTGCAAGTTACAAGAATATTTTAATCAAATTATAAGTTACCACATCTCATTTACATTACAAGTTACAGAAATATTCTAATCAAATTATAAGTTACCACATCTCATTTACATTACAAGTTACAGGAATATTCTAATCAAATTATAAGTTACCACATCTCATTTACATTACAAGTTACAGGACTATTCTAATCAAATTATAAGTTACCACATCTCACTTACATTACAAGTTACAGGAATATTCTAATCAAATTATATGTTACCACATCTCATTTACATTACAAGTTACAGGAATATTCTAATCAAATTATAAGTTACCACATCTCACTCACATTACAAGTTACAGGAATATTCTAATCAAATTATTTATAAGTTACCACATCTCACTTACATTACAAGTTACAGGAATATTCTAATCAAATTATAAGTTACCACATCTCATTTACATTACAAGTTACAGGAATATTTTAATCAAATTATAAGTTACCACATCTCACTTACATTACAAGTTACAGGAATATTCTAATCAAATTATAAGTTACCACATCTCACTTACATTACAAGTTACGGAAATATTCTAATCAAATTATAAGTTACCACATCTCATTTACATTACAAGTTACAGGAATATTCTAATCCAATTATAAGTTACCACATCTCACTTACATTGCAAGTTACAAGAATATTCTAATCAAATCATAAGTTACCACATCTCATTTACATTACAAGTTACAGGAATATTCTAATCAAATAATAAGTTACCACATCTCACTTACATTACAAGTTACAGGAATGTTCTAATCAAATTATAAGTTACCACATCTCACTTGCATTACAAGTTACAGGAATATTCTAATCCAATTATAAGTTACCACATCTCACTTGCATTACAAGTTACAGGAATATTGTAATCAAATTATAAGTTACCACATCTCATTTACATGGTAATTAAAGTCACGGTACGAGTTTATACACACTGCTCAAAAAATAATACCACCTTGTGATCACTTTTTATAATGAATACAGCAGAAAATATATGGCAAGTAGCTAACCAAAATTTATATAATTTATTTCTTTTATACATTATTAGATTCAAACACAGCTATAGTCATTACGTCTTTACATAACTGAACCTGGACGGGAACATCCATAAAACTTTATTTGTACGGATATTTTAACGTTGATCAGAAAATAATAAATCAAAAAAATAAATGCTATCAATAGCTAGTGTCAAAAGAAGGTTTTGTTCAATTGTTTAGTTGTGTCCTGGTTTTTGTACTGAAGAGCGACCTATAATGGTACACAAGAAAAAGAATGTTTTGTTAAATTGTTTAGTTGTGTCCTGGTTTTTGTACTGAGGAACAACCTTTAATGGTACACAAGAAAAAGAACATTTTGTTACATTGTTTAGTTGTGTCCTGGTTTTGTACTGAAGAGCAACCTATAATGTTACACAAGATAAAGAACGTTTTGTTAAATTGTTTAATTGTGTCCTGGTTTTTGTACTGAAGAGCAGCCTTTAATGGTACACAAGATAAAGAACATTTTGTTAAATTGTTTAGTTGTGTCCTGGTTTTTGTACTGAAGAGCAACCTATAATGGTACACAAGAAAAAAGAATGTTTTGTTAAATTGTTTAGTTGTGTCCTGGTTTTTGTACTGAGGAGCAAACTTTAATGGTACACAAGAAAAAGAACATTTTGTCACATTGTTTAGTTGTGTCCTGGTTTTTGTACTGAGGAGCAACCTATAATGGTACACAAGAAAAAGGAATGTTTTGTTAAATTGTTTAGTTGTGTCCTGGTTTTGCACTGAATAGCAGCCTTTAATGGTACACAAGATAAAGAACATTTTGTCATATTGTTTAGTTGTGTCCTGGTTTTTGTACTGAGGAGCAGCCTATAATGATACACAAGATAAAGAACATTTTGTCACATTGTTTAGTTGTGTCCTGGTTTTGTACTGAGGAGCAACCTATAATGGTACACAAGAAAAAAAGAATGTTTTGTTAAATTGTTTAGTTGTGTCCTGGTTTTGTACTGAGGAGCAACCTTTAATGGTACACAAGAAAAAGAACATTTTGTTACATTGTTTAGTTGTGTCCTGGTTTTTGTACTGAAGAGCAACCTATAATGTTACACAAGATAAAGAACGTTTTGTTAAATTGTTTAGTGTGTCCTGGTTTTTGTACTGAAGAGCAGACTATAATGGTACACAAGATAAAGAACATTTTGTCACATTGTTTTGTTGTGTCCTGGTTTTTGTACTGAAGAGCAACCTATAATGGTACACAAGAAAAAGAATGTTTTGTTAAATTGTTTAGTTGTGTCCTGGTTTTTGTACTGAGGAGCAACCTTTAATGGTACACAAGAAAAAGAACATTTTGTTACATTGTTTAGTTGTGTCCTGGTTTTTGTACTGAGGAGCAACCTATAATGGTACACAAGAAAAAGAATGTTTTGTTAAATTGTTTAGTTGTGTCCTGGTTTTGTACTGAGGAGCAACCTTTAATGGTACACAAGAAAAAGAACATTTTGTTACATTGTTTAGTTGTGTCCTGGTTTTTGTACTGAAGAGCAACCTATAATGTTACACAAGATAAAGAACATTTTCTTAAATTGTTTAGTTGTGTCCTGGTTTTTGTACTGAGAAGCAGCCTATAATGGTAGACAAGATAAAGAACATTTTGTCACATTGTTTAGTTGTGTCCTGGTTTTGTACTGAAGAGCAACTTATAATGGTACACAAGAAAAAGAATGTTTTGTTAAATTGTTTAGTTGTGTCCTGGTTTTTGTACTGAAGAGCAGCCTTTAATGGTACACAAGATAAAGAACATTTTGTTAAATTGTTTAGTTGTGTCCTGGTTTTTGTACTAAGGAGCAACCTATAATGGTACACAAGATAAAGAACATTTTCTTAAATTGTTTAGTTGTGTCCTGGTTTTTGTACTGAGGAGCAGCCTATAATGGTACACAAGATAAAGAACATTTTGTCACATTGTTTAGTTGTGTCCTGGTTTTTGTACTGAGGAGCAGCCTATAATGGTACACAAGATAAAGAACATTTTGTCACATTGTTTAGTTGTGTCCTGGTTTTTGTACTGAAGAGCAACCTATAATGGTACACAAGAAAAAGAATGTTTTGTTAAATTGTTTAGTTGTGTCCTGGTTTTGTACTGAGGAGCAACCTTTAATGGTACACAAGAAAAAGAACATTTTGTTACATTGTTTAGTTGTGTCCTGGTTTTGTACTGAAGAGCAACCTATAATGTTACACAAGATAAAGAACGTTTTGTTAAATTGTTTAGTTGTGTCCTGGTTTTGTACTGAAGAGCAGCCTATAATGGTACACAAGATAAAGAACATTTTGTCACATTGTTTTGTTGTGTCCTGGTTTTGTACTGAAGAGCAACCTATAATGGTACACAAGAAAAAGAATGTTTTGTTAAATTGTTTAGTTGTGTCCTGGTTTTTGTACTGAGGAGCAACCTTTAATGGTACACAAGAAAAAGAACATTTTGTTACATTGTTTAGTTGTGTCCTGGTTTTTGAACTGAAGAGCAACCTATAATGTTACACAAGATAAAGAACGTTTTGTTAAATTGTTTAGTTGTGTCCTGGTTTTTGTACTGAAGAGCAGCCTATAATGGTACACAAGATAAAGAACATTTTGTCACATTGTTTTGTTGTGTCCTGGTTTTTGTACTGAAGAGCAACCTATAATGGTACACAAGAAAAAGAATGTTTTGTTAAATTGTTTAGTTGTGTCCTGGTTTTTGTACTGAGGAGCAACCTTTAATGGTACACAAGAAAAAGAACATTTTGTTACATTGTTTAGTTGTGTCCTGGTTTTTGTACTGAAGAGCAACCTATAATGTTACACAAGATAAAGAACGTTTTGTTAAATTGTTTAGTTGTGTCCTGGTTTTTGTACTGAAGAGCAACCTATAATGGTACACAAGAAAAAGAATGTTTTGTTAAATTGTTTAGTTGTGTCCTGGTTTTGTACTGAAGAGCAGCCTTTAATGGCACACAAGATAAAGAACATTTTGTTAAATTGTTTAGTTGTGTCCTGGTTTTTGTACTGAGGAGCAACCTATAATGGTACACAAGATAAAGAACATATTCTTAAATTGTTTAGTTGTGTCCTGGTTTTTGTACTGAGGAGCAGCCTATAATGGTACACAAGATAAAGAACATTTTGTCACATTGTTTAGTTGTGTCCTGGTTTTGTACTGAGGAGCAGCCTATAATGATACACAAGATAAAGAACATTTTGTCACATTGTTTAGTTGTGTCCTGGTTTTGTACTGAGGAGCAACCTATAATGGTACACAAGAAAAAGAATGTTTTGTTAAATTGTTTAGTTGTGTCCTGGTTTTGTACTGAGGAGCAACCTTTAATGGTACACAAGAAAAAGAACATTTTGTTACATTGTTTAGTTGTGTCCTGGTTTTGTACTGAAGAGCAACCTATAATGTTACACAAGATAAAGAACGTTTTGTTAAATTGTTTAGTTGTGTCCTGGTTTTGTACTGAAGAGCAGCCTATAATGGTACACAAGATAAAGAACATTTTGTCACATTGTTTTTTGTGTCCTGGTTTTGTACTGAAGAGCAACCTATAATGGTACACAAGAAAAAGAATGTTTTGTTAAATTGTTTTGTTGTGTCCTGGTTTTTGTACTGAGGAGCAACCTTTAATGGTACACAAGAAAAAGAACATTTTGTTACATTGTTTAGTTGTGTCCTGGTTTTGTACTGAAGAGCAACCTATAATGTTACACAAGATAAAGAACGTTTTGTTAAATTGTTTAGTTGTGTCCTGGTTTTGTACTGAAGAGCAGCCTATAATGGTACACAAGATAAAGAACATTTTGTCACATTGTTTTGTTGTGTCCTGGTTTTGTACTGAAGAGCAACCTATAATGGTACACAAGAAAAAAGAATATTTTGTTAAATTGTTTAGTTGTGTCCTGGTTTTTGTACTGAGGAGCAACCTTTAATGGTACACAAGAAAAAGAACATTTTGTTACATTGTTTAGTTGTGTCCTGGTTTTGTACTGAAGAGCAACCTATAATGTTACACAAGATAAAGAACGTTTTGTTAAATTGTTTAGTTGTGTCCTGGTTTTGTACTGAAGAGCAGCCTATAATGGTACACAAGATAAAGAACATTTTGTCACATTGTTTTGTTGTGTCCTGGTTTTTGTACTGAAGAGCAACCTATAATGGTACACAAGAAAAAGAATGTTTTGTTAAATTGTTTAGTTGTGTCCTGGTTTTTGTACTGAGGAGCAACCTTTAATGGTACACAAGAAAAGAACATTTTGTTACATTGTTTAGTTGTGTCCTGGTTTTGTACTGAAGAGCAACCTATAATGTTACACAAGATAAAGAACATTTTGTTAAATTGTTTAGTTGTGTCTTGGTTTTTTGTACTGAGGAGCAACCTATAATGGTACACAAGATAAAGAACATTTTCTTAAATTGTTTAGTTGTGTTTTGGTTTTGTACTGAGAAGCAGCCTATAATGGTAGACAAGATAAAGAACATTTTGTCACATTGTTTAGTTGTGTCCTGGTTTTTGTACTGAAGAGCAACCTATAATGGTACACAAGAAAAAGAATGTTTTGTTAAATTGTTTAGTTGTGTCCTGGTTTTTGTACTGAAGAGCAGCCTTTAATGGTACACAAGATAAAGAACATTTTGTTAAATTGTTTAGTTGTGTCCTGGTTTTTGTACTGAGGAGCAACCTATAATGGTACACAAGATAAAGAACATTTTCTTAAATTGTTTAGTTGTGTCCTGGTTTTTGTACTGAGGAGCAGCCTATAATGGTACACAAGATAAAGAACATTTTGTCACATTGTTTAGTTGTGTCCTGGTTTTTGTACTGAGGAGCAAACTTTAATGGTACACAAGAAAAAGAACATTTTGTCACATTGTTTAGTTGTGTCCTGGTTTTTGTACTGAGGAGCAACCTATAATGGTACACAAGAAAAAGAATGTTTTGTTAAATTGTTTAGTTGTGTCCTGGTTTTTGTACTGAATAGCAGCCTTTAATGGTACACAAGATAAAGAACATTTTGTCATATTGTTTAGTTGTGTCCTGGTTTTTGTACTGAGGAGCAGCCTATAATGATACACAAGATAAAGAACATTTTGTCACATTGTTTAGTTGTGTCCTGGTTTTTGTACTGAGGAGCAACCTATAATGGTACACAAGAAAAAGAATGTTTTGTTAAATTGTTTAGTTGTGTCCTGGTTTTTGTACTGAGGAGCAATTTTTAATGGTACACAAGAAAAAGAACATTTTGTTACATTGTTTAGTTGTGTCCTGGTTTTTGTACTGAAGAGCAACCTATAATGTTACACAAGATAAAGAACGTTTTGTTAAATTGTTTAGTGTGTCCTGGTTTTGTACTGAAGAGCAGACTATAATGGTACACAAGATAAAGAACATTTTGTCACATTGTTTTGTTGTGTCCTGGTTTTGTACTGAAGAGCAACCTATAATGGTACACAAGAAAAAGAATGTTTTGTTAAATTGTTTAGTTGTGTCCTGGTTTTGTACTGAGGAGCAACCTTTAATGGTACACAAGAAAAAGAACATTTTGTTACATTGTTTAGTTGTGTCCTGGTTTTGTACTGAGGAGCAACCTATAATGGTACACAAGAAAAAGAATGTTTTGTTAAATTGTTTAGTTGTGTCCTGGTTTTTGTACTGAGGAGCAACCTTTAATGGTACACAAGAAAAAGAACATTTTGTTACATTGTTTAGTTGTGTCCTGGTTTTTGTACTGAAGAGCAACCTATAATGTTACACAAGATAAAGAACATTTTCTTAAATTGTTTAGTTGTGTCCTGGTTTTTGTACTGAGAAGCAGCCTATAATGGTAGACAAGATAAAGAACATTTTGTCACATTGTTTAGTTGTGTCCTGGTTTTTGTACTGAAGAGCAACCTATAATGGTACACAAGAAAAAGAATGTTTTGTTAAATTGTTTAGTTGTGTCCTGGTTTTTGTACTGAAGAGCAGCCTTTAATGGTACACAAGATAAAGAACATTTTGTTAAATTGTTTAGTTGTGTCCTGGTTTTTGTACTAAGGAGCAACCTATAATGGTACACAAGAAAAAGAATGTTTTGTTAAATTGTTTAGTTGTGTCCTGGTTTTTGTACTGAGGAGCAGCCTATAATGATACACAAGATAAAGAACATTTTCTTAAATTGTTTAGTTGTGTCCTGGTTTTTGTACTGAGGAGCAGCCTATAATGGTACACAAGATAAAGAACATTTTGTCACATTGTTTTGTTGTGTCCTGGTTTTTGTACTGAAGAGCAACCTATAATGGTACACAAGAAAAAGAATGTTTTGTTAAATTGTTTAGTTGTGTCCTGGTTTTGTACTGAGGAGCAACCTTTAATGGTACACAAGAAAAGAACATTTTGTTACATTGTTTAGTTGTGTCCTGGTTTTGTACTGAAGAGCAACCTATAATGTTACACAAGATAAAGAACGTTTTGTTAAATTGTTTAGTTGTGTCCTGGTTTTTGTACTGAAGAGCAGCCTATAATGGTACACAAGATAAAGAACATTTTGTCACATTGTTTTTTTTGTGTCCTGGTTTTTGTACTGAGGAGCAACCTTTAATGGTACACAAGAAAAAGAACATTTTGTTACATTGTTTAGTTGTGTCCTGGTTTTTGTACTGAAGAGCAACCTATAATGTTACACAAGATAAAGAACGTTTTGTTAAATTGTTTAGTTGTGTCCTGGTTTTTGTACTGAAGAGCAGCCTTTAATGGTACACAAGATAAAGAACATTTTGTTAAATTGTTTAGTTGTGTCCTGGTTTTTGTACTGAGGAGCAACCTATAATGGTACACAAGATAAAGAACATTTTGTCACATTGTTTAGTTGTGTCCTGGTTTTTGTACTGAGAAGCAGCCTATAATGGTAGACAAGATAAAGAACATTTTGTCACATTGTTTAGTTGTGTCCTGGTTTTTGTACTGAAGAGCAACCTATAATGGTACACAAGAAAAAGAATGTTTTGTTAAATTGTTTAGTTGTGTCCTGGTTTTTGTACTGAAGACCAGCCTTTAATGGTACACAAGATAAAGAACATTTTGTTAAAGTGTTTAGTTGTGTCCTGGTTTTTGTACTGAGGAGCAACCTATAATGGTACACAAGATAAAGAACATATTCTTAAATTGTTTAGTTGTGTCCTGGTTTTTGTACTGAGGAGCAGCCTATAATGGTACACAAGATAAAGAACATTTTGTCACATTGTTTAGTTGTGTCCTGGTTTTTGTACTGAGGAGCAGCCTATAATGATACACAAGATAAAGAACATTTTGTCACATTGTTTAGTTGTGTCCTGGTTTTTGTACTGAGGAGCAACCTATAATGGTACACAAGAAAAAGAATGTTTTGTTAAATTGTTTAGTTGTGTCCTGGTTTTGTACTGAGGAGCAACCTTTAATGGTACACAAGAAAAAGAACATTTTGTTACATTGTTTAGTTGTGTCCTGGTTTTGTACTGAAGAGCAACCTATAATGTTACACAAGATAAAGAACGTTTTGTTAAATTGTTTAGTTGTGTCCTGGTTTTTGTACTGAAGAGCAGCCTATAATGGTACACAAGATAAAGAACATTTTGTCACATTGTTTTTTTGTGTCCTGGTTTTTGTACTGAAGAGCAACCTATAATGGTACACAAGAAAAAGAATGTTTTGTTAAATTGTTTAGTTGTGTCCTGGTTTTTGTACTGAGGAGCAACCTTTAATGGTACACAAGAAAAAGAACATTTTGTTACATTGTTTAGTTGTGTCCTGGTTTTTGTACTGAAGAGCAACCTATAATGTTACACAAGATAAAGAACGTTTTGTTAAATTGTTTAGTTGTGTCCTGGTTTTGTACTGAAGAGCAGCCTATAATGGTACACAAGATAAAGAACATTTTGTCACATTGTTTTGTTGTGTCCTGGTTTTTGTACTGAAGAGCAACCTATAATGGTACACAAGAAAAAGAATATTTTGTTAAATTGTTTAGTTGTGTCCTGGTTTTTGTACTGAGGAGCAACCTTTAATGGTACACAAGAAAAAGAACATTTTGTTACATTGTTTAGTTGTGTCCTGGTTTTTGTACTGAAGAGCAACCTATAATGTTACACAAGATAAAGAACGTTTTGTTAAATTGTTTAGTTGTGTCCTGGTTTTTGTACTGAAGAGCAGCCTATAATGGTACACAAGATAAAGAACATTTTGTCACATTGTTTTGTTGTGTCCTGGTTTTTGTACTGAAGAGCAACCTATAATGGTACACAAGAAAAAGAATGTTTTGTTAAATTGTTTAGTTGTGTCCTGGTTTTTGTACTGAGGAGCAACCTTTAATGGTACACAAGAAAAAGAACATTTTGTTACATTGTTTAGTTGTGTCCTGGTTTTTGTACTGAAGAGCAACCTATAATGTTACACAAGATAAAGAACATTTTGTTAAATTGTTTAGTTGTGTCCTGGTTTTTGTACTGAGGAGCAACCTATAATGGTACACAAGATAAAGAACATTTTCTTAAATTGTTTAGTTGTGTCCTGGTTTTTGTACTGAGAAGCAGCCTATAATGGTAGACAAGATAAAGAACATTTTGTCACATTGTTTAGTTGTGTCCTGGTTTTTGTACTGAAGAGCAACCTATAATGGTACACAAGAAAAAGAATGTTTTGTTAAATTGTTTAGTTTTGTCCTGGTTTTTGTACTGAAGAGCAGCCTTTAATGGTACACAAGATAAAGAACATTTTGTTAAATTGTTTAGTTGTGTCCTGGTTTTTGTACTGAGGAGCAACCTATAATGGTACACAAGATAAAGAACATTTTCTTAAATTGTTTAGTTGTGTCCTGGTTTTTGTACTGAGGAGCAGCCTATAATGGTACACAAGATAAAGAACATTTTGTCACATTGTTTAGTTGTGTCCTGGTTTTTGTACTGAGGAGCAGCCTATAATGGTACACAAGAAAAAGAACATTTTGTTACATTGTTTAGTTGTGTCCTGGTTTTTGTACTGAAGAGCAACCTATAATGTTACACAAGATAAAGAACGTTTTGTTAAATTGTTTAGTTGTGTCCTGGTTTTTGTACTGAAGAGCAGCCTATAATGGTACACAAGATAAAGAACATTTTGTTAAATTGTTTAGTTGTGTCCTGGTTTTTGTACTGAAGAGCAGCCTTTAATGGTACACAAGATAAAGAACATTTTCTTAAATTGTTTAGTTGTGTCCTGGTTTTTGTACTGAGGAGCAACCTATAATGGTACACAAGATAAAGAACATTTTCTTAAATTGTTTAGTTGTGTCCTGGTTTTTGTACTGAGAAGCAGCCTATAATGGTAGACAAGATAAAGAACATTTTGTCACATTGTTTAGTTGTGTCCTGGTTTTTGTACTGAAGAGCAACCTATAATGGTACACAAGAAAAAGAACATTTTGTTACATTGTTTAGTTGTGTCCTGGTGTTTGTACTGAAGAGCAACCTATAATGTTACACAAGATAAAGAACGTTTTGTTAAATTGTTTAGTTGTGTCCTGGTTTTTGTACTGAAGAGCAGCCTATAATGGTACACAAGATAAAGAACATTTTGTCACATTGTTTTGTTGTGTCCTGGTTTTTGTACTGAAGAGCAACCTATAATGGTACACAAGAAAAAGAATGTTTTGTTAAATTGTTTAGTTGTGTCCTGGTTTTTGTACTGAGGAGCAACCTTTAATGGTACACAAGAAAAAGAACGTTTTGTTAAATTGTTTAGTTGTGTCCTGGTTTTTGTATTGAAGAGCAGCCTTTAATGGTACAAAAGCTGTCCAAACGTTTTGTTAAATTGATTAAAATAAGTTAAGTTCTCTTATACTTACTCACTTCAGGTGAAGAATAATTTATGTATAAAAGTACTAGTTATATGTTAACTACATTCAAATATTAGCACAGTACATATATACCACTTTTACATTTGGTTATTGTACACGAAACACAAAATTCCCTGATTTGCATGACAGACAGTTATTAATGTCAGTATATGGACTAAGGTTGGGGGAGTTAATCACTATTACAAACTAATATTACTGTAGTAATACAAATCCTGTAGTAATAATACTTTGTAAATCTATTTAATTTTATGTACTTGTATTTTTATGAGATTTATTTAGCAGAAATCATAAAACTATAGATTTTTATCAAAACTGGTTTTCAGTTTGATTTTTGGTTAGTACTTATTATTAAAATAATATCTTGATACTTTCTTGCTATAGGAATAAAGTGTAATTTTTGAAGTGTTTCATCAAAAAAAAATGCTAGTAATAATAATAACTGCTGTTTACACAAAACCAGTGAACATTTTAGAGGGATTCTTGTACCCAGAGTTCAAGTTATCCAAGTATGCATTGTTAAGGAGGCAGATGAAAGCCCATCTTAATCATGTCGTCTTTGTTATAGATGCTTCAGTTTTATTTGTTGTGATTTTCTCATTTTGATTTTACCTACTGAAAACTCAATACAAACAAGACAAACTAATGTGTGAAGTTAATTCTGACTAAACTTGCTGTGAATTCTTGCTGTGAAAAACTGAAGGTGATTTGGGGTTATTGGTTACTAGATGACAAATGGTTTAATTTCTTACAAATTGTATCAGGCTTACAATATTTGTAAAGTAAAATAAAAAACCTGCCAGTTTGAGCTCATTTAAAAAAAAACCAATACAAAATGAGTTAAATACCTAATCAGCAAGACTGTCATGTTGGCCACCTCCATGTTTCACAAATATATCTGCCAAAGTTATCTTAGATGATTCACAAAATGGGTTAGTATAATATAGAAGAACAAAAAACTGTCTTGAAACATACGTATTGGACATGAGAAAAAAAACCTATACCAGAAATTTCTGCCATGTTTCACTTTCCAGAACTTGTGGAAGATCAAATCAACAATTATGCTCACAGAACTGAGAAAAGTTAAGACAACTGTACATTTCACAAATACGTAATTTATTCACTACTGTAGCTATTGATAAATAAAGTATTTGTGAAAGATATAAATGTCTTCACCAAATACTGATGATTTTAAATATCAATCATAGAATTAATGGTGGAAAATCTTGTTTACAAAAAAAAGGCTCAAAAGAAAACAGCATTCAAAATAAAAAAATCTCTAATAATTAAAAACTGCAAAATATGTAGTTTGGTATTAAGTAATGCTAAGAACATTCTGAAATACCTTTTGATTTCTTTTGAACAAACAGAAACACTGTGTTATTAAAAGCTCTTTTTTTATTATTGGCATAACATTCTGTAATATTTTCTTTTTCATTGAATATACGTCTTTCCTACAAGAAATAACAAGAAACTGATAAAAATTTCAAAAGAGAAAATGATTTTTATTTTTAGTTAGCTCAATCAACTAGTGAAAGATTCGTGTGGATTCATTTATATAATATAAACTTGTATAAAAAATTAATATGAGCTTTCTATTTGTGGGAAAAAGACAAGAAAATAAAAGCAGTTTTTATGTACCAAATACAAACTAATGTGAATAAATTATTATAAACTTTATTTCTGTTGAAAAAGACATGAAGGTTAAATAACCTTAGGAGAAAAAAACGTTGTATAATTAACAGAAACTTTCAAAGAGAAATACTTGATGTATTTCCTAGAAAGGAAATCTTCTAAAACAAACTTATAATTTCTATTAGAAATATTGTTTGGATTCAGTTAGACACTATACTTGTAATAACAACCTTCATATTTAATACATAGATTATCAAATATTTAACAACATGCTCCTTACATCTTGTTCAGAACCTCGCGATGTAAGGCGGCTATATAACCACAAGAAACGAAAATTAACATCTCTGCTGTGCAGAGTTACATTCAACAGATGATTAATATAAAACTGTTGGTTTACACAAAATCTCTGATACCCAGTATTTAATAAAACCCTATTAATTTAAGATACGTATATGTTTGGTTGGATGAAAAACATTTCAGTGCTTTGGCTGTATAGGAGACATGATGTATGCCTACATAAGAGTGTAATTTTATCTTAGTGATATTAGAATATTTTAATGTAATACCATTTTTATGGTTACACTGTAGACTGATGATGTAAAATACTAGAGGGCGCTGCGGATGAAAGCGGACGTGTGGTTTAACTTGGATTTCTAAAAGTTATTTAATATTAATAATATAATTTGTAGTAAGTTGGATTAAATAACAAAAGAATAACAATATTTCGTAAGACTATAAGATAAAAATATAAGGTTCAAAGTATTTAATTTAAGAGTTTAGTGGTGTTAATTGTAATACAACGTTAAATTATGTCAATGTATGTAATGGTACTTAAAGCTTGGCTAAAATTCAACTTACAGGTTAAAACATTGTTTTATTAAATACATACAACCTAAAGACTAGTTTACTGTCTCCATGTGTTCTAACAATTAACTTGTGCACTTGAATTTTGGATCGTTAGTATAAATTCAACTTACAGATAGGTTATAATATAAGATCGAGATAAACACACTGTATTAGTATCATTAACGTTATGCGTACATCGAAGTACAGTTATACAATAGACTGATGTAAGCAAGATATTAATCTAATATCCATGTTATAAAATAGACTGATGATATTAACAAGGTATTTACCTGATACCCATGTTATATTATGTATTAGCCTAATACACATGTTGTGTTATACAACAGACTGATGATATAAACAATGTATTAACCTAATACCCATGTTATGTTATACAATAGATTGATGATATAAACAAGGTATTAACTTAATACCCTTATTATGTTGTACAATAGAATGATGATATAGACAAGGTGTCTATATGGACACCTGGTGTCCATATTATGTAAAACAATAGACTGATGACATAAACAAGGTATTGATCTAGTATCCATGTTATGTTGTACAATAGACTGATGATTCTTTGATGTAAAAAAGGTATTAGTGTAATCCTGATACTGGAATCAGTGATTGTAAATGATTTATCATTTATATGTTTTTTGTCTTTATCATGTTTAGTGTACATACTTTATTATTTACTACAAATATTTGGTACTCTTTGTTAATTTTTATGGTAACTCACACATTTTTTTTATTCTTTTAGTTGTATCTACTATATGTTTTCTTGTTAATAATTTGTATATCACATTTTTATCTCATTGTATTGCTAGTCATTATAGTTTCTCTTAAAATTTTTCTTTTTTTAACAAGATCTTTTTATATATTATTTCTTGCTGTATTGCACAACATAAATAAGTCATTCTTCTATCAGTCCTTTTAAAGCTAATCAAAATGCTTCTGGAATGTCAAGGTAGACCACTATGAAATGGCTTCAGTCTTCTCGCATTTAGTTTGACTTGTTGTTTACAGTTTGCTATAGTAAAGGAAGGTACACTTTTCAGAAGCACTTAGACCAAAATTATAGATGTAGAGAGATGACACTTTGTTGGACATACAAGGCCATTTAGTGTAAGTGTTGTCATTTAGTTTACTTTGTGATTTAATATCTAATAGTTATGTAGTTTTTTATAACAAGATTTTAAAGTTAATTGTTTTAAAGGTAATAGTTATAACAAATTTCTTTACTTATATCCAGTAGGAGTCATAAGGTATGTGTGTGTGTTTGTAGTTCAATTGTTTATGTCACATTTCTTGAAACCTCTTAAGTTTTTCTTACTATGTGGGTATTGTTACATCTATGTGTTTGTAGAAAGTTTAAGGCCTTAGTTAGGCAAGGTATACATACAGAGATCAAAGACAGAAGAAAGTTCATTAGTGGAAAAACATAAAAGTTAGCCAGTGTGTGAGTGATTAGCCTTAATGGTTGATTTCTGTAGTGTGTTTAATAGCTGTATTGTAATAACAGAAATAAGAAAAATAACTTGTATTGTCTATTGTTCTATATTATATGAACCAGCCTGAATTGACTCTTGATGAAAATAAGAATTGTGTAAACATCCAGATATAACTCTGATTACCAAAAAAAAGAAGTTAAGTGAGAAAACATGAATTTAATAAAAGTAAAATTAGACTAGAAGATTGTGTGATATTTTAAAGTGAGTGTAACAAAGGTAAGAACAATTTGTCTCACCAGAGGGTGTTGTAAAGTAATTGAACCAACCTGTGTTAAATTATTTAGGGTTTTAGATAAAACTGATTTTCTATAACGTAAATAATTTTTGCACATATATGTTTGATTTGCTTTGAATATATATTATTTTAAAACAAGTGGATTGTGTGCTGTTTGTTTATTGTTCAGATTTATCACCAACAAGTTGCAGACACGTATTTAAAAGAATTCAGCCTCTACGTAAACTGTGACACACCAAAGTTGTACTTATCAATTGTTGAATTACACTTAGACCACAGTTATACTGAGCAGTAGCGGGACTGTATTTTTAATTATATAAGGTAGTAGTTTGATTGCAATTACACCTAGAACATAAGACTTTAGTTCATATCTACAGAAATACTAAATACAAATCTAAAGAATTTATCATGATCATATTGTACAGGTTATTGGGTAGGCCACATTTTGAGTGCTGTGTTTAGGACATTAGAAAGGATGTTCATAGGACAGCTACTAGGTTGTTATCTAGTATATTATTGTTTTTATCTTCTTTCATTGATATATATACTGTATTTCAGGATCCTACCTTTTGGCAGGTGTTGCCTGGTCTGGTATTCAGGTATGCTTATTATTATACTAGCACTAAATCTCTATACTTCTGTAGTGTGTGTGTGTGTATGTATATAGGTATGTATGTGTTTTAATCACAATTTCATACATGAAGGACCATCACTAACTTCATAAGTAAAGTAAACAGGGATTTTTGCCTATTCCTACTGACCTATGATTCCTACAGTTGAGGTTTCTTCTGCTTTTCAAAGTAAGGAACTGTAGACATCCATTGTGTCATTTCTCCAGACTTCCCAATGCTCATTCTTTCCTTTCTTCTAGCTGAGTATAGAAGTCTTTCCCTCTTCTGGTTTCCAGTTGTTTTAGTGATGAACCATGGAGGTTTCATCCTGAGTGAGGTTTGTACAATAAACTGAAAGTTATAGCTCATGCATTACCCACTCAGAGGGCTGTGGTGTCTATTCTGTGATTATCCAATACATAATATCCTGAATGCAAGGCATTTCTCCTGGATGTTTTTGCCAATGTTGTCTACACTTGTTGATCATAAAATAAATTTCTTTTGTAAGGTGCTTACACTGGATTTTCTTCCCAGATGGTCTGCACTTGACATACTTATTAGTATTCCAAGGTGCCTTCCCTGGATGTTTTGCATGGGCAGACAGCATTTGGCCTAATCCTATGTATACATGATGCTTTCCCCAAGGTTTTACCCCTGTGAATTTCACTTGTTGATCTCTGTATCATGTGCAACGTGATTGTATTGGATGATTTTTGCCTGGATGGATCAAACTTGGGATAATAATACAATGTATTCCAAGGTGCTTCCCCTGGATGTTTTTGCCAGGAAGGGCTGCACTTGGCCTATTCATATCCAATTTATGTGCCTTTAGCCCTAACCATGTATGCTTATATCACATTATCAGACACCTTACTATGGCTAACTATCACTATGTTCCATGCTAATGCTTGCTACATATATTGACAAATTATGCACTATCTCATCACAATGGACTGGTAAAGAATTAGCTGGCTGTTTGTTTGTTTTTGGTGGAGAGAATCATTCTTACTGCTCACAGTATTTTTTACAGGGAATTTCCACTAGTGTTTTGTATGGCTGGACAGCAGTTGACATGCTCTGGGGTGCACTAAGAACCTCCCTTTGGCACATATTTATTTGGCCATGTTGTCAACTGCACATTAGATATTCGATTTTTGTCTATGCTGTGTCGTTTCTTGTAATAGGTGTACAACATTTGTTCATACAATGTACACCTCTTTCTTAAGGCTATGGTGCCCGCTTGCTATGTTCCACCCTTTATATATTACTGTGTTTGTTACTGGGCTAAGAGCATTCCTGTTCCAAAATTAATGTGTTTGTTACTGAGCTAAGAACATACTTGTTCCCAAAGTAGTGCTATACACCCCGTTGTGCCTTCTATTCTTGTTGTGGCACACCTTTTCTTTTCAGACTGTTGCTATTTGCTTGATTGAATACTGTCACAGCTTCATTCGCTCCCTTCATCTTTGCAGTTTGGGATTTGGGTGAGTGGAGTTAGAAGCATTATGGAAGTTAACATTCTTTTACACTGAAAATGTATTTCTCATAGGGTTTTTAAGTACTGGTGTGGTGTTTCCAAAAATGTTTTTGATAATGCTTGGAGAGTAAACCAGGATGGAAGGTAGAGGAAAGTATCTATCAGAAACACATTTTCAGGACAAGAAAATGTTAATATCAGCACAATTAGATAAAGTAAAATAAATAAATACATATCAGCACAATTACATAAACTACAATAAATAAATATTTCAACACAGTACAGAAAAAAAGAGTGTAAAACCAAACTAAGTCCTCATTTTTCTGTTTTAAAACCTTGTACAGCATACTAAGGAAACTAACCCATTTAGTGACATGAAATTCATGGTACACAACCTGGAAACAAACTCTTTCTAGCTAGCTTCAACTGGAGAGAAATGTCTATAAACTATTTAACAAAATCACCAAAATTTAAGAAGCCATCTTATAAAAACAGAAAAACAAAATTGTGTATTCCAGAAAAGTAATGATAAACACAAATAATAATACAACCTAAACCGTTTAAGAGTGTAGGATCCACAAAACACTGTGCACAATACATAACAGTGTATATTCAACAATACACTCACTGTACACTATACATCACTAAGCAGTGAAATCTTTAAACCTTTTAACATTGTACATTCAACAATATCTTACATCACTAAGGTCCGTATTTTAATAATCATTGGTTTTGTTTTAAGATTTTGGATAAGGATTATTCTATGGTAGTTTTCCATGGACCAATCTCCAATGCATATTTTATTCTTTGATTGTAAAGAACTAAATACAACAATAATTACAATTTTGAAAGCCTTACTATTTCATAATTAATATTCTTTGTATACAGAGAATTGAAACACTTAATAATTTGGACAATAAAAAAATGCAGGAATATTTGAGCAACTGAAATAACTTAGAAACCACATATAAACTTAATTATACAAACAAAGCAATTTGAAACTTTATTACTTTTGCAAATGAAAATAATAAACACTTAAGCATTAATACAAATAAAAGTGAACAGAAACTCAACCATTAGCCCTGACAACTAGTGGAAATGAAGTTACTTGGACAGATGAAATCATCTAGACACTCAACTACTTGGAATATTGGAATCTGATAAATAGGCAGTCACTTAAGCACCTAGATTTTGGGAAACCAACAGAAACTTCTTGGACTGTTAAAACCAATGGAAGCTTAACTTTTTGGAGTGTTAAAACCAATGAAAACTTAACTTCTTGACTGTTAAAATCAATAGAAAGTTAACATTCTACTTCTATTAATGACAATGGGTAGAAATTTTACACTTTGCTAAATTATAATCAGGAGAAGCAGCTTAATATTTCTATAAAAATCAAATGAATAAATGTTGATGTTCATACTAAATATGTAAATAAAGCAGTAGCAAACAATTCAATGTACTCACCTGGCTGTTGGCTATATATTAAAGAATTGAAAAAAATTATAACTTCTAGTTATACATTAAAGTTTTTAATAACTATTCTGTAATGACTGATTAAATTCATGGTGTTTCATCCATTTCTTGGACAAAGAGGTAGTGTAACAATAAAGTAGGTTATTGGTAATATTTATTTTATTGGTACTAAATATTATTAGTGACATTTTTCATGATGGTTCTAAGTATTATTAGTGACATTTTTCATGATGGTTCTAAGTATTATTAGTGACATTTCTCTTTATGGTTCTAAGTATTATTAGTGACATTTCTCTTGATGATACTAAGTATTATTAGTGACATTTCTCTTGATGGTTCTAAGTATTACTAGTGATATTTCTCTTGATGATACAAAGCATTATTAGTGATATTTCTCTCAGGGACACTAAGTATTATAAATGATATTTCCCTTGATGGTACTAACTATTAGTAGTGATATTTACCTTGATGGTACAAAATATTATTAATGATATTTCTCTTTATAATACTAAGTATTACTAATGATATTTTTCTTGATGGTTCTAAGTATTACTAGTGATAATTTTCTTGATGATACTGAGTATTAGTAGTGATATTTGTCATGATGATACAAAGTATTATTAATGATAATTTTCTTGATGGTACTAAGCATTATTAGTGATATTTTTATTCATGATACTAAGTATTAGTAGTTACATTTTTCTTGATGATACTATGTATTACTAATGATATTTCTCTTGATGATACTAAGTACTGTTAACGATATTTCTCATGAAGGTTCTAAGTATTTTCAGTGATAAATCTCTAGATGGTACTAAGTGTTATTAGTGATATTTCACACGATGATACTAATTATTAGTAGTGATATATCTCTTGCTGCTTCTAAGTATTATTTATGATATTTCTCTGGATGATACCAAGTATAACTAGTGATATTTCTCATTGTAATACAAAATATTATTAATGATACTAAGTATTACTAGTGAGATATAACTTGTTAATTGTAAGTATAACTGGTGATATTTCTCTTGATGATACTAAGCATTATTAGTGATATTTCTCTTGATGATACAAAGTATTATTGATGTGATTTCTCTTGATGGTTCTAGGTATTATTAGCAATATTTCTTGTGATGCTAAGTATTATTAGTTGTATTTCTCTTGATGATAGTAAGTATTATTAGTTATATTTCTTTTGATGATACTGTGTGTTACTAGTGATATTTTAATGATACTAAGTGTTACTAGTGATATTTCTTTTAATGATACTAAGTGTTACTAGTGATATTTCTCTTGATGACACAAAGTGTTACTAGTGATATTTCTCTTGATGATAGTAAGTATTACTGGTGATATTTTTCTTGATGACACAAAGTATTATTAGTGATATTTCTCTTGATGACACAAAGTGTTACTAGTGATATTTCTCTTGATGACACAAAGTGTTACTAGTGATATTTCTCTTGATGACACAAAGTGTTACTAGTGATATTTCTCTTGATGACACAAAGTGTTATTAGTGATATTTTTCTTGATAATACTAAGTGTGACTAGTGATATTTCTCTTGATGACACAAAGTATTATTAGTGATATTTCTCTTGATAATACTAAGTGTTACTAGTGATATTTCTCTTGATGATACTAAGTGTTACTAGTGATATTTCTCTTGATGATACTAAGTGTTACTAGTGATATTTCTCTTGATAATACTAAGTGGTACTAGTGATATTTCTCTTGATAATACTAAGTGTTACTAGTGATATTTCTCTTGATGATACTAAGTGTTACTAGTGATATTTCTCTTGATAATACTTAGTGTTACTAGTGATATTTCTCTTGATAATACTAAGTGTTATTAGTGATATTTCTCTTGATAATACTAAGTGTTACTAGTGATATTTCTCTTGATAATACTAAGTGTTACTAGTGATATTTCTCTTGATAATACTAAGTGTTACAAGTGATATTTCTCCTGATGATACAAAGTGTTACTAGTGATATTTCTCATTGTGATACAAAATATTATTAATGATACTAAGTATTACTAGTGAGATATATCTTGCTAATTGTAAGTATAACTGGTGATATTTCTCTTGATGATACAAAGTATTATTAATGTGATTTCTCTTGATGGTTCTAGGTATTATGAGCAATATTTCTTGTGATGCTAAGTATTATTAGTTATATTTCTCTTGATAATACTAAGTGTTACTAGTTATATTTCTCTTGATAATACTAAGAGTTACTAGTGATATTTCTCTTGATGACAAAGTGTTACGAGTGATATTTCTCTTGATGACACAAAATGTTACTAGTGATATTTCTCTTGATGACACAAAGTGTTACTAGTGATATTTCTCTTGATGATACTAAGTGTTACTAGTGATATTTCTCTTGATGATACTAAGTGTTACTAGTGATATTTCTCTTGATAATACTAAGTATTATTAGTGATATTTCTCTTGATGACACAAAGTATTACCAGTGATATTTCTTTTGATGATACTAAGTGTTACTAGTGATATATCTCTTGATGATACTAAGTGTTACTAGTGATATTTCTCTTGATAATACTTAGTGTTACTAGTGATATTTCTCTTGATAATACTAAGTGTTACTAGTGATATTTCTCTTGATAATACTAAGTGTTACAAGTGATATTTCTCCTGATGATACAAAGTGTTACTAGTGATATTTCTCATTGTGATACAAAATATTATTAATGATACTAAGTATTACTAGTGAGATATATCTTGCTAATTGTAAGTATAACTGGTGATATTTCTCTTGATGATACAAAGTATTATTAATGTGATTTCTCTTGATGGTTCTAGGTATTATGAGCAATATTTCTTGTGATGCTAAGTATTATTAGTTATATTTCTCTTGATAATACTAAGTGTTACTAGTTATATTTCTCTTGATAATACTAAGAGTTACTAGTGATATTTCTCTTGATGACACAAAGTGTTACGAGTAATATTTCTCTTGATGACACAAAGTGTTACTAGTGATATTTCTCTTGATGACACAGTGTTACTAGTGATATTTCTCTTGATGACATAAAGTGTTACTAGTGATATTTCTCTTGATGACACAAAATGTTACTAGTGATATTTCTCTTGATGACACAAAGTGTTACTAGTGATATTTCTCTTGATGATACTAAGTGTTACTAGTGATATTTCTCTTGATGATACTAAGTGTTACTAGTGATATTTCTCTTGATAATACTAAGTATTATTAGTGATATTTCTCTTGATGACACAAAGTATTACCAGTGATATTTCTTTTGATGATACTAAGTGTTACTAGTGATATATCTCTTGATGATACTAAGTGTTACTAGTGATATTTCTCTTGATAATACTAAGTGTTACTAGTGATATTTCTCTTGATGACACAAAGTGTTACTGGTGATATTTCTCTTGATGATACTATGTGTTACTAATGATATTTCTCTTGATGATACTAATTGTTACTAGTGATATTTCTCTTGATGACACAAAGTGTTACTAGTGATATTTCTCTTGATGACACAAAGTGTTACTAGTGATATTTCTCTTGATAATACTAAGTGTTACTAGTGATATTTCTCTTGATGATATTAAGTGTTACTAGTGATATTTCTCTTGATGATACTAAGTGTTACTAGTGATATTTCTCTTGATGATACTAAGTATTACTAGTGATATTTCTCTTGATGATACAAAGTATTATTAATGATATTTCTCTTGATGGGTCTATGTATTATTAGCAATATTTCTTGTGATGACACAAAGTATTATTAGTTGTATTTCTCTATATGATAGTATGTATTAGTTATATTTCTCTTGATGATAGTAAGTATTGTTTGTGATAGTTCTCTCAGTATTATATTCTGAAAGGGGTTCATTTTAATTGAAAACACTCCAGTAAATTAGATAATAATTATATTAATATTTTTATTTTAATACTGAATTATTTTGTTAATTATAATAATACACTGTACATGATACGTCACTAAGCAGTGCAATCTTAGAGCCTTTTAGCATAGTAGATTCAAGTGGATTGTAATGTATCATGTAAAAAGCTTATAACAAACTACTTAATATCAGTTTTCAAAAGGTTTGGGGTTTCTACTTCAACCAATTGTCTTGTGAAGAACACTAGTTTCACACACATTCTACTCATAGTTTTTATACAGCTTCTACTGGTATATGAAATTTCACCTCAGAGTCTTTCATGCTTTATTCACATCCAGAATGTTTATTAACAGATGTATGTTATGTGGAATTTCTGTTTTTGAATCCACAAGTGTACTCTCACACAATTATTATTCTGTACTGTGTATCAGTATGTTTATAGGCATTATACTTATTTAGTTTGATTGGTTTAATAACAGCTAATTACAATGTACAATGTCACTGTATTTTGGTGCAGTAGAGAGGAAGAAATTCTATAGCATTTATATTTATATCCATTATATTACAATATTTCTATAATTTTTTCTACTTCTGAGCATTCAATAACAAAACAAATAGACTAACAGGAACGTATTTGTATATTTCCATAACAATTATGGAACTTAAAATTTTTCATACCAAACTGCAAAGATAAATTTTACTGCAGAGTGCACGACCTGAAGAGGATTATGTGATACCGTTTTGGTCTTTATTACAGAATGAAAATATTACACTTTCTTTTATTTTTTAATATCAAGCTAGTACTTCATGCTTTTGTCCTATAACGTAATTGTATGTTTTTATTATTGTTATGCTTTTACTATGTAACACATCTAATATAAGTTATGGTCATAACTATCAACTAAATGTGAACCTGAAACTGGATATTTAAACCTAAAGCAATTAGGAACAACTTTCAGTCTTTCTACATTCTTTTAGTTCATATCTTTACAGTTAACAATTATAAACAACTTTCAGTCTTTCTACATTCTTTTAGTTCATATCTTTATAGTTAACAATTGTAAACAACTTTCAGCCTTTCTACATTCTCTTAGTTCATATCTTTAAAGTTAATTATAAACAAGTTTTAGTCTTTCTACATTCTTTTAGTTCATATCTTTAAAGTTAACAATTATAAACAAGTTTTAGTCTTTCTACATTCTTTTAGTTCATATCTTTACAGTTAACAATTGTAAACAACTTTCAGTCTTTCTACATTCTTTTAGTTCATATCTTTATAATTAACAATTATAAACAACTTTCAGTCATATCTTTATAGTTAACAATTGTAAACAACTTTCAGCCTTTCTACATTCTCTTAGTTCATATCTTTAAAGTTAACAATTATAAACAAGTTTTAGTCTTTCTACATTCCATTAGTTCATATCTTTAAAGTTAACAATTATAAACAAGTTTTAGTCTTTCTACATTCTTTTAGTTCATATCTTTACAGTTAACAATTGTAAACAACTTTCAGTCTTTCTACATTCTTTTAGTTCATATCTTTATAATTAACAATTATAAACAACTTTCAGTCATGCTACTTTCATTTATACTGACATGTTGTAGAGTGCCATCAAGTATGATATATGATGCAAATACATGTACTCACCTGTTGTGTAGTGCCATAAAATACGATATATTGTGTAAAAATATATACTGACTTGTTGTATAGTACCACAAAGTATGATATATGATGTAAAGACATATACTGACCTGTTGTATAGTACTATAAAGCAAGATATATGATGTAAATACATATTCTGATCTCTTGTACAGTACCATAAAGTATGATATATGATGTAAATATATATATATTGACCTGTTGTATAGTACCATAAGGTATGATATATGATATAAATATCTATAATGATCAGTTGTAGTGTACCATAATATATGATATATGATGCACGTACATATACTGTCCTGTTGTATTGTACCAAAAGGTATGACATATGATGTAAATTCATATACTAACCTGTTGTATAGTAACATAAAGTATGATATATGATGTAAATATATATGTATATACTAACTAGTTGTACAGTACCATAAAGTATGATATATGATGTAAATATATATACTAACATTTGTTCCATATGAAAAAGTATGATGTATGATGTACACATACATACTTTCCTATTATACTGTAACAGAAAGTATGGTGTATGATGTAAATATGCATACTTACATTTTATACAGTACCAAAAAGTATGACATCTGTTGTAAATATACATACTTACCTTTTGTATAGTACCATAAATTATGATATATGATGTAAATACATATACTGACCTGTTGTACAGTACCATAAAGTATGATGTATGATGTACACATACATACTTTCCTACTATACTGTAACAGAAAGTATGACATGTGTTGTAAATATACATACTTACCTTTTGTATAGTACCATAAATTATGATATATGATGTAAATACATATACTGAATGGTTGTACAGTAGCACAAAGTATGATGTATGACATAAATATATATAATTTATTGTTAGTAATATAAAGTATAATATATGATCTAAATACATATAGTGACCAGTTGTACATTACCATAACGTATATTTGGTGTAAATACATACACTGAACTGTTGAACACTACCATAAAGTATTATATATGATATATATACATATAGTGACCTGATGTAAAGTATCATAAAGAATAATATATGATGTAAATATACATACTGACCAGTTGCACAGTACCATAAAGTATGATGTATGGTATAAATGATATTCTGACTTATTGTATAGTACCATAAAGCATGATATATGATGTTGATACATATACTGACCAGTTGTATAGTATCATAAATTATGATATATGATGTAAATGCATATACTGAACGGTTGTACAGGACCATAAAGTATGGTATATGATGTAGATACATATACCGACCTGTTGTATAGTACTACAAAGCATGATATATGATGTAAGTACATACACTGACCTATTATATAGTCCCATAAAGTATAATGTATGATGTAGATATACATATGTATCTATTATGCAGTAGTAGTAAGTACGGTGTATGATGTAAAGATACATACCTGTTATACAGTACCATAAAGTATTTTATATGGTGTAGATACATATACTGACCAGTTGTACAGAACCATAAAGTATGATATATTGTGTAAATAAATATACTGATCTTTTGTACAGTACCATAAAGTATGATGTATGATATAAATACATATACTGACCTATTGTTTAGTACCAAGAAGTATGATATATGATGGAAATACCTATACTAACCCATTGTTTAGTACTATAAAATATGATACATGATGCAAATACATGTATTAACATTTGTTCAGTATCAGAAAGTATGTTGTATGATGTAGACATACATACCTATAATACAGTATGAAACGTATGGTGTATTATATAAATATACATACCTATTATACAGTACCAGAAAGTGTGGTGTATGATATAAATATACATAATTACCTGTTATAAAGTACCAGAAAGTATGATGTAAATATATATGCTTACCTGTCTCTCTCTCTCTCTCTCTCTATATATATATATATATATATGATGTTTCTAGTGAGTTTATGGGAAAGTGTCTTATCAATGATGTCATGTGAATGATGAAAATCTAACACTTTCATCATTGTGAATGCCTTTCACTTACCACAGGGAACCTACACTTATAAAATATTTTAAACGTATATAATATTACTGAGAATTATTTAGTGAATAAACTTCTTAAAATAAGTATGATTAATGCCCAGGCTATCATTCGAATGAATTATTCACATTGTGTTCTTCCATATTAAGACATGTTGGTTAATTCGCCATATGCAACACTTGTGGATGTTTTTGTGATCAGACTGTCATTTCACTGAACGAAGTGTGGAAACCGTACAACGACAAGTGGTGCGTTTTGTCTTTACGATGGAAACTACACTGCAGGACTACTGTCCGATAGATGTTGGTAACGAAATGCAGAACTCTGAGACTGCTATTTTAGTGAAACATTAGATGAATACATAATATACTCTATCATCACTCATGGAAGTTTATCTCACCGCCTCCTGTTGTAGTGAAACCCATCACGTAACGCATGAATTGTATTTGTTTACTACATCTGGTATTTTCAGTAATCATAAGTATTTCACCAAGATATATATGTTGTTAAATGTAGTGAAGTTTATAGTATCGTGTATATTTCATTAAAATATAAATAGAAACAGAATAGTATAATCTACTACTGAGTGTTTCAGCATTTTCTTTAACGACAGAATAAATACAGTGACTAATACAAATTTTATGGAGTTTTTGTTTAAGCTATTAGATAAATGAAAGTATGTAAGACGTTTAAGAATGTACGGGAGAAATGTGTATAATTTTGCACGAACACCACCCTTAACCAATCAATATAAGAGGTAACTAGGCGCGCAGTCAACCTGGTTTCTGCAAACCTAGAATGCCTGTAGCAGAGTCATGTGAAGGCCATGTTGAAAGAATAAAATTCACTTTGAAGGAAGCTGGTAAAGAAACTACTACTACCGGTAAGGAATTTTCAAATGTTTTCCTTAGTTCTGTCACAAGCTTTTCAAATGACAGATAGTACAAAACTAAAGAGCTAAAATAATGTAAATTTACTTCTACGACTTGTCATTAATATGTTTTAATTTATACAGATATCTCCGGTGTATGAAAAACAATAGATCGTAATGTCGTCGCATTACAGAAATATAATTATTTGAAAATAGTAAAAGTTTATTTCTCTTCTTCTAATATAATATAAAATATATGAATGATATTTGGTGATAATGAAGATACTGCTAAGCTTGTTTTAATTTGTATCAACATAAAGAGTTTAGTCATAAAGGTGTGAAAAGTAAATTTTGTTGACAATATGACTACATCAAATTTAATAACATGGGAACAGTAAAGAAATGATTGTAATTTTAGTCAATGTATATTTATTTGTTAGTTTTACCCATAACACAAATAAATAAAAAATCTTTTCAAGAGATGTAATAAAGGTATGCTTGGCTAATACCAATTTTTCAAAAGCAAGATAGAATAGACGACATTTGTATCGTCTTATAATAGCACCAGCACAGTGTAGTTGAATGTAACAACACGTATAGGATAAATTACATGGAACTGTGCCCTCCAGCGGCATAGCTGTCTGTCCACGGACTCACATATCTAAAAACCTGGTTTCAATACCCGTGGTAGGCAGCGCACTGATAATCCAAATACACGTAACTGTTATTGGATAGTTATATATATGTTGCCATACGTCAGTTCTTCCATTATCTCTAAAAGACTGATATTCTTGCATTTACTTCCTTATCTTCGTAGTTTTTCCTTACATCTTTGGTTGTTTAGTTTTAATAAACATATGAAGGTTGCACTAAGTTCTAAATGAAATGATATTCCAACTGTAATATATATTGTTTATCTATTATTGGCTGGTTCTTCTTATTTCACCCTGTAATTACATTTTTTAAATAAACTCCACATTTCTGTCAGGAGTTTATAATAACGTTTTTAGAATTATGATTTTTAAAATTACTAGTTATTAATACTACTACCATAGTGGATATTCTGTTTGAAACTATGCTGTTCCTCAAGCGGTAAGTCTACGGATTTGCAACGCTAAAATCAGGGTCTCGATTTCACTTGGTGGACTCAGCAAACTATGTTATCTCATTAACCTGTTGACTGCCAAGTATTTCAGCTGTTACAATACAACATTAATGGTTCTTTATTTTGTAACTTTTTCGTGACGCCATTTTGGATCGAAAGTGAAACAATTTGTAAGTAGGTCAAATGCATGTATGATGCTGACATTTAGCGTTGAAGTTAGGTATTATTGGGAACGAATTAACTCGTCCGTGGCACTGTGTTACCGATCGGCTTGGACGAGTTATCTCGTCTACGGCACTGAACAGGTTAGAACTGGTTGACATCATTGTTTTATTCCTGAGTTATCACATAATAAAAATGAATAAGAATTTAAATTATTTATTTAGATATTTACAAACATCCTCAGAACTTGTGACTCAGTCATTATATAGATGTTCTAAAAGGAAACGCTGTATAGTTGCGATACCCAGAACTTGTGATTCAGTCATTATATAGATGTTCTAAAAGGAAACACTGTATAGTTACGATACCCAGAACTTGTGACTCAGTCATTATATAGATGTTCTAAAAGGAAACACTGTATAGTTGCGATACCCAGAACTTGTGACTCAGTCATTATATAGATGTTCTAAAAGGAAACACTGTATAGTTACGATGATCTATGAAAGAGATATTAAAAAATAAATCAGTGATCATTCCGAGCGATCCCAATAGTACTACTGTTTGATCTTAATTCTGAAAGTGGTAACGTTTGAAAGTAAAAGTTGTGTTTGTTATTGTTATTAAACTACGATATACAATATATATTTATCTCCTAAACTATTTACATATGAGGGTAAAAATTGTGATTGTTATTTTTATTGAGCTATGATATAAAATGAATATCACAAACTAGTAACATAAGATAATTTTTTTCAGTTTTCTATTTAACTAATAATTAATATACTGAAACATCTGAAACGAAAGAGAATAAGTGAATGTTCTATGTATATCGTGTTTATTATAAAACTAGCGACGAAAATGTTTATATAAGTAACGTTCCTACAGCTTCCAACAACCTAGTTTATATGATATTTGTTTTCTCGGAGAGCTGTGTTAAACTTTGTCGATTTCTCTTGTACATGTTTCTCCTCCATCATTTATTTGTAATTATGATGGCGCACCTTCTGTACCAGACTTTATTATTTTACTCTTCTATTTTCCACACCCTCCAACTTCAAACACTATTTCAAAAATGAGCCCACAGATCAAGCGAAAATTGTCTATGTATTGACAAGATCCACAGTCGTGTTTTCTAGATATTGACAAATCTGGAATTTATCGATCGAATACATTGTGTGGTGATAAAGGCGCCACTGTAGAGCAAAATGGTCGATTTTTGTGTCTTACGCTTTATCTATAAATTGAAATTAGAATTTTGTAGCTTAGCTTGTAATGTTTCAAAATTACAAGGATATTTTTATGTAGTTTTCACTTCTTCTCAATAAACCACAAATAATATTTTATCACACAATTACCAAAAGTGTAACAAAAGCGTTTCTAATGTGTTTATAGACTGTTTATGAAATGATTATTGTCATACGGTTTCAACAATTTCCTTAGAAGAAGACACAGTAAGAGTCTTTCTTCAAAGACAAATAGCTAATAGTAAGGTATACAGATACATAATTTTTATATGATGGTTGTGCAGGTAGAAGAAAGTAAGATATACTGAAAGATAATTTTTATATGATAATTGTACAGGTACAACAAAGTAAAGTATACTGAAAGATAATTTTTATATGATGGTTGTATAGGTACAACAAAGTAAAGTATACAGATACATTATTTTTATATGATGGTTGTACAGGTACAACAAAGTCAAGTATACTGAAAGATAATTTTTATATGATGGTTGTACAGGTACAACAAAGTAAGGTATACAGATACATAATTTTTATATGATGGTTGTGCAGGTAGAAGAAAGTAAGATATACTGAAAGATAATTTTTATATGATGATTGTACAGGTACAACAAAGATATACTGAAAGATAATTTTTATATGATGCTTGTACAGGTACAACAAAGTAAAGTATACTGAAAGATAATTTTTATATGATGGTTGTATAGGTACAACAAAGTAAAGTATACAGATACATTATTTTTATATGATGGTTGTACAGGTACAACAACGTCAAGTATACTGAAAGATAATTTTTATATGATGGTTGTACAGGTACAACAAAGTAAGGTATACTGATAAATTATTTTTATATGATGGTTATGCAGGTAGAACAAAGTAAGGTGTACGGATAGATCAGTTTTATATGATGGTATAGGTAAAGTATGTTACATAGATCATTTTTACACTATAGTTTTACGTAAAGAACTAAGTAGGTTACACAAGTAGATCATTTTTACATGGATGTTAAATGTATTGATTAGTTTGGATATTTGTTGCCGTAAAATATTTATATCATTTAACTTCTCGTGATCCATTTAAAGGAACTGTCCGAATTATGTAGTTTAATATCGTTTAATGGAACTTTCGGTATGGTACTGAAAATTAACAAATGGCCTTAATTTTCAGATATGTACTATCGTTTTCTCTTTTGTTTCGTGATACTAGCGTTTTCAGATAATTGTCTGGTGACTAAAACAGAATATGTGTTTATTTGATAGTTTATTTGGGGTTATTACGTTAATGGAACAATTTTCAACTTTATTCTACATTACTCTTACTTGATGTACATATTATGTACTCGCTTCCAGTTAATAGTTCCCACAATGAAAGTAAAACGAGAATGATTACAATAACTGATGATAACATGGGTTCTGATGCAGGTGAGCCGGGTTTGTTGATAGGTTGGACCTTAGAATAGAGAGGAGTTGAAGGTATCAAATTAGTGCTTCGCATATATTTACAGTAAGGACTGACATGTCATTGAGAAGAGGATGAGAAAACGGCATTGGAATAGTAATGCTCTCTTTTCTTTCTGTCTTCTACTGTCCGGATATGTTTGTAGCGCCACCTATGAATCATTTTCTAAAGGGTAAGTCATTAATGTTCATTGTTTTGTCTGTAAAAATCTCAAAGTTAAACAAGAATATAAGCTGCCAGTTGAGTTATTATAGCAATATTTTCTTCAGATATATGAAAAAGGACTTACGAATTGCATAAAATCCTGTGAGGATGAATATCTAGTTGATTTATAAAACCCTGTATGGAATAACTTGCTGGCCCTAAGTAATATACTTTAATGCTGAAACTTCGTAGAATGAACGGCAACTACTTGTTGTGGAGACATAAGTGTGGAGGACGGCGTTTTGAAAGTCTTCCGCCTAAACAGAATACTTCATTGTTTCTCTTTCGCTGTAACTTCTTTTAAATGTTATTCTAAAATAGAAATGTAATAGTAGCAACAAAACTGGTCTTTAACTAAACCTTAGGGAAACTAAACTCTAAATGAATACACTTAGTAACCATAAATTCAAAACAGAGGTGACTTTAGAGAAACTGAAGGCATTTTTTTAATTGGCCAGTGAAAGTTTCATTCCTTCAAGACGTAGGATAATCTGACGTATAGCCAACACTGAAACATGAACAAAGTCAATTTTTCTGTTAATAAGTTAACCTCGAAAATGAATTAATCAATAAAAAGAATACTATTAAATACTGTTCAGTTTAGGTTATTAAATAAGTGTTATTCTTAAACTATATTATTTGTAAACAGCGATACAGACAAACAGATATTGGACTACCTAGTAGATCCGAAAAGATACGACTTCAGAGTAAGACCCAAGGGTAAGTCTGTCGTGGTCACTGTGTATTAGAATTTCAGGCGTTGTGAAGTTTATAACCTTTTGTCTAAAGTATGTTTATGTATAAATGTAACATAAATATTGTCTGTGTGAGAAAAACACCACGTTTAGAAAAGATTGTTGTTGTTTTTAATTTCGCGCAAAGCTTCATGAGGGCTATCTGCTCTAGCCGTTCCTGATTTTGCAGTGTAGGACTAGAGGGATGCAGATAGTCATCACCATCCACCACCAACTCTTGGGCTACTCTTTTACCAACGAATAGTTAACTCCATGGTATTTATCTAACCAGGTTCTTCGTTCCTACCTTAGTTATTTTACTAGACGTCGTTGTTAGTTCCATGGTATTTATCTAACCAGGCTCTTCATTCCTACCTTAGTTATTTTACTAGACGTCGTTGTTAGATCCATGATATTTATCTAACCAGGTTCTTCATTCCTGCCTTAGTTATTTTACAAGACGTCGTTGTTAGGTCCATGTTATTTATCTAACCAGGTTCTTTATTCCTACCTTAGTTATTTTACTAGACGTTGTTGTTAGCTCCATGATATTTATCTAACCAGGTTCTTCATTCCTACCTTAGTTATTTTACTAGACGTCGTTGTTAGGTCCATGTTATTTATCTAACCAGGTTCTTCATTCCTACCTTAGTTATTTTACTAGACGTTGTTGTTAGCTCCATGGTATTTATTTAACCAGGTTCTTCATTCCTACTTTAGTTATCTTACTAGACGTCGTTGTTAGGTCAATGATATTTATCTAACCAGGTTCTTCATTCCTACCTTAGTTATTTTACTAGACGTCGTTGTTAGTTCCATGGTATTTATCTGAAAACTGAGAAACGTTTTACTGTATATTATATTTTTCGATTGTTGCTTCCTGAATCTATCAGATTAAGAACGGATTTTGTAACTAAGACTTTTAAAATGTGTTTTTTTTTTCAAAGGGATTCTAGCAATATATAATGCATTCAACAAGTTAAATAGAAATACAGTCCATATTACAAGCAGTAAACACTTTAAGGAACACTGCGGGTATTACATGTAAAATAAATGGTTTGGATCAGTTCTATAATTTCAGTATTATAAAATAAAATTATTAAACAGGATGTAGTTGATGGAAAAAGAACAAATCGTGCATTTTAGTGTTAATATATATTTTACATACTTTAGTTCCACAACATATTTTCTCAATGACTAAATATTATCTACCATATTTATAAACATTGTGTTGGAAATAGTGCTATTATGTGTTAAAATAGTGGTGTATATGCAGTGTCTTTACTGCACTATCTATAAGTATATATATGTATGCTTAGCTGTCGTTGAGCTTATGATACCATTAGTAATCGATTGACATATGGCACTATACCCCCTTGTATAGATTAACAACTGCTCAACAGCATACGGTTTATTAAATTTGAAAATATAGTCTGTGTATTTTACAGTACGTGAACTGTGGGTTGATCTTACGTCCAACACTAAACATGATAATGAGGTTATCGTAAAATCACACCAGAATAAAACATACATCTTCACATAATTTCAGTGCAATGCACAATACATCATTTACACAACTGATTGTGAAGTCGATCTTCATGCATATTATACGTGATGAAACTTTGTGGAAAGTTTTTCGTCTTTATGTCAGACTTTTGAAGCGTCGTTCTCTTCATTTATGTCTCCACAACAGGCAGTTGTTGTCCATTCCACAAAGTTTCATCATGAATACTCTGCCTAAATAATCTACCAAAGAATACATTGTAAATTGTAAGAATGGTTAATTGATTGTATTTTCACAGTTTCAGTAAAGTAAGCTAATATTAAAAATAATGAAAACCTATTTTTAAGTGCTTCCAAAGTTAAGAAAACAAACATGATTTTAGAGCTGTAAATTTAATTATTAGATACGGGATGATTGCCATTATTTGTTAATGTAATATTTTTTTCGATGTCTTCAATACTTTGGTTTTATTTAAAAAATAGAGAAACTAGAAACTACAGGAGCAAAGCACACTGCTGTACACAAATTAAGGGAAATTATTAGAGGCAATTTGTACACATAAGTTTCGATCCATACAGTTGTGTTAGAGAGAGAGTTCGTCTTATAGATAAATCATTAATAAAGTGATTTCATTGTGGTTAAACATCTCTTATTTGGTGTGTGTTAGAAAGGCAACATATTGCTTTTCCTTTACATAAGCCCCCAGTAGCTCAGCGGTATGTCTGCGGACTTACAACACTAAAAACCTAGTTTCAATACCCGTGGTGGGCAGAGCACAGATAGCCCATTGTGTAGCTTTGTGCTGAATTCAAAACAACAACTTTTCCTTTACATAAGTCTAAAATTCACACCTGATGTTACTTGTGTTAACTATATTCCTGAAGATTTATAGTTTTACCGTTGGTATAGTCCAACTATACTTGAGAACCAAACCTTTCCTCTCAGTGTTATATATTTTCCTGCAGATAAACAGATTTACCGTTACTATAATTCAGCTTGCCTTAATAACGAAACATTTCGTGCGAATTTTATCTATTTCTCTGTATATAAACAGCTTAAATGTTAGTCCAAGTTTCCTTGATAAGCAACTACATCTTGCGAGTGTTATATATTTATCTGTAGATCAACAGTTTTCCATTAATATACCCCAGCTTTCCTTGAGAACCAAACCTTTCCTTCGAGTGTTATTTTTTTCCCTGTACATGAACAGTTTTAACGTTACTGTAGTCCAGCTTTACTTGTGAATCAAACTCCTCCTGCGAGTGTTATCTATTTTCCTGTACGTAAACAGTTTTAATGTTAGTATAGTTCACCTTTCCTTGTGAACCAAACTCCTCCTGCGAGTGTTATCTATTTCACTGTACGTAAACTATTTTAATGTTAGTATAGTTCACCTTTCCTTGTGAACCAAACTCCTCCTGCGAGTGTTATCTATTTCCCTGTACGTAAACAGTTTTAATGTTAGTATAGTTCACCTTTCCTTGTGAACCAAACTCCTCCTGTGAGTGTTATCTATTTCCCTGTACGTAAACAATTTTAATGTTAATATACAACAGCTTTCCTTCAGGTCTAAACTATTCCTGAGAGTGTTATCTATTTCACAGTAGATAAACAGTTGTAACGTAAGTATAGTCCAACTTTCCTTGAGAACAAACTATTTCCTGTGAGTGTTATCTATATCCCTGTAGATAAACAGTTTTCCTTTAGTACAGTCCAGTTTTCATTAAGAACCAAATATTTCTTGAGAGTGCTATCTATTTCGGCTAGAGATAAACAGTTTTAATGCTAGTATAGTCTAGCTTTCGTTGACAACCAACTCTTTCCTCAAGTGTTATCTATTTTCCTGTGGATGATTAGTTTTAAGGATACCATAGTCCAGTTTTTCTTGAGATCTTAATATTTCCTGCTCTGTTATCTTCAGGGAAATAGATAAACAGTTTTAACGTTAGTGTAGCTCAGCTTTCTTTGTGAACCATGTATTTTTTGCGACTGTTATTTCCCTGTAGATATATAGTGTTAACGTTAGTATAGTCTAGCTTTCCTTAAGAACGAAATCTTTCTTGCGAGTGTTATATATTTCCATGTACATGAATAATTTTAACGTTACTAATGTCCAGCTTTCCTTGAGAATCAAACCTTTCTTGTGAATGGTATCTTTTTGCCTATCGAGTGTTGACGTTAGTATAGTCCAGATTTCTCAGAAAGGAATTTTTTCCTATGAGAGGTAAGTATTTCTCTGTATATAACTTTAGTATAGTCAGAACAGTTTTAATCCAAACCTTTCCTGCGAGTGTTATCTGTTTCTTTGTACAGTTTTAGTACAATCCAGCTCCTTGAGCCCTGTACATTTTTAACGTTAGTACTTGTCAACCAAATCTTTTCTGCGAGTGTTATCTATTTCCCTGTATATGATCAGTTTTAATGTTAGCAATGTCTAGCTTTCCATGAGAACCAAATCTTTCCTGCGAGCGTTATCTATATCCCTGTAGATAAAAGTTTTAACGTTAGTATAGTCCAGCTTTCCTTGACAGCCTAATCTTTCGTGCGAGTTTTATGTATTTCCCTGTAGATGAACAGTTTTATTGTTACTAAAGTCCAGCTTTACTTGTGAACGAAATCTTTTTTGCGAGTGTTATACATTTTTTGTAGATAAACAGTTTTAACATTGGTATAGTCTAGCTTTCCTTGAGAACCAAACTTTTGCTGCGCGTGTTATCTGTTTCCCTGTAACTTTTATTGAGAACCATTCAACATGTAAAGCCAATAAATATAACTTCATTCAGTATACGTAATCAACGAAACTTTAATTTTTTTTTTAGAACAAACTCTCATAAATGTGAGCGTAGTTCTACTTTCCTTATCTTCTCCGGACGAATCTAGTCTTGTAAGTAAACTTTTTGTTAATATAAATATTTATAGTTATATCATAATTGGAATAATGTATCTTTTTTGATGGAGGAAACGTTATGCGAACATGATACGTGTTCACAGATGCTCTAAGCCTCAAATACAGTGGTGGTCGTGCTTTATTACAACCGAACTGTACCTGCTAATTCAGTGATTCTTTAGCTGTATCGTATATGAAGTGATAACATGGAGGTCTGTGCGATTGGTGAAATTTGACTGATCTCCTGTATGAGACAAGACAGAAATATAGATGTAAAAAAGAGTTTGCTCCCAAACTTTTTGAAGCGATCGTGTTCTAAGGTTTTTATTTCATTTTAAGATCTTGAGTGTGGGAAACATTATAGTTAATATGGGTTGGAAATGGATTAATCAAATAAACTAGAATAGCTGCTATGGTTATTTCAACTTTCTTCCATGGGTGAATTGAAAACAACCAGAAAGTGTAAAAGTTAGTGAAGTGGCGTTATGAGATCATGACAACATGGTGTGATTCCGTTAGTTGAAGGTGTTCTCGGTGCGCCAACAGGAGCTTGAGGAATATTATAGAGAGAAGGAATAGAGAAATGGTTTTTGATATGAAATATAATAAGAGTAACAGAGTTAGCTTTGAAAAGTTGTTTAGGTTATTATTGTGTTTCTTATGCTCGCTTTTATCGCACTCTTCCTGGGTTTCATATATCGAAATATTGCAACTTTAACATAAATAGTTTGTAATTTAAATTTTGTTCTTCACTTCTTAACTTTATATTTAATGATTTATTGTGAACTTTACCCTGAAGGAGTACGAAGTTGAATTCCTACTGCATCAAGTGTGGTACGACCCGAGACTAATTTACAGCGATAGAGGGCGCTATAGGTACTTAAACGGAATGAATCACTTTGACAGAATTTGGACACCAGACACTTACTTCATCACTCACGGCGACTTCAAAGAACCACTAATGCCAATTCATCTTGCCTTACAGGTGTCTCCAGATGGAAAGGTGTTCCACACTCAAAGGTGTGTATTCCCATACATATGCACATAAACATTTCAAAAGTAGGGATATTTGAAATATAAGTGAATAATGCACTTAGCCATGACATTTTCTTAATTTAATTTTTATAATTAATAAATGTGGAAAACACTTCTTATGCTTCATAAAAATGAAATACATGAGTAAAGTATAAATAAAACCTTTAAGCATGTATGAAATTTAAAGAAGAGGCTATTATACATAAGACCTTGGTCTCTATTCTTTCCCTAGCTGGAAACCACTGGTATTTCTCATTTGTTAAATCAAAATTAGCTGAGTAATTTACATGATAAATATCAGTTGTGATCGAAGTAAATCATCTGTTTCACATAATTTCTATATTTTATCTCATTTTCAGGAGAGAGGTTACTTTGAACTGTGAAGGCAATCTGGGCATATTTCCATTCGACAATCCAAAGTGTCCTTTTTCCCTCGAAAGTAGTATGCTGGTTTCTATAAGTTATTAACTAATTAGTATATGAATTATTGATTAATTAATACATGAATGATTAACTAATTAATACGTGAATTATCAATTAATTAAAACAAAAATTATTAACTAATTAGTACATGAATTATCAATTAATTAAAAGAAGAATGATTAGCTAATTAGTATATGAATTATTAATTAATACATGAATGATTAACTAATTAGTTCGTGAATTATTAATTAATTAAAACAAAAATAGTAACTAATTAGTGCATGAATTGTTAATTAATTAAAACAAAAATTATTAACCAATTAGTACATGAATTATCAATCAATTAAAACAAGAATTATTAACTAATTGGTACATGAATTATCAACTAATTAAAACAAAATTATTAACTAATTAATACATGAATTATCAATTAATTAAAAAAAGAATTATTAACTAATTAATACATGAATGATTAACTAATTAGTTCGTGAATTATAAATTAATTAAAACAAAAATATTAACTAATTAGTGCATGAATTATTAATTAATTAAAACAAAAAATATTAATTAATTAGTGCATGAATTATTAATTAATTAAAATTATACATGAATTATCAATTAATTAAAACAAAAATTAACTAATTATACATGAATTATCAATTAATTATAACAAGAATTATTAACTAATTAGTATATGAATGGTTTTATTATATTGTAATTCCTGTACGCTAAATCTGAAAATTTTATCAATTTTTCACCCTCAAGTTTAGATTTTTCACAAAGTTATATGTACATATAGATAAAGGAATCATTTTCATTGAAATCTGGTCACATTTTGTTATGCTTAAGATAGTGACAACCACTGGCTATAGATTTGTCTAGACCAATTACGTCTTATATATCAGTATAGACCTAAACATTAAAAATACGATAATAAAATATGTTTGTTCACTGAACGAAATAACAATTTTATCTGAGAGTTTTTCTTCCCGATTTGTAAAAAAAAAAAAAATTCTTACGTGATAGAAAAAAATGAATATTATATTCACGATCTACGTAACTGAATTACAGAAAATCTGTTATTAAAACCAAAGAAACTGGCCCGGTATGGCCTAGCGTGTTGAGGCGTTTGACTCGTAATCTGAGGTTCGTGGATTCGAATCCCGGTCGTACCAAATATGTTCGCCCTTTCAGCCGTGGGGGCGTTATAATGTGCGCTCAGTTCCACTATTCTTTGGTAAAAGAGTAGCATAAGAGTTGGCGGTGGGTGGTGATGACTAGCTGCCTTCCCTCTAGTCTTACACTGCTAAATTATGGACGGCTAGCGCAGATAGTTATCGTGTAGCTTTGCGCGAAATAAAAAAAACGAACAAACAAAAAATTAGTTTGAGTAGATAATTTAATTCATGTTAACATCAAGAAAATTAGTTTGAGTATGTAAAACAATAGCCATTTAAAACATCTGTTAACTTGAACAAAATCAGTTTTAGTATAAATAGTTTGAGTACACAAAATAAAACAATAACCATATAACACGTAAAACATCTTTTAGTATAAAAACAATAACCATATAACACGTACATTAGCATACACAAAATCAGTTTCGGTATAAAAACAATAACCATATAACACGTACATTAGCATACACAAAATCAGTTTCGGTATAAAAACAATAACCATATGACACGTACATTAACATACACAAAATCAGTTTCGGTATAAAAACAATAACCATATAACACGTACATTAACATACACAAAATCAGTTTCGGTATAAAACAATAACCATATGACACGTACATTAACATACACAAAATCAGTTTCGGTATAAAAACAATAACCATATAACACGTACATTAACATACACAAAATCAGTTTCGGTATAAAAACAATAACCATATAACACGTACATTAACATACACAAAATCCGTTTGAATATATAAAATAACAATAACGTATGTGAACTAATAGAACAATAACTTCTTAACACATATGCTAACTTCAACAAAATCAGTTGGAGTATATAACACAATAACCTTTTTAAATATATGCCAACTTCTACAAAATCAGTTTGGGTATATACAACAATAACCTTTCAACACATATGTTACATACAACAAAATCAGTTTGTTTGGGTATATAAAATAATCGTTTAACAATAAGCTTTTATAAAAACAATATATGTACTCAAATAAGTATATAAAACAATCAGTTTGGGTATATAAAATAATCAGAATTTAACACACATGTTGTCAACATCAATAAGTATATGAAAGTCAGTTTTGACAAAATCAGTATATAAAAACAATAAACATATGTCAATTTGGACAAAATCAGAATAAGTATATAAAACAATAAACATATGTCAATTTGGACAAAATCAGAATAAGTATATAAAACAATAAACATATGTCAATTTGTACAAAATCAGAATAAGTATATAAAACAATAAACATATGTCAATTTGTACAAAATCAGAATAAGTATATAAAACAATAACCTTTTTAAATATATATTGACTTCAACAAAATCATTTTGAGTATAGAAAACAAAAATCGTTCAGTACAATACAATTCAAAACCAAAGCAATTTTTATGAAGTTTAAACTTGTAGGCCTGTGTATTCCGCGTGTTTAGTGCAAAATAAATTTAACCATAATATTTTCAGCAATACAACATAGTGTTCAAGGAAGGGCTTGTTTTAGATCATGAAGAAACTCGTTGAATGACAAATAGATGCAGTTTCTTATAGTTACAACATCTACAGTTACAGCTTACCTTTACGTGATAAACCTACCTGAGACGAGGGTTAAAACAAGTGATGAAGATTTAGAAAACTTAGGGATGCTATCAGTAGTTAACAGTTAAAATCGACTCTTTCTTCATATATATGTATAAAAGTATGAAATATTTTGTGATTGTATTTAGAAAGTCAATAGTTTTCCTTTTTCCTCTAACACGATCAGTCATTCCCAATATCCAGCAATTATAATTACATAAGAACTTTTTGTGTTAAAAATAACATTGATAGGTTAACAAAAGTCAAGTTACATGTTGAGCCTACAACACAAAAGCTACTTATTTGTGATGTAAGGTACTTTGTTGTTTCGTTTGCCACAATGAACTGGAGCGTTATGTTACCAACAGCAAAACGAGACACAGCAAGATTATGTTACCAGAGGCCACTAAGCAACAGATATTAGCGACATACGAATACTGTCTCTGGTTTAGTTAGATGACTTGAGTGTTTTTTTTTTTTTTAAACCGATGCATACCTGTGATAATAAGTGGTATTGTAGCACTAGTGTTGTGCGTATTGAAGGATTTCACATCCACCACGACATTAAAATTCCTTAATATAAGAGAATAATGGATTTCCAGTCCATTTAATTTCATTAATCTGCTTCTCTGACAGGAGCATTTCAAAAGCTGTAATATAATATCCTTTTAATTTCATACAAGCACTTTAAAGTCATTATCTATATATCCTAAAGTGGTGCATTAAAATGAAGCAGCGCCATCTATACTTTGTACATAAAAATACAATATTCATATGTACATTTAACAAGAAAACCGATAAAGTAACCGATTTATTACTATTATGTTCTGATACAGCAATGTTTTAGATTAATAGATACAATCTATATATTTTTCTATATAGTGTTTCAATTTCATATTTTTGTTATGAACCAGCTTCCCACGAAAATTCCGAAGTACAGTTTGAGTGGTCTACTTCGACCCCAGGTCTTCAGGATGCTACCTCACTAAGGAAACATAATGCTTATTTAGTAAAAAATGAAACCGGGTTATGCGATGAAAGACACACATGGCGAGGTAAGAGGCTTGTAGACTGTCAACTACCACTAACTTGGAATTACAGATAGGAACTATTGTTTGTTGACCATCAACTGCTATTAACTTGTAATTACAGATAGGAACTATTGTCTGTTGACCATCAACTGCTATTAACTTGTAATTACAGATAAGAACTAGTGTTTGTTGACTGTCAGATCCTATTAACTTGTAATTACAGATCGTGACTATTGTATGTTGACGGTCGGATCCTATTAACTTGTAATTACAGATAGTAACCATTGTTTGTTGACTGTCAACAACTACTAACTTGTAATTACAGGTAAGAACTGCTGTTTGTTGACTATCAACCACTGATAACTTGTAATTACAGATAGAGATTATTGTTTGTTGATTATTAACTACCACTAACTTGTAATTAAAGATCGTGACTATTGTTTGTGACTATGAAATATCACTAACTTGTAATTACACACTTAAAATATGAACTAGTGAAGGCGACGACTTTTAAATAGTAAATCAGGTAGTCAAGTGGTGACAAAAGAGATCCTCCATGTAGTTGCTAAAATCGATGACTGCCTAATATAACTATTAATTTAGCCATTTTTACAATTGCGTAGTCAGAAAATAGTCAGGTGATGGTGGCAGGGATACCTGGCAGGTAATAAATTTGACTGCTCTATGATAGTCGTTATGAATTTCGTTAGGTAATCATTCTGACCAATGTTGACTACCTGACAATAGTCGCATTGCCTACCTGCAAACCACTACAGAGTAGTCATGACATAGTCAGTGTGACCCTATTCGTCCAAGGAGCAGTTGTCATTATGACCATCCATTAACAATGGACTGTTATCATTATGGCTATCCAACGACCATGGAAGATAAGTCATGTTGACCCGGTCAGGACCACCACTGCAATGTCACTGTTAGGCAAAGAGACCATCCTCAGTCAGATGTGGTCAGCAAAACAATCACTGAGTAGTCAACCCCGCAGCCATCTGATGATTCAACCTAAGTCCCAATAACCTGCCACCATCCTGAAAAATATAAAATGCATTTTAGCAGCACCATTTTTATTTCAAACTGAACACAAGTGTACATCAATATACATGTACCAAAATAAAATTCAAAATACAGTAACAACAACTCTCAGCAGGTTTCCTAACTTCAGTACCCACCATGATACTTTCACTTTCTTTTAGAAGAAAAGAGATACCAAGAATGGTAATACTAGATGTAACATCAGGCATGTGTGAGGACTGTTTCATAAGAAATGGATTATTTTCTGGTAATATGTTTCTTTCCTGCAGGTGAGAATTTACTGAGTCCTTATATTGAGAAAGTTGGATACTCCTTTTCTGCATCTCTTCCTAGCCGCTTAAATTCATTCAATAGCTGTGCTGGTGATGCCACAAGGAAAGGATAATGCTTTATTAGTTCATTGACAGGAGTGTTGTCAATGACCAGTTTCCCACGATCATGTAGAGTTTTGTCCATAAGCAAGTCCACTTTACAATGATCACCCTTTTTTTCTACAATTCAGAGGAGTTTTCATCCATTCCTTGTGATTTTCGGTGGAAGTTTCATCCTTCCCAACTGGCTTTTCACACAAGTATTGCTTTAATCCATATATCCTCACTTCTGAGATGTGGTTTGGAGATGGGATTTCATCTGTTGCAGTTTTCGTTTTTTCTTTCTTTCTTGGACAATGATGAATCCTTCCACTTTGTATTATTCTGGAATTTCTGACGAAGCCTCATCCTCTACAGCTCCTGCAATTAGAATTTACAGAATTAGTTCTATTGAGAATGAATAACTATGGTATAACTATAATTATTTTAAACAGTATTTCTTTTAAACCACTTTTGGCATTTTTCAGGTATAATCTGAGAAACTGAAAGTCATACACATACTGGTTAATAAATCAGTTGTACGAGTTCATCTTGACAATGTATTCTCTTTAGCATCAAATTAATTGAGTCATGTTACATCGTATACAAACAAAACAAATACTTCAAAGTATCAAAATAGTATTTCCCCTCCTTGGTAGATATATGTACTTGTGTGTATTTTAAAACATATAACTTCCCACAAAATTTCACTTGTTTCTTCACTAATATTATTCAACATAAAATATGCCATTTAAGTTATTTTATAACTAATGAACATATTTCTTGCAGAATACATTTACACCCTTACAAGTGGTGATATGGTCATTCCTGTTATGCACTTTAGGACGAATTTTATTGTCACATTGGCTATTGGGCTCATAAAGCCAAATGTATAGATAAAAGAATATATTTGTGATGAAAATATATTTCACAACAAACATAACATAATGCACATGTGGATAGAACTTACACGAACACCTTGGGGTGTTAGATTTGGGGCATCTGACAGCTGAGGGTAGTGCTTAAATATTTCATCCACTACTTGGTAATACTGCCTTGACGTGGGATATCTGGAAAATAGAGGTTGGGCAGGATATCAAGTACAGATGAAGACACCTGAAGAGATATGATTACACGCTTGTAATCAGAAATGGTACACATGGTATTCACTGCACAGCACTTACAAGGTATAGTTGGAAACCTCAGTGTAGACTGCATTCAGTAAATGGAAGTGACCTTCTTTCTCAACAGGCTTCCCTTGCGACAACAGCAAAGCAGTAGATCTAGGCAGACTTGACAACTTTTCCAGCTTAAAGGGTACTGGTACTGGCCAAGGCTTGAATGCTAAGATGCTGACCAAAGAAAATATCAAATAGTTCAAAACACTTACAAATTGGGGTTGATTGATTGCAATGAAATACTAACTAAGGCCTAATTGTTTCAAGTGAAAGATAAAACTATTTCTCCAACAGATTGAAAGATCTGTTTGACATACATTAGGACATACATGATGATATGGACTGAATTTTTCAGTACTGGGTACCGGGTGAAGATGCATTCTGCTTGCTTGAAGGCACTTCAGGGTTTGGTGGATTCTGGTCAAAAATACATTTTAAATGGGTCTAAATTTGTAATTAAAAAATTAACAACAGTAATTGTGCTATGTTGAATAATGTATATTGAACAATTTTACTTCTTTTCTTTGGAATAAAGTTTCCACAGAGTGATTTTCAATGACTACATAAATGATTATAATCACTTAAATTTAAATGAGTTGCACATTCTTACAAACGACTTATCACAACAGCTATCTCTCTGTCAGAGGCCCCAGCATTAGAATCCAGAGAAATGCACAACTTTGCTCATGGTTTTGGAATGTCAGATCATTGAACATCCACCCAGTCCTGCCAGTCACTGGCACTGCCATGTACACTTGAGCTGACAAGTTGGTAGCATCTACATCCAGATTTAGATTGTCAGACATCTTACTGGGCAACAATCTCAGATCAGCCACTAACACCACAATTTTTTTTTATTGTAGGTAATGTGGTAGGATAATCTCTAGAATCTAAAAGTATGGTTCTGATCAAGAATGATTTATATGAATACACATGCAGAAAAGTTGTCATTGAAGAACAACACCAAAAAAATATATTAAATTTCCATAAATTTAACATCAGCAGGACTGGTATAAATCAGCTAAATAAGTAATTTGATTTTTCCCTAACAAATAGTAGCCTTTAAAAGGTGAAAGCAAATATAAGTAGTCTGACCTCAATAGATGGTGATGATAATGGTGATTTTGGTGCAAATATGCATAATACATATTAATATGACAAAAGTTCTCTTTGTTTGAAAATTGTGATGAAATTTGTCACAAAAAGGCAGAAACAAATTGACATAAAATATGTCAAATATTTTGATGAAATTTGTCACTGGAAGTTACACACTCCAAGTTACATAAAATAGGTTAAAATTTACCACTGATTACCAAGTTATGTTTAAAATTTGTCATCATTCAGTCGCCACGAATGTAGTTGTGTAGGATGATCATATTTTTACCTTTGTTCACATAACAAGGCAATGATCATAAAGATCTGGAATGCTCAGGAATTCATAGCTTCTCATTGGCTCTACAATGTAAGCATGAAGATGCCTGTGATGATCAACAGTTTGGTATCTTTAACAATATAAAAAAGGTTTTGTCCAAAGAACAAAGCAACAGATCACTGAAGAAAATTGAAGACTGTCGAATTCATAGCTACTGACAACCATTGTCCTTGTGTTGTACGTGAGGCAGGTGACTGTACAACCTGATGCTTTAATGACAAAATCGCCTTCCCCAACAAATGCACTGACAAGGTTTTGCTCTTCTCCGAGTGAATTTACAGGCATTTTGACAGGATTAGTTAGGTCAAAGGCATCTATTCTAAGAATTCCATTGCTTTCCAAATGTGAACATTTGTTTGGTGTCTCATTGCCATTGTTTTGGCTAGATTCCTCCTGTTTTTGGTATGTCTTGCAACATCAACAAAAAACTATTTGACCTAGAATCTCTTGGTCCACACATTCCTCAGTGGACCAGATCTGCAGGTCATCTCTGGGTAATGCAAAGTAAAATGTTCCTTTGGGTTGAGAGTCCTATTTGGAAATTCTTTTTCATAAAGAGAATGGAAATGTTGTATCACATCATTTAAGAATTCAATGATTGCATATGACATTGATGGACACATTATCAATTCTACCATATCCAGCAGAGCCAACAGAACCTCCTATTTGTTGTTGCATTCTGGCACTGCATCACCCACCAATAATGGAAATAACCTTAAGAGACACCAAATTTGCACAGCATTTTGCTTAATGTGTACAGATCCTCTCAAAATAACAAGCTCAAGCCTATTGATTTTATCAGTTCCTTTGTAGTGGAACTCCTTCACTTTGCCTGCAAAGTACTGAAAGCTGAAGTATCCAGACAAGACATACTGATCTATGAGTAAAACTAAAATTTCTGACACCAAGCCAGATTCAAAAAGGTCATGTTATATATCAGGTGGTAGAGCAGTTGCCACATGAAATTGCTGCAGAACGTTTACGGGCGATCTTTTTTTAACCCCATATTAATTGACAAAGTCGGTTCAGTTTTGACCATTGCAACTTGGTAATTATAGGATGCAATAGATCTCTCTGAACATTTTGAAATATCAGTCAACTTTCTTAAATCATCCCGAGTTACCATGCAGAATCTACATGATCTGAGAGCAGAAAATGATTCAAGAAACCTCCAATTACATGGCTTCCCAAATTACCTGCAACAACAACAAGAGGTGCACCTTTGAATTTGAATGTTCCCTCTGGTTTGACAATGCCAATACCAATGTTTTCAAGAACAGATAGTTCTTCAATCATAGGTCTCATCACTGTATTTAGCCCATGTTTTTTTACATTTTGGGTCTTCACCAAGATTGCTAAGAATACACAATGAAGTTGAGATCTCAAAGCAGGTTCAGTATTGCCTAACTGATAGTAGAAAGCAGCATATTAGTAAGCAGGAGCTCGTATTCCAGCCTGGTTCACAGCTGTAAACTCATCAAAATAGAGAATGATTTGAAGGGCAAGGGGAGTTTCTTGCCAGAATGGATGGTTTTTGAAATGTTCACCATCAACGACATCTCTAAGACAATCATCAGCTGACTGGTGAGGATAAACAATCTGGCTAAAAATATCATCATGTTTAAGCAAACACTTCAGAGTATCTAATAAAGAAACTTACTGCATTCTGTCATGTTTTCCATCATCAGCAATTCCCAGGTCATAAACAATAGCTTTTGCAAATGACAAATTATCTTCATTGTAAGACTGGAAACTGTTGTGGTCAGGGAAATTTTCAGTCATGGAATGAAAGTCAAGAATTTCTTTCTTGCAAGCTTCCATCACTGTAACTATACTATTTCTAGGAACCTCCTCACTGATCAACGTTCTTGTTATGATTTGGAATAAATTTTCATCTTTGGCAGCCATAACAGAAAAAGACAAATTTAAAATAATTACTTGCAGTTTTGTAAGTAATGTTTTCATTTTCACGCAGCCGCAGAATTGTTTTAGTTAAGGTTCTTCACTTGTCTGTGAAAACCATCTCCTTATTACCATCAACTGTCTCATCACTGTTTCACACAGTGCAGAATTGTTTTAGTTAAGGTTCTTCACTTGTCTGTGACAACCATCTGCTTATTACCATCAACTGTCTCATCACTGTTTCACACAGCTGCAGAATTGTTTTAGTTAAGGTTCTTCACTTGTCTGTGACAACCATTTCCTTATTACCATCAACTGTCTCATCACTGTTTCACACAGTGCAGAATTGTTTTAGATAAGGTTCTTCACTTGTCTGTGACAACCATCTCCTTATTACCATCAACTGTCTCATCACTGTTTCACACAGCTGCAGAATTGTTTTAGTTAAGGTTCTTCACTTGTCTGTGACAACCATCTCCTTATTACCATCAACTGTCTCATCACTGTTTCACACAGCTGCAGAATTGTTTTAGTTAAGGTTCTTCACTTGTCTGTGACAACCATCTCCTTATTACCATCAACTGTCTCATCACTGTCAGAGTTTTTATACCTCTGTTCCATGAAATGCTTAGCACATTCACCACCAGCTTCATTATCATGCATACTGGTAGTAGCAAACCATCCATGCTTTTTATTTATATGTCTTTTCAAACATCTGATGCTTTTGAATGGTTTTTCACATCCATTAACCCCACATGGGACAACAAATCCAGGCTCATGCTCATGAACCAAAGAAATATGTGAAAGAAGCTTGCTAAAATGCCTAACTTTATAATTACATTTGGTGCAAGGGAAAATATTGAAAACTTCTGACTGTTCTGCCATGTTTAACTCCAAAGTTTACCAAACTTCACAGTGTCTATTAATAAATATCATGCAACACATGCATCCAAATGTCACGGGTTTTCATTCTGGAACGTAAAATGTATTATTTATTTAACTAAATTTAATGATAAATTTCAACAATAACAACTAGCAAATGTTGGTCGCCCACGAACCGACGGTGTATCCTCGGACTTGCCCCCAACCTAGCGAATGAAAAAGGTACTTCAAAATGCAAATTCTTGCCACAACCTTGCCAAAACATTCATTGGCCAGACCTCAACATAACTAACATATTCACCAAATTGGACAGAAATCCGAAAGGAATTGTGGACTGTAGAGTGAACAAAATAAAATCTCTGCAGACGCATATGCATGCTGATGCGTGATCCATAGTATCCCCCGATTTTCGTCAGGGTATACAACTTTTATTATTTTAACTACACAACTCGGTTGCTTCTGACTCGATGAAATATCCCCCGGATCCTACATTTCTCTCACCGGTATGGATTATGGGAGGGACCCAAAGTCTGAGAAAGTTCCCTGGGAGCAAAGAAGCGAGAGAGGTTGGAAGAATATTTTGCGGGATCACAGGCCTTCTATTCATAGTGTACGGCCTAGCGCTGGCTCCTATCTCGCACCATCCGATTTCAAAGTATAGAGTTTAAAAATTTAAATACATTATGTACCTAAAGAGATCTTTAGATAGTTTGTAATATTAAATAAAAAAACACATTAAACACAATATATGTTTCACTGTTTTCAAATGATTTGTCTTGCCACCCCCATTTGTAACTCCATTGTTGACTGTGTCAGTGGATCCCGCCATAACACACACATCGCATAAAGTGTATACGCTTTAGCATTTGTAGCTCTGCTGATTTATAACAAACAAGGATTTATTTAAATAATAAATTACGTATTATCGTATGTCATCCTTTATTATCAAAGGTCTATAACATAATAACAGACGAGGTCCATTTTAATGAGTATACAACTCTCATCTGTGGAGCGGTGGCCGTAACAAATCTTTTTAGCAGCGGTGTAGTTGGCGCTAAATTAAACAGAGCAGCATCATGGATCGTTGCGGGCTTTTGATTCTGCCACAGGATATGCATTCAAGATACCAAATATGTGCATTTGTGATGTCAAGACTGGGGAATGTTTTCGATTTCATACTTGCTTCAAAGCAATTCCTTAATATAAATATGCCTACTCTACTACTACTAGACTACAGTAGTACAGATCTACACAATGTAACCATCCTTGTTTACACATAACGAGCTGTACAAAAACATACGGATGGAGTCACTTCAGCTAATCTAGAAAGTTAAACATTCGTATTCTTATATTGTTTTATTGAAACATAGTATAGGAAAATAAGACATAAACAATTAATATTTACCTGGATTTCTTTCCGTCATCTGTGCGGTTGCATGGCAATTGTGCAATGTCAGTACAAGTTTCGGTCATTATAAATTATATAAACGTCATATGTAATTCTCCAATGTGCGACAAAATATTTCTGTGTGTGATTTCTCCCCCCCCGCCCCTTTGGGTTTATAGTGTCATCCCTATCTTCGGCTGCCGCAAAGGAGTGGGCCGTGCCGTCTTCACCCCCCCCTGTGTATGTATTGTTGTATGTGAGGCCCTAAATCCCCTCTGACTATCTTAAGGAATGATCAACCTTTCTCAACAAATAACACCTACAGCCCTCCTTGCACAAGGAACTACCGCCTTCAGATAAACTCCACTTGGTACACCCCTCTGGAAAAGAGATAGTCTCGCTCGCGCCTAATGTAGCTGCTTTCCATTTGAACTCGATTTGCACTGCGGACCACTAGACGAATCGGATGCATTTCCCGGATGTGTAGTGTCAGCGCGAGTGTTAACCACGTGGGGAAAGCTTATTTCAGTCATAACTTAGGTCGTTGCGGATTGTAATAAAAATGTATTGATTATTCGATGTCATATTCAAATATTCCAACATACCCACACAGCAATATAAAAACACAATTGTCAAATAAAACTGAAGAAATAGTAGTGGTCGATAAATAAGATTTATTTATCTAGTATTTATTTTGTGTGAAAGTAATTTATTCTCCCCCAAATAAAAGTAAATAAATAAATAAATTCTTGCAAAGTTTAGCCCTGGTCACGTTTCAGTTGTTGTATTTATTGAACAAAATGCATGTATACAGTCATCTGTTTGAACTGCACCTTAATGCTATAAGAAACATGAAAGGTGGCAGTTCATGAGTTAATGTTGACTATGGTGTTGGTCTTACTGACCACAAAGTGAGACCTTTTAAGACTAGCATAGCAGTGTTGCTATCAAGTAGTCAAGGAGACTGGGATATTTCTTGTTGACTGTCAACTATCACTAACTTGTAATTACAGAGAGAGACTATTGTTTGTTGACAATAAACGAACTTGTAATTATAGAGAAGAACTATTGTTTGCTGACTGTTAACAACTGCTAATTTGTAATTGTAGATATGAACCATTGTTTCTTCATTGTTAACTACTAATCTAGAGATAGAGACTATAGTTTGTTGACTATCAACTGTCACTTACTTGTAATTACAGATAGTGACTATTGTTTGTTGAATGTTAACTACTAATAACTTGTATTTACAGATATAAATCATTGTTTGTTTACTATCAGCTATCACGAACTTGTAAGTATAGGTGGTAACTATACATTGTTCACTGTTAACAACTACTAACTTGTAATTACAGATAAGAACTACATTGTGTTGACTGTCAACCATTGATAACTTGTAATTACAGATTGTGACTGTTGTTTGTTGATAATTGACTATCACTAACTTGTAATTACAAATAGTGACTATTGTTTGTTGAATATCAAACAACTAACTTGGAATTACATGTAGGAACAATTGTTACAACTATTACTAACTTGTTTTTAGAGATAGTAACTATTGATTCTTGACTATCAACTGCTACTATTTTGTTTCATGACTATATATTGTTTCATGACAATCAACAACTAGTAACTTTCTGTTACAGATTAGAACTATTGTTTGTTGATTGTCAGTTACTGCTGCTTTAATTACAGATGTGGACTATTGTTTGTTGTCTAGCAACTACTAATAACTTGTAATAACAGATAGGAACTATTGTTTGTTGTCTAGCAACTACTAATAACTTGTAATTACAGATAGGAACTATTGTTTGTTGACTAGCAACTACTACTAACTTGTAATTAAAAATAGGAACTATAGTTTGTTGAATGTGAACTACTAATAACTTGTAATTACAGATAGGAACTAATTTTTTTTTACTCTTAACTACTACTAACTTATAATTACAGATGGTGACCATTGTTTGTTGACTAGCAACTACAACTAACTTTAACTTGTAATTATACATAGAGAGCTATATTTTGTTGACGATAAACTACTACTATCTTGTAATTACATGTACGAAATATTGTTTGTTGACTGTCAACTACCATTAACTTGTAATTAGAGATAAAAACTATATTTCTTGACTTTCAACTTCTACTAACTTGTAATTACAGATTGTGGCTATTATTTATTGACTGTCAACTACCTCTAACTTGTAATTAGAGATAGTAACTATTGTGTGTTGATCCTCAAGTACTACTAATTTGTAAGTAAAGATAGGGACTATTGTGTGTAGATCCTCAAGTACTACTAATTTGTAAGTAAAGATAGGGACTATTGTATGTTGACTGTAATTAGAGATAAAAACTGTATTTATTGACTCTCAACTACCTCTAACTTGTAATTAGAGATAGTAACTATTGTGTGTTGATCCTCAAGTACTACTAATTTGTAAGTAAAGATAGGGACTATTGTATGTTGACTGTAATTAGAGATAAAAACTATATTTCTTGACTTTCAACTTATACTAACTTGTAATTACAGATTGTGGCTATTATTTATTGACTGTCAACTACCTCTAACTTGTAATTAGAGATAGTAACTATTGTATGTTGATCCTCAAGTACTACTAATTTGTAAGTAAAGATAGGGACTATTGTATGTTGACTGTAATTAGAGATAAAAACTATATTTATTGACTGTCAACTACTAATAACTTGTAATTAGAGATAGTAACTATTGTGTGTTGATCCTCAAGTACTACTAATTTGTAAGTAAAGATAGGGACTATTGTATGTTGACTGTAATTAGAGATAAAAACTATATTTCTTGACTTTCAACTTCTACTAACTTGTAATTACAGATTGTGGCTATTATTTATTGACTTTCAACTACCTCTAACTTGTAATTAGAGATAGTAACTATTGTGTGTTGATCCTCAAGTACTACTAATTTGTAAATAAAGATAGGGACTATTGTATGTTGACTGTAATCAGAGATAAAAACTATATTTGTTGACTGTCAACTACTAATAACTTGTAATTACAGGTAGTGACTATTGTTTATTGACTGTCAATTATTTCTAACTCGTAATTACAGCTAGAGAATCTCGTTTGTTGACCATCAACTACTAATATCTTGTAATTATAAATAGTGACTATTTCTTGTTACTATCAACCTCCTTTAACTAGTAACTACGGATAATAGTTATTTTTGTTGACTTTGAAATACTGCTGAGTTGTAAGAACAGATTGTAACTATTGTTCATTGACTATCAACTACCACTAACTTGTCAATTACTGCTGAGTTTTAATTACAGATAGATACTATTGTTTGTTGATTATCTTCTACTAATAACTTGTAATTATAGATAGTGACTATTCTTTGTTGACTATCAACCTCTATTTACTTGTATTTACAGATAGGAACTATTTTTTATCATCAACTTCCACTAACTTATAATTACAGATAGGGATTATTGTTTGTTGTCTATAAACTACTTCTAACTTGTAATTACATATAGGAACTATTTGTTTGTTGACCATCAACTTGTACTAACTTGTAATTAGAGATTGCTACTATTGTTTGTTGACTATAAACTACTACTAACTTGTAATTACATATAGGAACTATTTGTTTGTTGGCCATCAACTTGTATTAATTTGTAATTAGAGATAACAACTGTTGTTTGTTGACTATAAACTACTACTAACTTGTTAATACAGGCAGGAAATATTGTTTGTTGACTGTCAACTACCACTAACTTGTAATTACAGATAACAACTGTTGTTTGTTTACTATAAACTACTACTAATTTGTAATTATAGATAGGGACTGTAGTTTGTTGACTGTCAATTACTGCTAACTTTTAGTTACAGATAAGGAGTTTTGGTTGTTGACTATCAACTGTTATTAACTTGTAATCTCAGATATTATTCTTTGTTGACTGTCAGTTTCCCTTAACTTGTAATTACAAAAATGAAGTATTGTTTGTTGACCATAAACTTCTTGCAAATTGTAATTACTCATAGGGAATATTGTTTGATGACCATGAACTACTACTAACTTGTAATTACAGATTGGGACTATTAATTGTTGATGATGAACTACAAGTAACTTGTAATTACCAGTAGAAACTATTGTTTGTTGACTATCAACTACTTGTAACTTGTAATTACAGATAGGAACTACTGTTTGTTGGATATAAACTACTACTAAATTGCAATTATAGATAGGAACTAAAATTTTTTGACTGTCTACTACCACCAACTTGTAATTACATGGAGGGACACTAATTTGTTGAATACCAACTGTGTATTGATTATTGTTTGTTAATTGTTTATCCCTAATACACTGTGTACAGATCAAACGTTTAATAATGTTTTGTTTTTTTCACAAACTTTCTTACATTTTAACACCAAACCAGTGATTAGGAGCTGTTATTTCATTTCGAAACTTATGTATCCTTGCTTTACTTTGACAATTATATACATATGTGGTACCAACTGATACCAACTTTGGTATGTATAGGAATACTTATGTGATACGTCTAGTTGTGTTGTAAGTAATTTTTTTCCATAGGTAACTACAGTTGTCTAACTGTTCTTCTAGTCTTCACCAGAGATAAATCCTACTATTACACAGCTGTTTACGTTCCTGGAACCCTTCTTGTAACCAGTTCTTTTCTTAGTTTCTGGCTTGATATAAACGCTGTACCAGCACGTGTGATGATTGGTGTCACAGCTATGTTAAACTTTTGTACCACCACCAATAGTTTTCGGTCCACACTTCCTGTCGTGTCAGATCTCACTGCCATGAACCTGTGGGACGGGATTTGCATGTTTTTCATCTATGCTTCATTACTAGAGTTTATTGCAGTAAACTACCTGTATAGAAATAAGGAAAGCCCTCTTTATAACACAATCCAAGACTCTTTGGGGAAATGCCTTTCTCAGGATCGTTATCGGAGGCGGGTAAGTCCTAACCTATTACGTTATAAAGTAATACTTATTAGAATTAATTTCTTAACAAATGATGTTTATCTGTTGTTTTTTTTTACTCGTCTATAAACAGATTTCAGTTATTATATAGACTTTTTATCATTCTCTTATTTATCTACAAAATTTGTCAGGTATCAATTGTTTCGAATAATGCTGCGCCCAGCATGGCCATGTGGTTTTGAGCGTTCGACTAGTAAACCGAGGGTCATTGGTTTTAATTTTCAACGTACCAAACATGCTCGATCTTTCAGCCGTAGGGGCATCATAATGTGTATGGTTAATCCCACTATTCGTTGGTAAAAAGAGTAACTCACAATTGGTGGTGGATGGTAATGATTAGTTACATTTCTTGTAGTCTTTCACTGCTAAATTAGAGATGGCTAGTGAAGATAGCCCTCGTTACATAGTTTTGTACGAAATTCAAAAGAATGAAGTTTAATTTTCTTTTATTTATTGAAAATACGTATCATAATGTTGTTACTAATAACCTCTAATCAAAATAACTGAGAATTATATTACAGTCAAACAATTTCCTTGTTCTACGGTAATTTCTTTTAGTGGATATAAATACCATTGTTTCGAATGGGTTTTTGTCACTGGTTTCTGGATGGTCAGTCTAGTTGTCCCCATATTGTCGTTTAATCTATTTCTTTGACTCAACCTAGTTCGTGCGAAAATACATACACTGGAGAAACATAAGGAAAAGACAGCATTGTCGTAATGTATTTGCAGAATAAACTATATGATACACAGGAACCAGCATGATATGGGTAATACTGTAAAATTAGGAAAATTAAAACAATTGCTTTACATCAAATTACGAGAGAACACTAAGATAAGAAATAGACCAGAGAAGAACTCTACTAACAGAAGAGGGCAGTTCAGCAAGTCACGTGATAATCACATCCAATATAAAGATGTGACAGAATGCCACGTTTTCACATGTTTTGGTGTTGGGTAGGTAGTGTGATGTTAACAAACATTGTTTGTTTTCAGGAAGGGTATGTAACAGTTGTAAGATACTTTGATTATAAATATCTATTGGTAACCCTCCAGTGACACATTGGTATGTCTGTGGACTTATACCACTATAAACCCGTGGTGGGTAGAGCACAGATAGCTCTTTGGGTAGCTTTGTGTTTAATAACAAAAGACAGACAAAAGTTATTAGCATTCTAAAAGAAAACTATTATAGAATACATTACTATAGTTATATATGCTTTTGATATATAAATATTTATATGTTGCTTTCTAGGCTAAAAGCGATAAGATTGTATCTGAAGTACGGAGTCCTGAAATGGAAATGAATTCACCATCCTCTGTCGTTTCTGAACAAGATAAAGAGATTTCTAGATTTACTATTCCGTATTCGCACCCAGTCTTAGCTGTAAAAATTGATAAAGTGTCCAAGCTGTTATTTCCCGGCTTCTTTTTTATTTTTGCCTTTGGGTATTTCATAAACTACGCGGTTGTCCAAACTGCTGAGGAAGAGAACTGGGACCTTACTTAAGAAACAAAGCTTTGAAAAATGATATCTACAAGAAAAGGTCAAAGTTCATGTTGATATTCGACCACAGACTTTTTGAAATTTTGGGCTAAAGCTTTCTTAGACTATCGTTCTGTGAAAAAATGTACATAACACGAAGTAAATTTTTGAAGTAAAATAAACTGATAAAACAATATTTGATAATATACTTAATTCAAGTTCACTGGAAGTTTTTGCTCAGTAATAATTCAACCTTTTTACTCAGGAATAATTAATGTTTTTTTTTAATATTATCCGATCAGAAATACTCAAAACTGTATAATACTATTTTATTGAGCATAATACATAATTAAAGCTATTTATTTTGTGTTTCTTCCTGACTGGAAACATTAAATAGTTTGTTATGTAGTTATTAAATGAGTAAGAACTAGGAGACAAACCTGTTATATGAAACTAGTAATTTACCAACAAACTTAATAAGGCGTTTTGTGCTGTAAACTGAGCATTGCTACTGTGAAATTAATTGTAATAACGTTTATCAAGGTAATCTTTTGTATATTGAAATTGCGCTGTTAATTAATTATTTTTATCTGCACTTCCGCTGTTAAATCAGACAAATAACTTTATATTATTAATGTTTGAGTTTCGATGATTCAGTCATGTTAAAAATCCTATATTATTAATGCCAACACTAGATTTTTAAATCACGCAAATATAATATCAACACATTTATACTACTGGTATTCCTATTTGTCTTGTTTAATTTGTAGCATTTTGTTTTTACACTACGTTTGTAAATAAAACAACATACCATATTGTAGCTCATAGCTCCGTCATATCTTCTTCTAGTTTTGGACTCAGGAAGTCAAACCCTTTTTACTGATGTATCACGTTCAAGGTCTGCTCTAATCCTGCTTGTAAGTATATCAATTTCAGGGTAGTCTGGTAGAAATCCTAATGAGAAATAAAACTGAAACATATATACGCACGCCTCACGCTTGTTATTGTTAGCTAACAACAATAGAGCCAAATAGAAATGTAAAAATAGTCTCATAGGTTGATTTACTCTAATCCTGCCTAAAATAATTTAAGGTACCGCGGCTACTGAAGGTTCCCTCTTGTTATTTCCAGACTATGCACCGACGTTATTTCGTTAATGGTGATTAAAAAGAACAATAGTTCCAGGTTTTGTCCCTTCTTTAATGACAATTACTTGCATATTACATGAAAAGTTCGTAACTCTCAGGATGTAACGAAACAGTGAAACTGACAAGAAATTCCATGTTTTGGTTCCTCAAAGATTTTCTCATATTACATGCAACGTTCGTAACTCTCAGGATGTAACGAAACAGTGAAACTGACAAGAAATTCCGTGTTTCGGTTCCTCAAAGATTTTCTCTACATTTTTTCCTTTGTAAGTCGAATGGGAAATATCTTTTGTGATTATATAATTGTGATAAAACTGTCTTTCAATACATGTTTTACTCTGACTAAATATACGTGTCTTCTCAATAAACATAATTTAGGCCAACTTAGCGTGTTGTGTTTAATATTTTATAATACCAAGCATTACAACTATACTTTACCCAAAATAAACATGTTTGTCTCTGATATTCGTTAACCAAAAGAGGAAGCCTGGGGTTAGTAAACGATGCAGTGTAGAAAGAACACTTGTGTGTAGCGCTCTAACACATAGTAACAGATGTAGTGCGGCAAAACTTTGTTCTGTTTACACTACAATTTACTAGGAACAGAAACGTAATTTTAATGTGATCGTAATCGTGTAGGTCTCTACACAGGGTAAAAGTAAACTCTACCACGTGAGTTGTGTACGCGTCGTATATGTGTTCATAGCGGTAATATTTAATCATTCATAATTTTCTACAGGAGGTACATTCCATAAAGAAAATATATTTACAGGTAATATTTATTTCTAGAATAATCGTTATTTTAAGGCATGACCGTACAAGGGGTAAACCATAATAGACGGTCTGCTTACGTCCCGTGAAATACATGTTAACCATTCCAGTTTCATTCTGTACAGTTTCATCTAATATTTCGAATAATTTATCTTATATCAGTATTTTAATAAATTCAATTTTTGTCTTTGTCCATATGATGAATGTCTTAAGGTTTGTTGAAAATTTTTAACGACAACGTAATGCGAATGTAATTTATAGGAACTTTTCAAATCGCTATATAACCAGCATATATAATTACAGACAGTTTCATAAAAGGAACACAAGTCTTTTTTCAAATGACAGAAAATTAATTTTATCTGATTGAATTGTATTCTATGGTATAGAAGTTGTCAAACATAACCTTTTGACATACACGTTAAATTCAACAAAATCAGTTTGGGTATATAAAACAATAACCTTTTAACACATGTTAACTTCAACAAAATCAATTTGGGTATATAAAACAATAACCTTTTAACACGTGTTAACTTCAACAAAATCAGTTTGAGTATATAAAATAACCTTTTTTTTTCAAATTACCATATGTTTTGAACAAAATCAGTTTGAATATATAAATAACACATATGTTAACTTCAAAAAAATCAGTTTGAGCCCAAAAAGAAATAATACGTTTAATACAAATGTTTACTTGAACGAAATCAGTTTGACCGTATACAACAATAACCTTTAAAAAAAAACATATGTTAACTTCAAGAAAATCAGTGCGAGTCCAAAGAGAAATAATACATTTAACACATATGTTAACTTGAACAAAATCAGTGCGAGTCCAAAGAGAAATAATACATTTAACACATATGTTAACTTGAACAAAATCAGTGTGAGTCTAAAAATAAATAATACGTTTAACACATATGTTAACTTGAACAAAATCAGGTTGAGTATATAAAAGAATAACCTTTATAAATATATGTTAACTTCAACAAAATGAGTTTGAGTATATAAAACAAACCTTTTAAATATATGTTAACTTCAACAAATTCACTTAGAATTTATAAAAAATTCATCGTTTAACACATTATCTTGAACAAAATCGGTTTGAGTGTATGAAAATATAACTTTTTGAAACATATGTTAGCTTCAACAAAATTTGTTTGACTGCAAGAAACAATAACCGTTTAACACAATTATTCAGCAAAACAAAATGAGTTTGTGGACAATGACCGAAGAAGGTCGAAACATTGTTCGCTCCTCTATTAGTGCCTTTTCTACCCATACCAGCCGTTTTAAAATATATAGTTTTGTTAATATTTAAATACATTTATCTGTAAATAAAAGAATATTTGCCCTTGCCACAATAGACAACTTTTATTATTATTTATATGCATTTATTCATTTCTAATTGAGAAGATTTAACTTTATTACCATAGGCAACATTTGTTAGTATTGGAATACTTTTAATCACCTCCAATTTAGAATATTTGACCTTGTTACAATTGGAAACTTGTTAATGTTTAAATTTTTTATTCATCTTCGACAAATAAAATCTGACCTTGATAGAAAAAGAAAATTTTGTTAATATCCATATATTTTTATTCATCTCCAATTAAGATTTGATTTTGTTACAATAGGTAACTAACTTTTGTTAATATTTAAATAATTTTATTCATCTCGAAATGAGAAGATTTGACATTTTTAAAATAGGCAACTTTTTAACATTTAAATACTTTTAATCATCTTCAGTGGAAAAGCTTTGGCTTTATTACAATAGATAAGTTTTGTTAATATTTAAATAATTGTATTCATTTGAAACTGAGAAGATTTGATCTTGTTACAATAGGTATATTTTGTTGATATTTAAATAATTTTATTCATCGCTTATTGAGATGATTTTCACTTTTTACAATAGTGAAATTTTGTTAGTGTTTAAATACTTTTATCTGTCCCTAATTGAAAATATTTGAATTTGTACAATAGGCAACTTTTGTTAATATTTACATACTTTCATTCATCTCCTGTTAAGGATATTTGATCTTTTTAGAATAGGCAACATTTGTTAATATTTAAATTTATTTAGTCATCTCTAATTGAGAACATTTGACCTTGTTACAAAAGGCAACCTTTGTTAATATTTAAATACTTTTATTCACCTCGGATTGAGATGATTTGACCTTGTTACAATAGTCAACTTTTGTTAATATTTAAATTCTTTTAGTCATTTCTAATTGAAAATATTTGACCTTGTTACAATAGGAAACGATTGTTAATATTCAGGTAAGTTTATTAGATGTTTTTTCTGAAGCATGAGAAGTTAAAGTATCATATTTGTTGTATATTTATTTGTTTTATTTCGAAACTTGTAATCGAATGGTATATAAAATATTATAGTACTTCACACCTAAAAATATGTTCAAAACGTTATCTTTTTCATGTCATTTAATCTGATTTTAACTTTATTTTCGATGTATTGAAACGTTTTTCTTGTGAAAAAGTATTTTGACTCAGCGAGATCTCTTTAAACTTATAATAAAGGAGTTTCAAGGATGCGTAGGAACAAAAGTAAAATATTAATTAATTTCGATGACGTAATAGAATGAAAATATATTTGACGTGTAGTCGTCAGATCATTTGAAGTTCTAGAAGAAGCCACAGTGATTCCAAGTAGAGAATAATTTATAATTATTAGGCTTAGCAATTGAATTGTGTGTGAAGTCGATAGCAGGTGAAGAACTAAAGTGGGTATTCATAGTAAAAGAACATCTGTTAGTATATGAGATACTCGAGAATATGAACATATACATTATTTCAAACACTAATACACACGTACAGCTATTAAGACTACAAAACCTCACTATTTTCGGTATAATTTACGTTGCTAAAGGAATTATATTCCTTCTTTATTGGTGTCAAAATGAGATATAAAGGAAGGAGAGACAGAGTTTCAAGACATATTCGTTTGGTTAGACCATCTGGAACGAGTTCACAGACACATTGGTTTACTTAAGTCGAGTGTAATATGTTCATTGTGTCTTGACAAGTGAGTAACACGCATTGTTCTGTATCACAAACAGCAGATTATATATTATATATGACATTAGTATATAATTTGATGAACCATACTGAAACACAATATTTAAAGTGTTTAGTATAACATTTAGCTAGAATAATTGCTAATCTTTGTACAAATATTTGAGACACAAGTGGGCTTAAACATAATGCACTCTTCTGGGTTAATATTAGTTAGGGCCCGGCATGGCCTAGCGCGTAAGGCGTGCGACTCGTAATCCGACGGTCGCGGGTTCGCGCCCGTGTCGCGCTAAACATGCTCGCCCATCCAGCCGTGGGGGTGTATAATGTGACGGTCAATCCCACTATTCGTTGATAAAGAGTAGCCCAAGAGTTGGCGGTGGGTGGTGATGACTAGCTGCCTTCCCTCTAGTCTTACACTGCTAAATTAGGGACGGCTAGCACAGATAGCCCTCGAGTAGCTTTGTGCGAAATTTCCAAACAAACAAACAAAATATTAGTTAGTGTTTTTATTTTATTTTTTATAATATGTGCAACATAGCATAAAACAGATAAAAATAGAATTATATTCTTACATAAAGGCACTTATCACTCTTGTGTATTCTAATTTAAAACCGACAAAAAATTGAAAATAATGGAAGGGAAATCAAATTTTAGTATCGTGAAAGGAGGTGAATGTACCGAATTTATTAGACTTAAGTAGTTAAAAGAAACTTCAGTAGATGTCAGCACATACTCATGTTAAAACAAAACGAAAATTATTGTAGCGTTCAGTGGTTTAGTAATAACGTAAAATGTTTTAAAATATGATAATAAATAACAAAAGGTAGTAGAAGTTGAGATGTTGTGAGTATAAGCACTCAACTCTACAACCTCAGTTGGATTTCCATGATTGACAACTAGTTTTTCATCTGCGTTTGAATTTTGTCAGTTATATAGGAAATTCCCAATGCTTTTGGGTGCTATCACCATAGCCAATTTTCGTTATTACTTCAAATATATGACCGGAAATGACAATGAACTTCATAAAATAACTCGGAGACTTATTGTATATGTATATACATGCAAAGTGTTTATTACATCATATGACATTAACCATCTTATTACTGTTTTTTGCAAGTTGTTTGCTTTGATGACAACTTAATATTCATTTTTATAACATTCTTTTAATACAGACAGTATGATATCCTGTTTTTGTTTCAAATTTATATCTACTTTAACATGAGTCAATACCGGAATACAATCAATTTAAAAATGCTTGTACTTAGAAATGAAATATAACCATTTTGTTTACCTTTATATAAGACTGAGTTACGTGTAGTGATTACAAAGTAACGACCTCTATGATTTTCCCAGTTTTTTAACACGTATTGCACATAGCCTCGATATTGATGTTCATTTCAAGTAATTATCTAATAATTACGTGTAGCTTATCCATACAATTTCTTTAAGTAACACATTTGATATGTAATGTAAATAAAAACTTTCTTTGGGGTGGATGAAGAAAAATATTTTTAAGACACTGAAAATGTAAACAAATTATTCATCACGTCATGTGATATTTTGTTTGTAAATGTATACAAACTATTCATCACGTCTCGTGATATTTTGTTTGTAAATGTAAACAAACTATTCATCACTTCTTGTGATATTTTGTTTATAAATGTAAACAAATTATTCATCACGTCTTGTGATATTTTGTTTATAAATGTATACAAATTATTCATCACTTCTTGTGATATTTTGTTTATAAATGTAAACAAATTATTCATCACATCTTGTGATATTTTGTTTGTAAATGTAAACAAACTATTCATCACGTCATGTGATATTTTGTTTGTAAATGTAAACAAACTATTCATCACGTCATGTGATATTTTGTTTATAAATGTAACTGTTGGGTCACTCACCGTAAAGAATATTACCTGTGATCTATTAACATGTGAATACAAGGCCATTTTTACCTGAGGACATTAACTATCCAGCATTTAATCTCTGAACGAAGAAAAAGGAACAACTTTCGAACTTGGACAACATTCAAAACGTGGAAATTGTGATGCACCAATAGAATAATTAATCAAATGTTTACTTATAATAATCAGTTGAATATATTTGACATAGATTTAAGCTGTTTATCACACAAAATGTCATAAATGAAGAAACAAAACATGGGAAAAGAAACGTGCAAATTCTCTCTCAAGACTTTTAATCTAACGATTTTTGTAACTTTCTGTTAAAATACCTCGATCAAGATGTGTATACTCACAAAATCTCTTGTTTAAAAATGAAACTCCTGTAAAGCTGTCTGAAGAAGTATTTGACATTTAGACCAGAGTATTTACATAATTTCATTTTATTAAATCACGATTATATTTAACAACCAGAGTAACAGTAATACATAGATTACAAAGATCGTTTTTAAAACAAATAGGATTCTCAACTATTATATTCAGTTATAACGAGTTCATTACCTGAAACAAACTTACTCTCTTAACCGTACATATTATTTGAACGTACAAGAAACTTTGTGTAACCGAGTTCGTACCTAAATTTAAATAAATCAAATATGCTTCATCATTATATAAAAAGCAATGTTATTATTTAAAGTTATTTATAAAATAAAAATAATGAGGGATATGATGTTAAGGAACGGGTTTTGAACATTTTCCATATAAGAAGAAATATTTTCGTATGTAAGCAGTGGAGGATAATATCGTCAGGTGTCTAATATCGTCACCTGTGACGTAACTAATTTATTAACCAATGAGAATTCAATATACGGGTTGAATAGTGCGGGAAATTTTCATCGCGAGAGTTTTGCTTACCAACGATTATGTAATCATTCCAATTACGGGGCCTCGATAGAGGCCCATGTCGTTATTTTTCGTCACTACCTCCCCGTTCTGGGAGTGGGTAATTTGCGCGCCTGCTGCCTTCCTTGGATGTGGTAGCCGTTTCTCAGGCTCCCTCTCCGGAATCGAACCTTGATTCCCCGTTACGACCATGGTAGGCGCATAACCTACCATCGACAGTTGATAAGGCAGACACTTGAAAGGTGCGTCGCCGGTGCTAGACCGTGCGATCAGCCAAAAGTTAGTAATAAAAACACAAAAAACAAAGCACCAGGTAAAGATGAAATACAAGCCATCCTTCTAAAAAAGGGCACTCCGAAATTGTTTGACCACCTTAGTTCACTTTTTAACCTATATCTATCCTCAGGATACATCCCAGTTTCTTGGAAGCTTGCAAATATATTAATGTTCCATAAGGAAGGAAAACCAACAAATAAACCTAATAGCTACCGACCAATCAGCCTGACCAGCTGTGTAGGCAAAATTCTTGAAAGAATAATCAGTAATAGACTCTCCACATTCTTGGAGATAACATCGAAATTACCAAAAGAACAAAATGGATTCAGGAAATTTAGACAAACGACAGACCACCTAATCAGATTAACCGAAACCATAATAGATAGCTTCAATAAAAAAGAATGTACTGTCGCTTGCTTCCTTGATATCGAGAAAGCATTCGACACTGTTTGGCACGATGGTCTAAGGTTCCGAATGAATGAAATGGAACTACCGCGAGGAATTATTCGCTGGTTATCTAACTTTTTGTAAAACAGAAAATGTAGAGTAAATGTTGAAGGAACTTTTTCTGAATACTTTACTCCTGAAGCTGGTGTCCCTCAGGGAGGGGTGGTTAGCCCTATACTCTTCATCATGTATGTAAACAATATGCCACTGAGGGATCCGAATCATGGATTCTCTTCACAGTTCGCAGATGATGTGGCAGTCTGGAAAAGTGCCGCAACACCCACGACAGCAGCCACTAACATACAACCGTAACTAAACAGAATAAGTGAATACTGTCAAAAATATAGAATAAAAATAAACACAGCAAAAACACAACTCGTAGTCTTTACGAAATTGACAAAACACAAAAAACAACAGCCAGAATTATATATGAATGACACAGTACTCCAGACTGCCCTATCGGCAAAATTTTTAGGTCTGACCTATGATTCAAAACTGACTTGGATCAATCATGTGAACGAAATTAAAAATAAAGTCTGGCGAAGAACTAACTATGCTAGGAGTCTAACTGGTAACAGTGGAGCATCTACAGATAACATACTAAAAAATCTATAAAACATATATTAGACCAGTAATAGACTATGCAGCTCCAGCATGGATAACTGTAAGCAATAAAATAATTACAACCAAACTACAAACAATCCAAAACACACTCCTCACAACAGCATACAGAGTTCCAAGAACTATATCATCTCAATTCATTCACAAATACTCGAACATACCAACCATACCAGATAGACTCCTACATAGTTCAATAATGTACTTTAATAAGAATTGGATAAAAAACGAATTACTATGAGAACCAGACAGGTACCTCATACATGATGAAGCTAGTCTTAAACATCTCTCCCCAGTTAACTTATATTTTAAATATAAAAATAAATTAAAAAATATATGTATATTAAATAATAAAAAATAATAAAAATATATATACATATATATATATATATATGTATTAAACAATAAATAAATGCCACCAACAAACTTGACATTCTGCTGATAGATTAAAATAATCAGTGTATACGATTATTGCATGTTCACAATACATGGACATTGCCCTGAAAAGGATCAAAATAATATTCAGTTCTACAATTATAAATACCAATCCGTCAAGAACATACGTACGGGGAGGAGGAAGAGTCATAGAGAACCTGACCCTCCAGGGTATGAACTTTTCTTACCCAAACACCGACAGAGATTCGAACGATTGTGTTTCTCTGGTGCCATGTCCGTACGAGATATCTGTCGGTGTTGCATCATTTAACAGAATCAGTTGCGGTCAGAAATTTATAAATTATTTTACCATTAGAGTTTGTACATCTACAGTTGAAGATGATATGTTTACTATTTAAATCTCCTATAATTACTATATTGGGGTTGTGGTTATGTATGGAATGTAATAGATTGGCATTCATAGACCAAATTTTACTGAAGGAAGTACTCAACTTTGCCGCATCAGATATAGATGTATATAGTCATATGATCTCCGAGTGCCTAAAACATGCAGCCAACAGCTCAATACCGAAACAAAAACACTCCACATCAACACTCATATGACAACCACATCAAGAAATAATACACCTAATAAAAGACTACTAGACTACATAGAAAACTACGCAGACAGTACATACAAAATCGAAATCCGACAACAAAAACAAGACAGTTGAGACACAATTAAAACAGATCAAAAACAATTGTGGACACACTTGAAAAGATATACCAACACAGGAAAAACAACCAAAGAGTGGGTACCACTCGAATTACATGGAAAAACAGTTTACACTAACTATAAAAAGCAGAAATGTTTAAAGATTACCTGAAAAACACGTTCAAAACACACCATAAACCAGACATGAACAGATGCTTGTATAATAAAGTCAATAACTTCATTGAACAGAACAAAACCATATATATGCCAAGATTCCCAGTAAACACAATAAACACATTAATAAAACCAGATAAAACAACAGAATGGAGCACTCATCAACTGATAAAAGATATAACAGTAATGGAGGTATCGATAGCCATCAAACACAAAGTACCTGAAGAAGATGGTATACAACTACCTGGAGAACATGGTATACAGGGTACTAAGAAATTATATGAACACCAAACAGCTCTATTTAACTTATCATTTTCAGCTGGATATATCCCTGTTTCTTGGAAAGAAGCAGTAATATTAATATTCCAGAAAGAAGGAAAGCCAGCAAATAAACCAAATAATTACCGCCTGATTAGTCTAACCAGCTGCATCGGAAAAATTTTAGAAAGAATAATTAGTAACCAACTATCTATACACTTGGAAACAAAATCAAAATTACGAAAGCATTCGACACGGTCTGGCATAACCGATTACGTCACCGGTTAACGGAAATGGATTTACCCCAGGATTCGCTGGTTATCTAACTTCCTGTACCACAGAACGTGTAAATAGATGTGAATGGGACCTACTCAGGGTCTTTTTCACCTGTGGCAGGAGTCCCACGGGGATATAGTTAGCCCTGTCTTATTTATCATGTGTGTAAGTAATACGCCACCGTCGGACCAAAACTTAGGTTTTTCATCACAGTTTTCTGACAATGTAACGGTCTGGAAATGTGCCTCCACTCCTTCAATAGCAGCAACAAACCTCCAACCAGTCCTGAATAATTTAGAAAAACACTGCCAGAAATATATAATACAAATAAATATTCCGAAAAACCAAGTAATACTATTCACCAGATTAAATAAACTGAAAAATATCCACCAAAGTTATACATGAACGAATCATTTTTACAGACTGCTACTTCGGCTAAATTTTTGGGATTAACTTACGATACCAAATTAACGTGGATACAGCATACTAACAATATCCTGACTAGAATCTGGAAAAGAGCAAATTATGCAAGAAGCCAATCGAATAAAAATCAAGGCACATCACCTGATAATACAGGGTGTTCGGAAAGTTACTGTGCAGTTTTGTAATCATATGTCTATTCAGTCTGTTTCAAGCCAGCAACTGATAGCGGTGCTTAGAAACAAAATATGAAGGATCCAGGCCTGTATTAATGCAAACGGGGGTCACTTTCAACATTCTTTATAATTGTCATTCATATTTACCTCCTGTATTATATATTTAAACATGTCTCTTAATAAATATATAAGTGCACAGTGACTTTCCGAACACCCTGTATAATAAAAATCTACAAAACATACATAAGACCCATTATAGAATACGCATGTCCAGCCTGGATAAATATGACACAAAAACAACTACAAAAACTACAAAAAATGCAAAATTCAATCTTAACCTCAGCTTGTAAAGTACCCCAAGGTACTTCATCTACATTTATGCACAAGTATGCAAACTTAGAGACAGTATCCGATAGACTCTGGCATAATGCACTGAATTATTTTAATGAAAATTGACATAAAAATGATTTATTGTGTGATCTCGACAGATACTACGCACATGATTAACATAGTCCTAAGTACCTCTCTCCAATGGATATATATTTAAGAAATATAAATCAAGCTGACCACCATGCACTAGACGTTTAGAACTAGTATAATATTCATAACTCTTTTATTTTATTTTTTTCTTTTCTTTCTCTATTTTTTGTTATTAAATATATATGCACATAAATAGATTTAAAAATATAATAACGAAAAAAACACATACATTAAAAGAAGGTAACTCAAGCTAATATATAAACATTGCCCTGAAAAGGGCCGAAGTACGTGTGTGTTACTCTGGCCCTAAAGCACTATATCTACAACATAGTAGTAGCCAACATGAAAGTTAGGGGTGGAGGACGTGCACCTGACCCTCCTGGGTATCTATAATCCAATATACATACCCAAATAACCATAAAGAAGAAGCGAAGCGAACGATTGTGTTTCTCAACGGCGAGTGATAATACGTCAAAGTGAGTATGATCGTTTATAATTCCTTACCTATTGATGATACATGGGAAATTGCATAATAAGCAGTGTTCATAAGGGAAACAGTAAAAACTTATATCCCACTAAAGTTCAGAAGTAGAACAACAAACTTCAGCCATTATTCATTTAAAAAGTGCACAACAGATTGTTGGAGGCCGCCATGACAAATTACCTTGGAACGTGACAGGACCAGGCATGACGGTATTACCCACCCAAAATTTCAATGTTCGGGTAATATCGTCACCTTGAAGATCGAAGGAAAATCCTGAACATTCTTAATTTACAATTTAACTGTTCCTGATAAATAAACGAAATATCACACGTGAACATTTAAGTTACAATATCAATTCTGCGAAAGGGATTATTTTCACATATAGTGTGTTTGTAGCAGCAATCATGCATGGCGTATGAGAAACCTGAGAGGGAAAGACTAATCAATGCTCTATATGATTCAATCTACAACGCTTATTCTGAATTTTACAGATATCATCTCAATTAGTCATCGGGAAGAAGAGGCGGCAGTATGATGAAGAATCAATCAATGCTCTATATGATTCAATCTACAACCCTTATTCTGAATTTTACAGATGTCATCTCAATTAGTCATCGGGAAGAAGAGGCGGCTGTACGATGAAGGGCAAATGGCACGAGCCATTGCAGTCGTCAGAATACTTCCTCAGCAGGCAACATGTCCAGTAGAGATGAGGAGGACTTGAATCTGGGTGGCGCGTTACGCCAGAGTATTTTCATCCCTTCCCCAGACTCACCGCCATCATCCACATATTATTCTTCCAGCAATTTGCAGACTCCAACAAGTCAAACCAAACCGGAGTTCACTGATCCCAGACTTCCGGGAGCTCAAAACATCCAAAATATCTTTGGCACCCATGAAAAATCAAAAGAAACAAGAGGCCATGCTGAAAGCTCTGTCGGGCAAGGCTGCGCTGGAGTAGCATGCCAAAAAGGAAGAAGAGAAGAAAAAATGAAAGGAACGCGCGAGGATGAAAAGAAAGAGAAAGAAAACCAGAAACTGGAGCGAGAGGAATAAAAGAAAACAGTCAAGAAATGAGAGGATATCAAGGAGGATGGTTGATTCTGAGAGTCAGGAGGAAGATGAAATTCAATACATGAAAGAATGGTATTAACACCAATGTGTGCACTGGATGTGGGGACAGCCACACGAAGGAGAAAGTGAAAGGCTGGGTAGGATGTGACAGATGTCCCCGTTATTGGTACATCATGTGCACGGACTATTGTTTCCCTGATAACAACAGAGGAGATTGCTAGTTTTATTAGTTGCATTTTGTAAATGATTCAATGACGATCTTGTTGTTATTATTATATAGTTATTATTGCAACTGTTCATCTACATCAGTCATTATGCATTAAAATTTTTGAGGAAGACTCATAATGAATTCCATATTATTGCCAACATTGCTTCTACCTGACAACATAGTATTTTATATATAAAAAAGATACAACAATTCATAGTTAGCTCTTTTAATTCAAAATGATACGAGTGGGAATATTGAACACGTTCAACAAAAAAACTTCAGTGACGATGTCAACCTCCCTATGACAATATTACCCACAATGCTCCACTTGAAAAATAATGTCCCTCATTCCATTGTATTCAGTTAAACATATGTTTTATTCATCACTCATAAGGCTGCTGCCATAAAGCACCACGAACAAATCAGTTTGTATGATAATACTAATGAGCGACTTTTCCTTTAAAGTGAAGATATTACACTCCACTGCTATACATATATCGCAATAAAAGTAAATAAATTATTTTATAATCACAATAGCATTGATTAAAATAGCCTTACCTATGGTATATTTGGAATAAATCAAACAAATAATTCAAAAGAAAACCCTTTTACTTTTTTATATCGATTTGATTTTAACTCATATAGAAGAGTCGATCATTTATAATTAGTCAAAGGAAATCTATCAAATCTGATTCAGTAAATCAGCACAATGAATCAAACTGACTACTTTAACACAAGTACAGTCAATCAGTTTGACTCTTTTTTAACACAAATATAGTCATTCAATACATCTGTATAGTGAGTCAAACTATTTTAACACAAGTACAGTCAATCAGTTTGATTCTTTTTAACACAAATATAGTCATTCAATACACCTGTATAGTGAGTCAAACTATTTTAACGCAAGTATAGTCAATCATTTTGACTCTTTTTAACACAAATATAGTCATTCAATACACCTGTATAGTGAATCAAACTATTTTAACGCAAGTATAGTCAATCAACACACGTGTACATTGAGTCAAAGTAACCTCTTGCGCTCGGACACGGCAAATAAACAAAAAATAACGAACTAAGCTGACCACTTACACTCAGGTACAGCCAATAAACACCTCTAAATAATGAACCAAGCTGACCACTTACATTCAGGTACAGCCAATAAACACCTCTAAATAATGAGCCAAGCTGACCACTTAAACTCAGGTACAACCAGTAAACACACTTAAATAATAAACCAAGATGACCATTTGTACTCAGGTACAGTAATTGCGTCTGAACAATGAATCGAACTGACCATCCTGTGTTGTAAATTTTGATTTTGTTTTTTAAAGCTATCTCCAGTTGGAAATGTTCTGTTTTTAGTATCATTTAAATTGTTGTTGTTAACGAAAGAAAAGTTTGGTTTTAATCTTCTTCGTGATTTGTGTTTAAAAAATAAGGTAAACAGTTTAACGTTTAATATCCTTGACTGTTTAACGTAATTTGTAATGAGACGTTTGTATAAACGTAAATAAAATTATAAGTTGTATATTCATAGTTGTAGTACTATTTGTGTTGAATATAGAATATATGGGAGCTTAAGTTCTTATGGTATTTTTATAAAACGTGTACCTAAACTACATCGTGAAACTTAATTTACTAAAAATCAGTTTCATAATAACAATATATCAAAATGGAGCACAAAACTAGTGCAATTGTAACAGTATAACAACAAAATCACGCTAAAGCTACATACAGTACCTTTCCTTTCAAACACAGTAAAGTTCATAGACTTAGAGCAGTTTTTCTTAACATATATTTTAATATTGTAACATCACTTATTTTTTTCGGGGGAAGACAAACACGATGAGAGAAAGTTTTTCGTCCGTGATTTGTCTACTTTACGTAAGGTGTTGCTTCTATTGAAACATGTATTCTAAGATTATCAAGACATATCAAACGGAGAATTTTGAAAGTTTGCCAAAACATTTAACAACATGAATGGTTAACAAATTGTCTTTTACTTTCATCTTGCACAGCGGATTAAACATATTTGTTTGAACGAATCTTTGCTTCTGTCTAAATCACGAAGTGATGTGTTGCTGCAACACTGACCAGTAATAATTGACAAACATGTTTGTAGTGTAAAAATTCAATTGTTTTCATTGCCAGTCATTTAGAGTAGAAAGTCCAAATAATAAATTATTATATATATGTGCACATTTATGAGTATGTTTCCCTTTTGTTCTTCTTATTAGGGTAATTCTTTTTTTTTTCCCTGCTCTGACACTGGAGAATCATTTCCACAGACCAGACCCATGGCAGAAGTAGACTCTTCCGAGGCCAGAAGAGGTCTTATTCCTGCGGAACCTAGAAAAGGACTAAAGGCATGACTTGCTGTTAAGTATGGTGCTGACCAGATGCCTTGTCGTTGGGCCATCTTCATACGAGCGGTCATCTGTTTCTTCCATTTCGTTCTAGTTTGGAAATCGACACAAGAGAGGAAATATATATCTTGTCATTCTAATTAAAACAGCAATAAAATCGAACAACTTTATGATAAAATAATTACAATACTAGCAACACTACAATGTAAAGATAAACTAAATTATAAACACAGGCATGTTTGTTTCTTTAAGATGTGAGAATAAATAAAATTAAAAGCACAGGAATCTGGTATTATTTTTAGGATATGAGGATAACCTGAATTACAACTCACGGAATGTGAGGGTTTTTAGGATGTTAATATAGCCTGAATTACAACTCACGGAATGTAGGGGTTTTCAAGATGTTAATATAACCTGAATTACAAAACATATGAATGTGGATGTTTTCAGAATGTGACGATAGCCTGAAATACAAAACATGGAATTGGGGGTTTTTAGAATGGAAATACAGCCTGAATTATAAAACACGGAATACGAAGGTTTTCCACAAGTGCAGATAGTCTAAATCACAAAACAGAGGAATGTGGGGGATTATCGGATGTTAATATAGCCTGAATTACAAAATACAGAAATGTAGACTTTTTCAGGATGTTAATATAGACTCAATAACAAAACACGAAATATGAGGGTTTTCAGGATGTGAATATAGCCTGAATTACAAAACATGTAATGTGGGGGTTTTGAGCATGTTAATATAGCCTGAATTACGAAAAACCGAGTGAGGAGCTTTTAGGATGCTAATATAGCCTGAATTATAAACACTGAATATGGAGGTTTTCAGAAAGTAGAGAAGTGGAGATAGCCTAAAATATTTTTTTGTTTGTTTTGGAATTTAGCACAAAGCTACACGAGGGCTATCTGTGCTAGCCGTCCCTAATTTAGCAGTGTAAGACTAGAGGGAAGGCAGCTAGTCATCACTACCCACCGCCAATTCTTGGGCTACTCTTTTACCAACAAATAGTGGGATTGACCGTCACATTATACGCCCCCACGGCTGAATTACAAAAGACAGAAATGTGAATGTTTTCAGGATGCGAATGTAGTCTGAATTACACAACACGGAATATGGGGATTTTCAGAATGTGAATATAGCCTGAATTACAAAATACGGAATGAGGGTGTTTTGAGAATGCTAACATAGTCTGAATTACAAAACTCAGAAATGTGGGGGTTTACAAGATGTTAATTTTGCCTGAATATGCAATGTGGGTGTTTTCACGATGTGAAAATGGCCTGAATTACGAAAGACAGGAATGTGGGTTTTTCATAATGTGATGATAGCCTCAATTAAAAAAACACGAATGTGGGAATTTCAGGATGTCTAGATAGCCTGAATTATAAAATAGAGAAATGTGGTTGTTTTCATGATATTAATATAGCCTGAATTACGAACAACCGAAATGTGAGGATTTCAGGATGTTAATGTGTCCTGAATTACAGAATACAGAAATGTGGGTATTTTTAGGATATTAATAGAACCTGAATTACAAAATTCAGTAATGTGGGTGATTTTAAGATGTGAATATATCCTGAATTACAAAACACGGAATGTTGGGGTTTACAGGATGTTAATATAATCTGAATTACAAAATACAGAAATGTGGAATTTTTTTAGTATGTTAATGTAGCCTGAAATACAAAATACAGAAAAGTGGGTGTTTTTAGGATACTAATATAGCTTGAACTACAAAATACAGAAATGTGGGGGTTTTAAGGATGCTAATATAGCCTGAATTGGAGAAAAATGATAAGTTCTTTATTCTCTCTGATTATTATGAAAATATAAGTAATTGTTTATTTTATCAATGTAACATTAAAGAACCTTTCGAACTAAATAACAGAAGTATAAAATCTGCTCACTATATAAACACGAGGTCTACTCTTCTCAATTATAATATTTGTCTTAGCAGCAGATGTTGTTTCAAAGAATTTGCAGGGCTGTAAAAATATAGGTTATAATGTGTTCCATACTGTACTCAGAGAAGGCACTGAGCAATTATTGTTTATTTATTGTTTGTCGATATTATTGTACAATGAAATGTTAGTATATTCAGTTAGCGATTCAGTACATCTGTTTCACGAAGTTAGGTGTGAGGTAAAATGATTCAGTATATCGGTTTCACGAAGTTAGGTGTGAGGTAAAATGATTTAGTATATCGGTTTCACGGAGGTAGGTGTGAGATAAAGTGATTTAGTATATCGGTTTCACGGAGATAGGTGTGAGATAAAGTGATTTAGTATATCGGTTTCACGGAGGTAGGTGTGAGATAAAGTGATTTAGTATATCGGTTTAACGGAGGTAGGTGTGAGATAAAGTGATTTAGTATATCGGTTTAACGGAGGTAGGTGTGAGATAAAGTGATTTAGTATATCGGTTTAACGGAGGTAGGTGTGAGATAAAAGTGATTTAGTATATCGGTTTAACGGAGGTAGGAGTGAGATAAAGTGATTTAGCATATCGGTTTAACGGAGGTAGGTGTGAGATAAAGTGATTTAGCATATCGGTTTAACGGAGGCAGGTGTGAGATAAAGTGATTTAGTATATCGGTTTAACGGTGGCAGGTGTGAGATAAAGTGATTTAGTATATCGGTTTAACGGAGGCAGGTGTGAGATAAAGCGATTTAGTATATCCGTTTAACGGAGGTAGGTGTGAGATAAAAGTGATTTAGTATATCTGTTTAACGGAGGTAGGTGTGAGCTAAAATGATTCAGTATATCGGTTTAACGGAGGTAGGTGTGACATAAAGTGATTTAGTATATCGGTTTAACGGAGGTAGGTGTGAGATAAAGTGATTTAGTATATCGGTTTAACGGAGGTAGGTGTGAGATAAAGTGATTTAGTATATCGGTTTAACGGAGGTAGGTGTGAGATAAAGTGATTTAGTATATCGGTTTAACGGAGGTAGGTGTGAGATAAAGTGATTTAGTATATCGGTTTAACGGAGGTAGGTGTGAGATAAAGTGATTTAGTATATCGGTTTAACGGAGGTAGGTGTGAGATAAAGTGATTTAGTATATCGGTTTAACGGAGGTAGGTGTGAGATAAAGTGATTTAGTATATCGGTTTAACGGAGGTAGGTGTGAGATAAAGTGATTTAGTATATCGGTTTAACGGAGGTAGGTGTGAGATAAAGTGATTTAGTATATCGGTTTAACGGAGGTAAGAGTTAATTAAAAACTTATTATTTTATTTCTTCTTACCTGCGGTTCTGGAACCAAGTTTTAATTTGAACCTCAGTTAAGCTCAAAGCTGCTGATAATTCCATTCTTTTATTAACACTAAGGTACTTGTCAACCTATTCCGAAATAATAAAAACAATGAATATATAAAGTTAATGTCTCGAGAGAGATTAAGTTACTTACCAAGTAATCTGAAATATAACAAGTGTAGAACGATAAACGTACAAAAAATAATGTTTGCAGAAAGATAAATGTACTTGTCAAGTTAGACTAAATTAATATGAGTCGAACTTTACAACTACAATGTCTGTTGAAACACGTGAGTGTATGCGAAAATAATTTTAAATATTCTTTAAAAATTCAACATACAATGATGATGTTTGTTCTAACACATAAAGTTTATTGTGAAACTTGGTTAAAGTAAAGAAAGTAGTTTACATTAAATGTCGTTAATGTATGTAAAAACGCTGAATTACTTGTCAGACTGGTACGAAATATAAAATCAGTAAGAATATATATATTGTCTGCAGAAACACAGAGAAGCTACACTGAAATAAAAAAAAATCAATAACAGTAGACCCATGCAAAACTTGTAAGGTATATACATAATTTACTTTGTGTCAGCTAGAGGGAGCTGCGAGACATGAACATGATGATAACGGTACTTAGGTCGGATGGGACAAGGAAATTTTAGGGATTTGCTATTATATTCTAGAATAATTATGATTCTATTGGTCGGTGTTTTTGTTTGATTTTTACGGCAGAGGACTGTTTTAGGCAAGAAACGATAGAAGTAAATTTATTTTTAATGTTAGTATAATGCAGTTAGAGTTAGTTGTAAACGTAACCCACAGACATGAACACTGAATGCAGTTTGTGAGATAAAGACAAAATGCTAAGAAAGGAGTTTTATTCTCTTTCAAACTTCGAGCAAAATTACTGGAGGGATCGATGCGCTAGCCGTCCCTAACTAGAGTAGGATCATCTAATCAACATCATTTATTACAACTCTTGGGCTACTCTTTAACAATAAGAAGTGTGTTTGACTATCACGTTATAACACTCCCACAACTGAAAAACGAATATGTTTGTCTGTGGGATTAGAGCCCGAGACCCATTGATTACAAGTCGAGTGCACTAACGTCTAGTTCATGTCAAGAAGAAATAAATTAATTTATTATCATTTATATGGAAAAGTTATTTGAATTATTTTAGAAAAATTTAGAAAAATCATTTAGAAAAACAGCTATAAAATTATAACAATACAACACTGGTGTTACGAGAAGGAATTATTTGGGAGAAAATAAAATAGAACTTTGATTAAACTTCAATTATGTTAAAGAAGACCATGGCCATAAAGGCACAGACAGAGATGGACATGTTAAAACATAAGGGCACAGACTGAGATAGACATGATATAACAATAGAGAAAAAAACATACAGAAAAGACAAAGAAGAAATAGACAGAAAATAAAGGAAATTGATAAAAAATTAAAAGAGAAAAAGAAAGAAGGAACACAAAAAGAAGAAAAAGATCTAAAAATAAAACATGAGAAAAAATAAAATTTATAGGAAATCGGAAGTAGGTTTGAAAAATAAAACATGAGAAAAAATAAAATTTATAGGAAATCGGAAGTAGGTTTGAAAAATAAAACATGAGAAAAATAAAATTTATAGGAAATCGGAAGTAGGTTTGAAAAATAAAACATGAGAAAAATAAAATTTATAGGAAATCGGAAGTCGGTTTGAAAAATAAAACATGAGAAAAATAAAATTTATAGAAAATCGGAAATAGGTTTGAAAAGTAAAATATGGCCAACAATAAAATTTATAGAAAATCGGAAATAGGTTTGAAAAGTAAAATATGGCCAACAATAAAATGTATAGAAAATCGGAAATAGGTTTGAAAAGTAAAATATGGCTAACAAGAAAATTTATAGGAAATCGGAAGATGATCAAAATATTAAAGAAAGGAAGTAAAAAGAAAAGAGACGAATCGTTTAAAAATCAAAACTAAACCTGATTGAATACAAGTTCCTTGAAAGGATTGTAGATGTACAGAGTAATTAGAACAATAAATTGAAAAAAATATTGAAAAGGCACAATGACAAAATTAACGAATTAAAAAATGGAAGTAAAGAAAAGTATAAATGACGTAGAAAAGAGCATTAGAGACAGAATAAGACATCCGAGAAATGAATTATCAAACCCAAATATTGAACTGGCCACGCTCTCTATAAACCCTCTTCAGAGTTCCAAATGTAAACACCGTGTATTATTACTGAATATGAAATAAGATATCTCATCTAATCAATACATATAACCACTACTGCTATGTTACTTGTTACTGAATGACATTCTTTGACCAGTTCAAACATGACACCACTAAATCCAATTTCAATATTCAGTTAGCCAGTTCAAGAATGGTCATCAGTGAAACCAACGAGCTATGATGGAAAGATACCACAGGATTCAGAGTTTAAAATAATTTTCAGAGTGAAGGAGTGGAGTAGTGGACAACAAAAACCACACATCTTATCATCCATAAAAAAGTATTACTTTGCGAATCTTAAGTAACCTTCCATCCGAGAACCATAACAAGTATCAAACATTGGTAGTTGCAATGTTCAAGAGGTTTGAAGTGTCGTACCACAAAGAAGCATCTAGTTCTGATGAGGAGGAAAGAAGAGATCTGAGCTGGAGACTGAAAAAGGCTTGTTCTATTATCTTAGCCAGGAAGATTCGTAGGCAAGATTTGTAGTATATGAATATTAGAGGATCAGGTAAAACATTAACGTCTTTAAAGAAAGTTCTCCAGCTGACGATGAGTTCATTTAAGATGTAGTTAGGCTACTAACAGTCATCTGGAAGTTACGTGAATATTAGATGTTGTAACACTAAAACAGAACTACTCTTCATGTAAAATATGTACCAGTTAAACTTGAGTTCATTCAAAGTAAATATTAGTTTTAGAATTAGTTAATTTGAAATAAACTATAACACAATTAATATTTTAAATATAACATGAAGTGTAATGTTGCCAAAAACTGCAATAAAAATACTTCTATCAAAATAAGGTAATTGTTATAAGTTTCGAATCAAGCATTAAACCTAGAACGTAAGAAGGGTGTCTTTAAGGGAAGGGTATAAAGTTCAACTAAAAAATACAGAGTTAACAAAACCTTAAGAAAACTTAGTTGGATTCATAATTTAGAAACAGAGCAAGAACAGTGTTGTAAGTTACATTTTTAATGTTGAACTTTGTTTTTTCAACAAGAATGATGATGTTAACAATAAGTAGGCCTAGAACGTTCAAAGTAATTTGATATCAAATTTGTTGGTACTTTGAAGGATATATTATAAATTAAGTGTCACTAAAGCATCGATAATGAAGCCGAGGGAACACTGTAAGGAGATATAGTTTTTCTAGCTAGTAGAGTGAATATTTTTGTTTGTGTGTATCAACCATGAATTTGTACAAGTATGTTTATTTGTTAATCATTTGTAAACTTGAACTACAACTGTGGACAGTGAAGACAGTCTGTAGAAACGTTAATTAAGAAATCAGTTAATTTGTTATATTTTGTATGGACTAGACTCTGAATTATTTCCAGGAAATAAATTTAAAAAATCCACCAAAGAAAGAACAACGTTACAGCACAAATATAATACCTGTAGAGACACAAAGGTACTTTTCAACTCATTTTGATATATAGAAAAATTAATAACAATAGAGTTATAAAAAATAATACTTAGAACCGTCAAGGTAATTATAGTTGTCAAACGTTTATTTAATACAAACAATCAACAACAAAAGACCAAAACAAATACAATGCACTTAGCAACATAAAAAGATATATTAAAAAAATATGTTTCAATGCTAATATAAAGTCTGTAAATTTAAGATAGTTGCTACATGTTTTTGTACGTTTATCTATTTTTAATACACTTCAGCAGATTGTTATAAAAATGAGTGATTTCTAAAATGTTTGAAGAAGGAATACTATTCAATAAATGTTTTGTAAATTCAGAAAATTTGAAACAGATCATAATGATCGCATTCAATGTAAGACTGAAACATAATATAAGAATTACAATTATGAACGATTATTTATGAAAGAAATAATTGATAGTTTTTGTCACAACTCTGCATATGAATGGTTGGCAGGTAATATTAAACTTCTAAAATGCAGTGAAAAGTATTGAAAACTTTAGGGATAAGACCTATGTATTTATCACACGTAATTATTTCTTTATTCAAGAGTCTTCGTAGTGACTATTGTAAAATATGTTTATTAAAAACATGCAAAATAGAAATTCACAAGAAAAGAATAATCAATAAAATATACTCTTCAAAAAAAGAAACGCAAAAGGCAAAATTTGAGACACATTGTTAACAAGTTTATTCCGGGTAGTTCTGTATGACATGTGTGAAACTTTGCACATTCACTGCTAAACATCCAAAGTCTGCAAAGGTGAAGTCCACGCTCACTGGTTGACGTTTAACGTCACTCAACGTCAATAAAGGGTATGCACCCCTTGAGCATCAATAACTGCTTGGCATCTCCTGCCCACGGAAGCGATGGGATGACGAATCACATCCTGTGGAATGGCTGTCCACTCAGCCTGCAAAGCTGCTGCAAGCTGAGGTAGAGTCTGCGGTTGAGGTTGTCGCTGTCGCAGACGTCGGTCCAACTCGTCCCAAAGATGTTCGATGGGGTTTAAATCTGGTGATCTGGAGGGCCATGGAAGAACGTTGATGTTGTGGTGTCTCAAGAAGACAGTGGTGAGTCGGGCTGTGTGAGGACGGGCGTTGTCGTGTTGAAAAACGTCGTTGAGCTTCACCATGATGGGTTGCACATGGGGCCTAAGAATCTCGTCGACGGTTGCGTACGGTCTGATCGGAAATCCTACGCAGCCCTGATATGGTTGCGGCAGTAAATGTCGCAGTGGTGGTCCTATCCCGAAGGTGACATAACCGGATGTAGCGATCGTTTGCGGGAGTGGTCACACGAGGTCTGCCAGATCGTGGACGGTCATAAGTTGATCCATGTTGTTGGTGACGATTCCATAGCCTTGTGACAGTGCTTGGGTGGACATTCACAGCTCTGGCAGCATCCGATCGAGATTCGTTTGCTTTCAAGCGACCAATAACGTTGTTGCGTTGTGCTTCAGTCAGTCTTGGCGTAACAGTATTGCGTGTCGGTGGCTTAACACTGAGCTATGGAAACCGAGAACCTGTCACTTTTACAGGGATTTTGCACATGTTGAACTTGCAGAACATGCAGATCTCTCAAACAAATTTATTGGACACGAATGCGTTTTGGTGAAAAATCATTTTGGTCTGACAATCAGTGCCTTAACACGTGTAACATCACATACTCTGAGCTTGTAACGTTATTACATATATTTCTCTTTAATATAACAAAAATATCCCTTTTGCGTTTCTTTTTTTGAAGAGTATATATCAGAAAATATTAATACAAGAGAAAACAAGAACCATTACAATTATTTTCATATATTGCTCTTGTAAAGTTATAACTCACTTCAAAATGAAATTAAAACATATCACATTAAAAGTGTTTTTTTATGTTTTGTTCATATTAAATTGAATCGATAAATATAATTAGTAATTTAACTAATCGTAACCTGATTTCATGTAAATAACATACTATATACGTACCATGGACGTCCTGACTATTGAATGTCACTGAATATTATAAACAGACACTGTGTACAATACGCAGTAAAATTACACTAGAAGTCACTGCATATTGTAACACACATTGTAGAATACACAGTATAGCTACCATGGACGTCACTGAATATTATTAACTCCCACTGTGCAATATAAGTAAAGCTACCATGAACTTCTCTCAATATTATAAACACATACTGTACAACATGCAGTAATTTACCATGGATATCACTGAATATTGTAAACATACACTTCACAATACGCATTTAAGTGATTACGAAAGTCACCAAATACCTTTAAGAAATTAATGTACTTTAAAAATCTTAGCTTACGAAATGTTTGTGTAGTTAAAACAATATTCTGTCAGAACTTTACGTTTGTAATGTAACAGTGATTTTGTTGTAATAAAAACGTCTTAATTTTTCTCTTGAACTCACTACTGAAAAATAAATAGCTAACCTTAAACTCTGCTTCTAGTCTTTCCAGCTGTTTAGCACTGTAGGCCTGGCGAGGCTTACGTTCTACTCCCGGTTTACGTGGACGTCGTCCTGATGGCTTTGGAGCTAATAAAACAGAACACAAGGTTGATATTTGAAAAAAAAAATTACGTGAAATATAGTGGTATCTATGTCCAAACTTGTTTACTAGATTACGTAAAATATAGTGGTATCTATATCCAAACTTGTTTACTAGATTACGTGAAATATAGTGGTATCTATGTCCAAATTTGTTTACTAGATTACGTGAAATATAGTGGTATCTATATCCAAACTTGTTTACTAGATTACGTGAAATATAGTGGTATCTATGTCCAAACTTGTTTACTAGATTACGTGAAATATAGTGGTACCTATGTTCAAACTTGTTTACTAGATTACGTGAAATATAGTGGTATCTATGTCCAAACTTGTTTACTAGATTACGTGAAATATAGTGGTATCTATGTTCAAACTTGTTTACTAGATTACGTGAAATATAGTGGTATCTATGTCCAAACTTGTTTACTAGATTACGTGAAATATAATGGTGTCTATGTCCAAACTTGTTTACTATATTACGTGAAATATAGTGGTATCTATGTCCAAACTTGTTTACTAGATTACGTGAAATATAGTGGTATCTATGTTCAAACTTGTTTACTAGATTACGTGAAATATGGTGGTATCTATGTCCAAACTTGTTTACTAGATTACGTGAAATATAGTGGTATCTATGTTCAAACTTGTTTACTAGATTACGTGAAATATAGTGGTATCTATGTCCAAACTTGTTTACTAGATTACGTGAAATATAGTGGTATCTATGTTCAAACTTGTTTACTAGATTACGTGAAATATAGTGGTATCTATGTCCAAACTTGTTTACTAGATTACGTGAAATATAGTGGTATCTATGTCCAAACTTGTTTACTAGATTACGTGAAATATAGTGGTATCTATGTACAAACGTGTTTACTAGGATATGAAAATCCTAAAAACTCAGCAAAATGTTTGTAAAGAGAAGATTAAATATTATTTTTATTTGAGTATTATCATAGGTGTTATAAAGAAGTAAAATAAAGAGATTAATACTCCATGTACCTTCAAACTGGTACTTGAATCAAGACCGGCATAAACAAGTAAATCGAATAGATTATTACTACACTTGTCTTGAAACTTGTCTTTGAATAAAGGGCATTATCAAAAAGGAAAATAAAGAGATTACCACAACATCTGTTTTCAAGGTAGTCCTTGAATCAAGCGTGTTATAAAGAAATAAAATAAAAAGTAAAATAAACAGATTATTATTACATCTCTCTTTAAAGTAATGCTTGAAATATTTTGTCTTAAGCAAGGAAAATAAATAAATTATTACTACATTAATCATTAAACTAGTCCTTGCATCAAGGATGTTATAAACAAGTAAAATAAACAGATTATTATTACACCTCTCTTTATAGTAATCCCTGAATCATGTTTGCCTTAAACAAGTAAAATAAAGAGATTATTGCATCTATCTTCAAACTAGTTCTTGAATCAAAAGTGTTATAAACAAGTAAAAGAAAAAGGAATATTACTACACCTGTCTTCACAGTAATCCTTGAATCAAGGGTGTCATAAACAACTAAAATAAAAAGATTATTCCTACATGTATCTTTACATTAGTCCTTGAATAATTGATATTATAAACAAGTAATATAGAAAGATTATTACTACACTTGCTTTCAAACTAATCATTGAATCAAGGGTGTTATAAACAAGTAAAATAAAGATATTATAACTACACGTATCTTCAAACCAGACTATGAATCAAGAGTGTTATAAAGAAATAAAACAAAGTGATTATTATTACATATACCAACAAACCGGTCCTTGAATCAAGATTGTTATAAGCGAGTAAAACGAAGAGATTAGTTTTACATGCATCTCGAAAATAGAGCTTGAATGAAAGGTGTTGTAAAGAAGTAGAATAATGAGTTTATTACTACATACATCTTCAAAATAGTCCTTGAATAAATTGCGTTATAAACAACTAAAATAAAGATATTATAACTAAATATATTTTCAAACTATACATTAAATGAACGGTGTTATAAACAAGTACAATAACGTGATTATTACTACTTCTGTCTTCATACTAGTCGTTATATCCATGGTGTTAAAAACAATTAAAATAAACCGATTATTACTACAGGTATCTTAAAACTAGACCTTGAATCAAGGGTGTTATGAAAAAGTAAAACTAGTACTTGTTATGAAAAAGTAAAACTAGTACTTGCATGAAGAATGTTATAAGCAAGTAAAAAACACAGATCAGTATTAAATCTCTCTTCAAAGTAATATATGAGTCATGGTTGTCTTAAACTAGTAAAATTAAGAGATTATTTCTACATGTAACATCAAATTAATCCTTGAATCAAGGATGTTATAAACAAGTAAAATGAATGGATAAGTATTACATCCGTCTTCAAAGTTATCCGTCAATCATGGGTGTTTTAAACAAGTAAAATAAAGAGATTACCACAACATCTGTCTTTAAAGTAGTCCTTGAATCAATAGTTTTATAAAGAAGTAAAATAAAGATTTTTACTATATGTATCTTCACACTTCAATATATGTATCTTTAATAAAGGGTGTTATAAACGAGTAAAATAAAAAGATTGCCACTTCATGTATCTTCAAACTCGTCTTTGAATAAAGGGTGTTATACAGAAGTAAAATAAAGAGATTATTACTACACGTATCTTCAAACTAGTACCTGACAAGTAAAACAAATAGATTATTACTACACTTGTTTTTAAACTAGTCTTTCAATAAAGGGTATTATCAAAAAGTAAAATAAAGAGATTAACACAACGTCTGTCTTTAAAGTAGTCCTTGAACCAAGGTTTTATAAACAAGCAAAATAAAGAGATTATTACTACAAATGTTTTCAAACTAGTAATTGAATGAAGGGTGATATAAACAAGTAAAATAAACAGATCATTACCATATGTAATGTCAAACTAATATTTGAATCAAGGGTGTTATAAAGAACTATAATAAAGAGGTTATTACTACACGTATCTTGAGACTAGTCCTTTCATCAAGGGGGTTATAAAAAATTAAAATAAATAGATTTTTACTAAACCCATCTATACACAAGTCCTTGCAACAAGGGTGTTATAAAGAAGTAAAATAAAGAGATTATTTATCCATGTATATAGAAACTAGTACTTGAATCAAGTTTCGTATGAAAAAGTAAAGTAAAGAGATTATTACTACATGTATCTTCAAACTAGTTCTCGAATCAAGGTTGTCATAAACAGGTAAAGTAAACAGATTATTACTATACGTATATTCAAAGTATTTCTTCAATCATGGGTGCTATAAACAAGCAAAACAAAGAAATTATTACTAAGTATATCTACAAACTAGTCTATGAATCAAGGTGTTATCAACAAGAAAAATAATTAGAGTACTATTATATGTCTTAAAATTATTCACTGAATCAAGAGAGTTTTAAACAAATAAAATAAAGAAATTACAACAACATGTATCTTCACCGTAGTCTTTGAATCAGGAGAGTTTTAAACGAGTAAAATAAAGAGATTATTACTAGATGTATCTTCAAACTAGATCTTGAACGAAAGGTGTTAAAAAAGAGTGAAATAATGAATTTATTACTTCATGTATCTTCAAAAAAGAACTTGAATGATGAGTGTTATAAACAAGTAAAATAAAGAGTTTGTTATTACACGTATCATCAAACTAACCCTTAAATCCAAGGTGTTACAAAATAAAATCAAGTTCTGAATCAACGGTGCTATAAACAAGTAAGATAAACAGATTACTGCTGCATCTGCCTTCAAAGTAATTCCTTAAACACGAGTGTTTTAAACAAGTAAAATATAGAGATATATATTTATAAGATATATCTTCAAATTAGTCCTTGAAATATAAGTGTTATAAACAAGTAAAATAAAGAGGTTATTACTATATGTATCTTCAAAGTAGTCCTTGAATGATGAGTGTTATAAACAAAAACAATAAGATTATTAAAGATATATCTTCAAACTAGTCCTTGATTCAAGGTTGTTGTAAACAAGTAAAATAAAGAGATAATTACTACACATGTCTTCAAAGTAGTTCTTTGATTAATGGTATTACAAACACGTAAAATTAAGAAATTACTACTACACGTATCTTCAACCAAGTTCTTCAAACAAGGGCGTTATAAACAAGTAAAATAAAAGATTATTACAATATTTATCTTCATACCAGTCCTAGAATAATGGGTATCGTAAACAAGTAAAACAAAGAGATTATTTCTACATATATCTTCAAATTGGTCTATGAACCAGGAGTGTTACAAGTAAAATAAAGAGATTATTACTACATGTATCTTCAAACTAGTCCTTGAATCAAGAGTGTTACGAACAAGTAAAATAAAGAGATTATTACTGTATGTATCTTTTTACTAGTCCTTGTATCAAGGGTGTCATAAATAAGTGTCAAATAAACAACTAAAATTTTAAAAGATATAGATGAGATTATTCCTATATGATATAAGTAAGTATAGACATATGTAATTTTAACCTTGATGGTAAAGATGAGTGGATGTAATTATTCCTCTATGATATAAGTTAGTGGAGATATAAAGTATCAGATGGAATTAATTCTTCGTATATGGTAGAAGTAAGTATAGAAACGTATTATATTTACCATGATGGTATAGATGAGATTGATCTAATTTTCCCTATATGAAAAGGTTATTATAAAGATGTTTTGTGTTTGCCATGATGGTATATTTATGTTTACCTGAGATGGAATGGTGAAGATGAGGTGGACCTTATCCGTCCCTTATGATATAAGTACCTAAGTATAAAAATGTTTTATGTTTACCTTGATGGTAAATGTGAACTGGATTTAAATGTACCTATATTATATATGGAAGTATAGACATATTTAATATTTACCTTGATGATAAACATGAGATGGATCTAATTGTTCGTTTATGATATAAGTAAGTATAGAGATAATTTGTGTATACATTGATAGTAAAGATCAGATAAATCAAACTGTTCCTCTGTGATATAAGTAAGTATGGACATATTTTATTTTTACCTTGATGGTAAAGGTGAGATGAATCTAATTGTTCCTATATGACATAAGTATGTATAAAGATGTTTTATGTTTATTTTAATGGTGAAGATGAGATGAATCTACTTTTTGCTATGTGATATAAGTAATTATAGAGTTGTTTTACGTTTATCCTGATAGTGAAGATGAGATGGATTTATTAGTTCCTATACATAGTGTAAGTTTAGATATGTTTTATACTTTTCTTAATGGCAAAGGTCAGATAGATTTCTTTGTTCATGTATGATATAAATATGTATAGAGATAATTTGTGTTTACATTGGTGGTAAAGATCAGATGGATCTAATTGTTCCTGTATGATATAAATATGTATAGAGATAATTTGTGTTTACATTGGTGGTAAAGATCAGATGGATCTAATTGTTCCTGTATGATATAAATATGTATAGAGATAATTTGTGTTTACATTGGTGGTAAAGATCAGATGGATCTAATTGTTCCTCTGTGATACAAGTAAATATAGATATATTTTATTTTTATCTTGATGGTAATGATGATATGGATTTAATTTTTCCCATACGATATTAGTTATTACAAGGGTTTTTTATGTTTATCTTAATGGTGAAGTTGAGATGAGTGTAATTTTTCCTATGTGATATAAGTTATTATAGAAATGTTTTGGACCTTGGTGGTGATGATGAGATGGATTTGATTGTTGCTATAAGATATAAGTTATTATAAAGATGCCTTTTGTTGTCCTTGATGATAAGGATGAGATGGATCCAATTTTTCCTATATGATATAAGTATGGTAGAGATGAGATGGATGTTGTTGTTCGTATATGATATAAGTAAGTAGATATATTTTCTGTTTACCTTGATGGTAGAGATGAGATGGATGCTATTGTTCGTATATGATATAAGTAAGTACAGATATATTTTCTGTTTACTTTGATGGTAAAAATGAGATGGATCTAACTTTTCTATATGATATAAGTAAGTACAGATATATTTTCTGTTTACTTTGATGGTAAAAATGAGATGGATGTAAGTACAGATGTTCTTTGATATGAGATGGATGCTATTGATATGATATAAGTAAGTACAGATATATTTTCTGTTTACTTTGATGGTTAAAATGAGATGGATCTAACTTTTCTATATGATATAAGTAAGTATAGAGATATTTTATGCTTATTTTGGTGGTAGAGATGAGATGGATGTTACTGTTCTTATATGATATAAGTACAGAAATGTTTTATGTTTACCTTGGTGTTAAAGATGAGATGGTTCTAATTTTTCCTATATGATGTAAGTTATTTTAAAGATGCTTTATGTTTACGTTAATGGTAGAGATGGGTATTTGAGGCATAATTTTTGCTCTATTATAAAATTCATTATTTAGTATTAATAATAAAAGCATTAAACAAAGTGAGAGGTACAAGAAAATATAAATGGCTTAAAAATCGCTTTAGTCTGCGAGTGATTCTCCTGTAAACTGGTAATCCTGTAATCCTACCTTTCGTTGTCTGTTCTTTAGTATATGATAGTTCTCTACAACTGCGTAAATTTTGCATAGCGGAACTGTTCACTCTAAGATCACGTGACTAAATTAAGAAATCCTACCATTGAGAAATCTACAACAAAGGCCACCGCCGCCGCCTCTTTAACAGAAGGTCGATCATCACAAATGGTTGTTTCGTTTGGTAATTACTGCCTGTAACTAGTGGTAACTTACAGGAAATAATTATGCTTGTTATTAATAACGAAAAGTGTTAACACATTTCCCTGAAGCAATAAAACATGTAATGGGTTTTGTTCGTGCTTCGAACTTGGTGAGAAATGTAAATGAATCACAAACCTAGTAGTTTTCACTTACATTTTAATAAGGTAGATATTTAAAGAAAACTTCTCGTTGTATTCTAATTTTTACTTTAAAATAGTTCTTTATTGATAAACATAGTTTTCATATACATTTTGATAAATTAAGTTCTACGTAAGGAAGGTACGGTATCAGTGTGGGGTGTTTCAGAAAATCGTTACTGAAGATGTCACGTTATTAATACGTTTCCACTTTGATAGTTAATTCGCGAAGCAAATATGATATAATTGTTTAACACTTAAGCCTAATTTATGTAGTTATATTAAAACCATTCGTTACTTTTAATTTCAAGTGCCAAAAGAAGTTGACAACACACCTTATTCTAATTTAAAAGAAAGAAAACTACAAAATAACTCAGCTTTCGTATTACTTGTTTAGAAACCTCAGCGTCATCGAACTTACACTTTATCAGTTCAAATGCTAGGTGAAATATGTATTGCGTTGTTAAAAATCTTTTATTTAACAGAGAAAGTTTATTAATCTATTCGATGAAAAGAAATTGTATTTTCAATTAAACATTTATTTTTTGTTATAATTCGAAGCATTTCTACTTTGCTAAGCGCGTGATGTTTTTATTAATGTATTCTATTGAAATACAGGTTGTATAGCGATTACTAAAAACGAATATAAAGCATATGCAAAATTCAGCCGATTTTTTTTATCAGAACTGAGTAATATGATTTGGGCATAATTTATTTCTTCCAAACAGTCCAAACGTCGTCTGAATAATCAAAACGTAAATAACTGAAATGTGACAAGCATATAAAAGGATACCCTACACCTCCTATGTCTAACTAATAAAAACTTCCCAATAAGAAACAAACACGGTATTTCATCAGTAAAAACAAAGTGTCGGTTAAGAAGTAAAATTATGTAGTAATAATCATTGAACGACAAGGCTATTTGCTGTCGCGTATTTTATACGTAACAACAAACATCGTAAGGCACGATCTAGTAAAAGGGTGCAAAGACATTTACGCGTCATGAAAAGTATACAAACTACCTCGAAAACCATTCATTTAATGAAAGCTTACAAATAACCTCGAATATCATTTCTTTAATAAAACTTTACAAACAACCTTGAATATCATTCATATAATAAAAGCTTACAAACAACCTTGAATATTTTTCCTTTGATAAAAGCTTAGAAACTATCTTGACTATTATTCATTTAGTAAAATATAAAAACTATCTTGTCAATCATTCATTTAATAAAAGCTTACAAACTATCTCAAATAATATTCATTAAATAAAAGCTTACAAACTATATTGAGTATTATTCATTTAATAAAATATAAAAACTATTTTGTCAACCATTCATTTAATAAAAGCTTACAAACTATCTCGAATAATATTCATTAAATAAAAGCTTACAAACTACCTTGACTATTATTCAGTTAATGAAAGCTAACAAACTATCTTGACTATTATTCATTAAATAAAACCTTGCAAACTATCTGACTATTATTCATTTAATAAAAGCTTACAAACATCCTTGAATATTATTCATTTAATAAAATCTCAATTATCTTGACTATTATTCATTTACTAAAAGCTTACAAACAACCTTGACTACAATAACAATTTACAAACTATCTGGATTATCATTCCTTTGATAAAAGCTTTGAAACTAACTTGACTATTATTCATTTATTAAAAGCTTACAATTTCGAATATCATTCATTTTAATAAGAGCTTACAAACTACCTTGAAAATCATTCATTTAATAAAAGCTTAATAGGTATCTTGACTATAACTCATTTACTAAAACCTTATAAACTATCTTGAGTATTATTCCTTTAATATAAGCTTACAAACTATCTTCACTATTATTCATTTATTAAAAGCTTATAAACTATATTGACATTTATTTATTTAATAAAAGCTTACAAACTATCTTGTCTATTATTCATTTAATAAAAGCTTACAAACATCCTTGAATATTATTCATTTAATAAAATCTCAATTATCTTGACTATTATTCATTTACTAAAAGCTTACAAACAACCTTGACTACAATAAAAATTTACAAACTATCTGGATTATCATTCCTTTGATAAAAGCTTTGAAACTAACTTGACTATTATTCATTTATTAAAAGCTTACAATTTCGAATATCATTCATTTTAATAAGAGCTTACAAACTACCTTGAAAATCATTCATTTAATAAAAGCTTAATAGGTATCTTGACTATAACTCATTTACTAAAACCTTATAAACTATCTTGAGTATTATTCCTTTAATATAAGCTTACAAACTATCTTCACTATTATTCATTTATTAAAAGCTTATAAACTATATTGACATTTATTTATTTAATAAAAGCTTACAAACTATCTTGTCTATTATTCATTTAACAAAAGCTTACAAAGTATCTTGAATACCACTCCTTTTACAAAATCTTACAAAAACCTTGAATATTACTCCTTTGATAACAGCTTACAATCAACCTTGAATATTACTCCTTTGATAACAGCTTACAATCAACCTTGAATATTATTCCTCTGATAACAGCTTACAATCAACCTTGAATATAATTCCTTTGATAAAAGCTCACAAACTATCTTGAGTATTATTCACTTAAAAGAGTTTACAATCAGCCTTCTATATATTTCCTTTTATAAAAGCTTACAAACAACGTTGAATATCATTCCTTTGATAAAAGCTTACAAACAACGTTGGATATGCTTCCTTTGATAAAAGCTTGCAAACAATTTAGAGTATTATTCATTTAATAAAAGTTTAAAAATAACCTTGAATATTATTCCTGTGATAAAAGCTTACTAGCAATCTAGACTATCTTTTGTTTAATAAACGTTTATAAACATTCTTGAATATCATTCCTTTAATAAAGCTTACAATCGAAATTGCTAATAATTTACGTATTTATTTTGATACTGTAAGAAAACACTGTTTAGAATTATTAAGAAAGGCATGTTTTTCTTCTCCTGCTGTTTGACAGGGTCATATTTTCCTTCCTTGTACTCAATGACTAGGGTTCTTCTGATATTGTATCTTTCTGGCTTACCTGCCTGTAAAGCTGTGATGATTTATCCATCTACATTCGCTATGTATCATAGAGATGGCTATTTGAGTAGAAATTATTTTGTTATGTAACTTTACCGAGATATGTTTTACTGTTTGACGAAACCTGAAGATTGACTTGAGTTAAACTGATAACAACGAATTATAAATAGAAAGTCACTTTCTTTAAGGCAGACATGCTATTCTGATAATAGTTGAATAACATATTTCATTTTTTATCAATAAAAGCTCGTTATGACAGCTTAAGTTTAGATAAGAAAGTGAATAGAAAATAAAGAAACGTAATTGTGGCGTCTAATTCTTTATATAGGTGTCGTTGTGCTAGATTATAAATGTGAGAACGCTCAACAAGTGAGTATTCTTTATGTTGGTAAACCTGGTGTATGAGTTTTTCATAGACAGAGAGAGATAAATACAAGATAAAAATTGAAATGGGAGATAATAGAAAGAAAGACAAATGGAAGGTATGCAGGTGATGTCAGGCAGTGTTGTTTGTTTTTATCTGAAAAGATGGTTATCCATGTGACTGAATGAAAGAAGGTTAGTAATTTCAGCAATAGAGGCAGTAATTCCATGTAATAGGAAGTAAGAATAAACAGCAGCCATATTGAAAGATGTAATTTTAATAATTTGTGAACGAAACCACTGTACTTTAATGTCTATTATTATTCACACAATTATTTATAACAGGTCAATAAATTATATTTCTATAATTTTGAATTCATTCTACTGAAAAAATCTTTCATACGTTAAAATTTATAGAATATACCTTCAAATTATCCACACAGTTTTATTAATTAACGTCTGTCAACCACTTTAGTAGGCTTGTGTACATATTTTATCCATAAAGGGTTTGATACAGTTATTTCTACTTAACTTACATTTTTATAAGTAGTTATTACTGTTATTAGTAAACACAGATGGCGCTCCGCAAGAGTAACTTGTATTCAGAATTTTCATATAACTAGTCGTACACCGGAAGTCTGATGGCTTCTATCGCTAAACATCGGATTTAGATTCCTTTGGTGGGCACAGCATAGAAAGGGTTTACACTGACTGTAGGCAAACACACACACTAAAGCGCATGTGCATAGACGTATTTCCCACCGAAGTAATTACAAGCGAGAATCTCAGTACGCTTTTACGAAATGACATGTACAACAAAGAATGCAAAATGATCTAAAGCAAAACATTTATATTTAATGACGAAACAGTTGTAGATGTTCTGTATTGGTATTTTATCATATATTAACACCAACAGACAGTCAACACCTAATAGTCCTTAAACACTTTCCTACACCACGGTGTTTAATAATTTTCCCATTAACATACAACCAACAAACTTCAAACACTTTCCTACACTAAGATTATTAATAACTTTAATAACATGGCCATTAACAAACAATCAACAACCAAGAAACTTTAAACAATTCACTAACCAAGGTTATTAATAACATGGCCATTAACAAACAATCAACAACCAAGAAACTTTAAACAATTCACTAACCAAGGTTATTAATAACATGGCCATTAACAAACAATCAACAACCAAGAAACTTTAAACAATTCACTAACCAAGGTTATTAATAACATGGCCATTAATAGACAATCAACAACCAAGAAACTTTAAACAATTCACAAACCAAGGTTATTAATAACATGGCCATTAACAGACAATCAACAACCAAGAAACTTTAAACAATTCACAAACCAAGGTTATTAATAACATGGCCATTAACAAACAATCAACAACCAAGAAACTTTAAACAATTCACAAACCAAGGTTATTAATAACATGGCCATTAACAGACAATCAACAACCAAGAAACTTTAAACAATTCACTAACCAGGTTATTAATAACATGGCCATTAACAGACAATCAACAACCAAGACACTTTAAACAATTCACTACACGAAGGTTATTAATAACATAGCCATTAACATACAATCAACAACAAAACAATAACTTTAAACAATTCACTACACGAAGGTTATTAATAATTTTTCCGTTAACAGACAATCAACAATAAAACAATTACTTTAAACAATTCACTAACCAAGGTTATTAATAACATGGCCATTAACAAACAATCAACAACAAAACAATAACTTTAAACAATTCACTACACGAAGGTTATTAATAATTTTTCCATTAACAGACAGTCAACAACCAAGAAACTTTAAGTCCTTTCTCAGACCAACATTATTAATGATTTACCGATAACAGATAATCAACAACCAAACAAAATTAAACACTTTCTTATACCAAGGTTATTAATAACCTTACCATTTGCAAAGTTTCAACAACCAATAATCTTTAAAACCTTTCTTACATCAATATTAGTGATAACTTTACCATTAACAGATATTCAACAACCAACAAACTTTAAGAACTGTCTTACTGCAAATTTATGAATAACTTTATCATTAAGATAAACAAGACGTAACAGTCTTTAAACACTTTCCTAAACCTGGGTTATTTATAACTTCCCATGAAAAGACAGTCAACAAGTCCTTTCTTAGTACAACGTTATTAATAACTTTAATAATAACAGATAATCACCATCAAAGACACTTTAAAGTCTTTCCTTCACAATGGTTATTAATAACCATACCGTTAACATACAATCAAGACCTGACAATCTTTAAATACTTTCCTTCACCAAGGTTATTAATAACTTTAACATTAACAGACATTCAGGAACCAACAAACTTTAAGATCTTTCTTATTTTAAACTTATATATAACATTACCTTTAAGAAACAGCCAACAACCAACAAACTTTAAGTACTTTCTTATTTTAAACTTACCAATAACATTACCATTAAGAAACAGCCAACAAACTTTAAGATCTTTCTTATTTTAAATTTATCAATAACATTACCTTTAAGAAACAGCCAAAAACCAACAAACTTTAAGATCTTTCTTATTTCAAACTTATCAATAACATTACCATTAAGAAACAGCCAACAACCAACAAACTTTAAGATCTTTCTTATTTTAAACTTATCAATAACATTACCATTAAGAAACAGCCAACAACCAACAAATTTTAAGATCTTTCTTATTTTAAACTTATATATAACATTACCTTTAAAAAACAGCCAACAACCAACAAACTTTAACTACTTTCCTATTTGAAACTTATCAATAACATTACCTTTAAGAAACAGCCAACAACCAACAAACTTTAAGTACTTTCTTATTTGAAACTTATCAATAACATTACCATTAAGAAAAAGCCAACAACCAACAAACTTTAACTACTTTCTTATTTGAAACTTATCAATAACATTACCTTTAAGAAACAGCCAACAACCAACAAACTTTAAGTACTTTCTTATTTGAAACTTATCAATAACATTACCATTAAGAAACAGACAACAACCAACAAACTTTAAGATCTTTCTTATTTTAAACTTATCAATAACATTACCATTAAAAAACAGCCAACAACCAACAAACTTTAACTACTTTCTTATTTGAAACTTATCAATAACATTACCATTAAGAAACAGCCAACAACCAACAAACTTTAAGATCTTTCTTATTTTAAACTTATCAATAACATTACCATTAAGAAACAGCCAACAACCAACAAACTTTAAGTACTTTCTTATTTAAAACTTATCAATAACATTACCATTAAGAAACAGCCAACAACCAACAAACTTTAAGATCTTTCTTATTTTAAACTTATCAATAACATTACCATTAAGAAACAGCCAACAACCAACAAACTTTAAGATCTTTCTTATTTTAAACTTATCAATAACATTACCATTAAGAAACAGCCAACAACCAACAAACTTTAACTACTTTCTTATTTCAAACTTATCAATAACATTACCTTTAAGAAACATCCAACAACCAACAAACTTTAAGATCTTTCTTATTTTAAACTTATCAATAACATTACCATTAAGAAACAGCCAACAACCAACAAACTTTAAGTACTTTCTTATTTTAAACTTATCAATAACATTACCTTTAAGAAACAGCCAACAACCAACAAACTAAGATCTTTCTTATTTTAAACTTATCAATAGCATTACCATTAAGAAACAACCAACAAACTTTAAGATCTTTCTTATTTTAAACTTATCAATAACATTACCATTAAGAAACAGCCAACAACCAAGAAACTTTAAGTACTTTCTTATTTGAAACTTGTCAATAACAGTACCATTAAGAAACAGCCAACAACCAACAAACTTTAAGATCTTTCTTATTTTAAACTTATCAATAACATTACCATTAAGAAACAGCCAACAACCAACAAACTTTAAGATCTTTCTTATTTTAAACTTATCAATAACATTACCATTAAGAAACAGCCAACAACCAACAAACTTTAAGATCTTTCTTATTTTAAACTTATATATAACATTACATTTAAGAAACAGCCAACAACCAACAAACTTTAACTACTTTCTTATTTGAAACTTATCAATAACATTACCTTTAAGAAACAGCCAACAACCAACAAACTTTAAGTACTTTCTTATTTGAAACTTATATATAACATTACCATTAAGAAACAGCCAACAACCAACAAACTTTAAGATCTTTCTTATTTTAAACTTATCAATAACATTACCATTAAGAAACAGCCAACAACCAACAAACTTTAACTACTTTCTTATTTTAAACTTATCAATAACATTACCATTAAGAAACAACCAACAACCAACAAACTTTAAGATCTTTCTTATTTTAAACTTATATATAACATTACCTTTAAGAAACAGCCAACAACCAACAAACTTTAACTACTTTCTTATTTGAAACTTATCAATAACATTACCTTTAAGAAACAGCCAACAACCAACAAACTTTAAATACTTTCTTATTTGAAACTTGTCAATAACAGTACCATTAAGAAACAGCCAACAACCAACAAACTTTAAGATCTTTCTTATTTTAAACTTATCAATAACATTACCATTAAGAAACAGCCAACAACCAACAAACTTTAAGATCTTTCTTATTTTAAACTTATCAATAACATTACCATTAAGAAACAGCCAACAACCAACAAATTTTAAGATCTTTCTTATTTTAAACTTATATATAACATTACCTTTAAAAAACAGCCAACAACCAACAAACTTTAACTACTTTCCTATTTGAAACTTATCAATAACATTACCTTTAAGAAACAGCCAACAACCAACAAACTTTAAGTACTTTCTTATTTGAAACTTATCAATAACATTACCATTAAGAAACAGCCAACAACCAACAAACTTTAAGATCTTTCTTATTTTAAACTTATCAATAACATTACCATTAAGAAACAGCCAACAACCAACAAACTTTAAGATCTTTCTTATTTTAAACTTATCAATAACATTACCGTTAAGAAACAGCCAACAACCAACAAACTTTAAGATCTTTCTTATTTTAAACTTATCAATAACATTACCATTAAGAAACAGCCAACAACCAACAAACTTTAAGTACTTTCTTATTTGAAACTTATCAATAACATTACCATTAAGAAACAGCCAACAACCAACAAACTTTAAGATCTTTCTTATTTTAAACTTATCAATAACATTACCATTAAGAAACAGCCAACAACCAACAAACTTTAAGATCTTTCTTATTTTAAACTTATCAATAACATTACCATTAAGAAACAGCCAACAACCAACAAACTTTAAGTACTTTCTTATTTGAAACTTATCAATATCATTACCATTAAGAAACAGCCAACAACCAACAAACTTTAAGATCTTTCTTATTTTAAATTTATCAATAACATTACCATTAAGAAACAGCCAACAACCAACAAACTTTAAGATCTTTCTTATTTTAAACTTATCAATAACATTACCATTAAGAAACAGCCAACAACCAACAAACTTTAAGATCTTTCTTATTTTAAACTTATCAATAACATTACCATTAAGAAACAGCCAACAACCAACAAATTTTAAGATCTTTCTTATTTTAAACTTATATATAACATTACCTTTAAGAAATAGCCAACAACCAACAAACTTTAAGATCTTTCTTATTTTAAACTTATCAATAACATTACCGTTAAGAAACAGCCAACAACCAACAAACTTTAAGTACTTTCTTATTTTAAACTTATCAATAACATTACCTTTAAGAAACAGCCAACAACCAATAAACTAAGATCTTTCTTATTTTAAACTTATCAATAGCATTACCATTAAGAAACAACCAACAACCAACAAACTTTAAGATCTTTCTTATTTTAAACTTATCAATAACATTACCATTAAGAAACAGCCAACAACCAAGAAACTTTAAGTACTTTCTTATTTGAAACTTGTCAATAACAGTACCATTAAGAAACAGCCAACAACCAACAAACTTTAACTACTTTCTTATTTTAAACTTATCAATAACATTACCTTTTAGAAACAGCCAACAACCAACAAACTTTAAGATCTTTCTTATTTTAAACTTATCAATAACATTACCATTAAGAAACAGCCAACAACCAACAAACTTTAAGACCTTTCCTACACCAAGGATATTAATAACTTTACCATGAATAGACATTCAACAACCCAAAACTTCAAGTTGTTTCTAAGACCAAGGTTATTAATAGCTTTAACATTAACAACCAACCAACAACTAATAAACTTTAAGTCCTTTTTTAAATTAAGGTTATTAATAACTTTAACATTAACAGATAGTCAACAACTAATAAACTTTAAGTCCTTTTTTAAATTAAGGTTATTAATAACTTTACCATTAACAAACAATCAACAATTAATAAACTTTAAGTCCTTTTTTAAATTAAGGTTATTAATAACTTTAACAGATAGTCAACAACTAACAATTTATAAGCTCTTTCTTAAACCCAGGTTAATAATAATTTTATCTTTAACAAACAGACCACACATAACAGTCTTTAAACACATTCCTACACGCAGGTTATTCATAACTTTACAATTAAGAAATAGTCACTGAAAGAAGTTAAGATATCTGTGGTTTCCGACTTGACTAGAAGTAATGTCCTTATTTTAATGTAATGTGATGTAAATTGTATTCTCAGCTCTGATGATTGGGTTTCTTGCTTTCCAATTACAATAAATTTAACGTTGTTTTTGGAAACTAAGATTCATTTCCTTATACGTATAATATTGAAATAGCATCTTATACATATTAATTGTTGTTTGGAATTTCGCACAAAGCTACTCGAGGGCTATCTGTGTTAGCCGTCCCTAATTTAGCAGTGTAAGATAGAGGGAAGGCAGCTAGTCATCACCACCCACCGCCAACTCTTGAGCTATTCTTTTACCAACGAATAGTGGGATTGACCGTAACATTATAACGTCCCCACGGCTGGGAGGGCGAGCATGTTTGGCGCGACTCGGGCGCGAACCCGCGACCCTCAGATTACGAAGCGCACGCCTTAACGCGCTAGGCCATGCCAGGCCCACATATTAATTAGTATCTTATATGGCAGTTATCATGAAAAAAAAAACATTGTGTCTTAGCTGTTTATGTTTTCACCATCGCTAGTCTTTTTGCTAAAAACTTAATATAACAGAAGTTTTCTGTGTTGTGAAAACACTTCAAAAAACACTTGGTTTCAGAATGTGTTTTACGAAACTAGAGAAACATAATTAAACCTAATTGTGTTGACATTTATTTATTCGGGGTTTTCATTTTTACAATACTTCTAGGGGTTTGAAGTCTTTGAAAGTTTCAACGTTTAATTAAGAAAGAGAGTCGACTTATCTTTTAATAAGTAAACATTCTTTCAATACCTTGTTATAGATACATATTCTACAGTTTAACCTGTATTTAAAAATATAAAGTTAGCTCAGATTAATCGTAGAATTCAATATATATAGAACGTTGTATGTTCAGGTACATCTTGTCGTTTCGTGTCGTTAATGTATCCATCTGTAAAAGGTGAGAAAAACTGATTCATGGCTCATTTTAATGTTTGTTGTATCTCTTTTGAGAATAAAATTAATAATTTTGCTATTTAAAATGAATGCTTGAAACCAAAGGTTTATATAGTGGAGTCTGTTTTTCCAAGCACTATCAACACGCCTTGATAGGACTGATGAAATATCTTATGTTCGAATTTGGTTTATAATTAAACATGCAACCAGCGAACATTCAACTAAGAGAAGAAAATTCATTTATATGGGAGGAGTGTCGTAGAAACAGTCTGGTTTTACTGTGATTAAAAATATTTTCTTCTTTCATTCGTTTTATTTATCAATACGTGGTTTTTATCGCGGTATTGCATGCGTTGTTACCAGAAAATACATGTGGATCTCCTGTTTATGGCTGAGCTTGTATTGAAGACGCACATCACTAAAATATAATGGGCTTGTGTTTGATGGAATTAACACAGGGGGCGTAAGGACGATAAGTTAATCAAAATAATTAATACCTTTCCTTTTACGATTGATTAAAGAATTGCGGAAACTACGAAACTGTCCGGTTGCCAATAATTACTATTGAAAATTGTATTTGATTGTTAAGTTTAACGTTTTATATTTGATTTTCAGACTATTAGAATAACACCAACATGGCGTACTACAACTCATGACATTTTTTGTGAGTTTTATAGGTGTTAATCGAGCAATTAATCGGTTTCTTTTCAAGTTTTAACTCAATCAGCTTCTAAAAAACATGTTTCAATATCTTCTTTACCAACACTTTAATAAAGGTAATTGTTTTATTTCAAGGATTCTTTATTACCTTTAGAACAGTAAATTTCAAATATGTATTCAGTAATGTAATAAGTAAAATATTCACAATTGTTCTCTTGATTCTAATTAAATATATACTATTTTACCTTTGATCTTAATTATAGTTGATTCTGAACTGTAGTGTATTCGCTCTTAGTTATAGTTGATTCTAAACTTAGTTTATTTACTCTTAGTTATAGTTGATCCTAAACTTTAGTTTATTCACTCTTAGTTATTGTTGATCCTAAACTGTAGTTTATTCACTCTTAGTTATAGTTGATCCTAAACTGTAGTTTATTCACTCTTAGTTATAGTTGATCCTAAACTGTAGTTTATTCACTCTTAATTATAGTTGATTCTAAACTGTAGTTTATTCACTCTTAATTATAGTTGATTCTAAACTGTAGTGCATTCGCTCTTGGTTGTTGTTAAGCGTAACCTGAAGTGTATTCTCTTTTAAAAGTATATCTTTACATATGTTGTGTCATCACTTATGTTATGTTTCGTTTATTGTTACTTGATATTGTGTAGTGAACACCTTTTTTTTTTTTTTTGTAATTGAATATTCCATTCAAGTGACTGCAACATGTAATTATCACATTTTAATATTATAAAATGCATATGTTACGGTGACTTTGTTTCCCTACCTTATGTTTTATTTCGTAGCTGGTATCTACTTTTCTGATTATAGTATTTAGGTGATAACTATTCATGGTTGTGTTATAACAACACTTACTTCATATATAGTTTTAGTCAGTGTAACGTTTATACATCGTTTAAGCTAATACTTTCGAGTATAATGAACACAGCGTATACATATAGCTAGAGAATGGGCTATATACTCTCTGCTCATCACGGGTATCGAAACCTAATGATTACCATATAAGTAGTTCATGCATACAATTAAGACAAGAATGTCTTTGGTGAGGGTAACGTAGTCTTCCATTCTAATTACTTTAAGATCTTAGAAAACGATAACAGTAAACAGGTAGAGTACCCATTATAAAAAGATAACAGTAAACAGGTAGAGTACCCATTATAAAAAGATAACAGTAAACAGGTAGAGTACCCATTATAAAAAGATAACAGTAAACAGGTAGAGTACCCATTATAAAATGATAACAGTAAACAGGTTTATTATAAAATGATAACAGTAAACAGGTAGATTCTAAAATGATAACAGTAAACAGGTAGATTCTAAAATGATAACAGTAAACAGGTAGAGTACCCATTATAAAGTGATAACAGTAAACAGGTAGAGTACCCATTATAAAAAGATAACAGTAAACAGGTAGAGTACCCATTATAAAAAGATAACAGTAAACAGGTAGAGTACCCATTATAAAATGATAATAGTAAACAGGTGGAGTACCCATTATAAAATGATAACAGTAAACAGGTAGAGTACCAATTATAAAAAGATAACAGTAAACAGGTAGAGTATAAAATGATAATGGTAAACAGGTAGAGTACCCATTATAAAATGATAACAGTAAACAGGTAGAGTACCCATTATAAAATGATAACAGTAAACAGGTAAAGTACCCATTATAAAATGATAACAGTAAACAAGTAGAGTACCCATTATAAAATGATAATAGTAAACAGGTAGAGTACCCATTATAAAAAAGATAACAGTAAACAGGTAGAGTACCCATTATAAAATGATAACAGTAAACAGGTAAAGTACCCATTATAAAAGATAACAGTAAACAGGTAGAGTATAAAATGATAACAGTAAACAGGTAGAGTAATACCCATTATAAAGTGATAACAGTAAACAGGTAGAGTATAAAATGATAACAGTAAACAGGTAGAGTACCCATTATAAAATGATAACAGTAAACAGGTAGAGTATAAAATGATAACAGTAAACAGGTAGAGTACCCATTATAAAAAGATAACAGTAAACAGGTAGAGTACCCATTATAAAAAGATAACAGTAAACAGGTAGAGTACCCATTATAAAATGATAATAGTAAACAGGTGGAGTACCCATTATAAAATGATAACAGTAAACAGGTAGAGTACCAATTATAAAAAGATAACAGTAAACAGGTAGAGTATAAAATGATAATGGTAAACAGGTAGAGTACCCATTATAAAATGATAACAGTAAACAGGTAGAGTACCCATTATAAAATGATAACAGTAAACAGGTAAAGTACCCATTATAAAATGATAACAGTAAACAAGTAGAGTACCCATTATAAAATGATAATAGTAAACAGGTAGAGTACCCATTATAAAAAAGATAACAGTAAACAGGTAGAGTACCCATTATAAAATGATAACAGTAAACAGGTAGAGTACCCATTATAAAAAGATAACAGTAAACAGGTAGAGTATAAAATGATAACAGTAAACAGGTAGAGTACCCATTATAAAGTGATAACAGTAAACAGGTAGAGTATAAAATGATAACAGTTAACAGGTAGAGTACCCATTATAAAGTGATAACAGTAAACAGGTAGAGTATAAAATGATAACAGTAAACAGGTAGAGTACCCATTATAAAGTGATAACAGTAAACAGGTAGAGTACCCATTATAAAGTGATAACAGTAAACAGGTAGAGTACTTATTATAAAAAGATAACAGTAAACAGGTAGAGTACCCATTATAAAATGATAACAGTAAACAGGTAGAGTACCCATTATAAAGTGATAACAGTAAACAGGTAGAGTACCCATTATAAAAATATAACAGTAAACAGGTAGAGTATAAAATGATAACAGTAAACAGGTAAAGTACCCATTATAAAATGATAACAGTAAACAGGTAGAGCACCCATTATGAAATGATAATAGTAAACAGGTAGAGTACCCATTATAAAAAGATAATAGTAAACAGGTAGAGTATAAAATGATAATGGTAAACAGGTAGAGTACCCATTATAAAATGATAACAGTAAACAGGTAGAGTACCCATTATAAAATGATAACAGTAAACAGGTAGAGTACCCATTATAAAATGATAATAGTAAACAGGTAGAGTATAAAATGATAATGGTAAACAGGTAGAGTACCCATTATAAAATGATAACAGTAAACAGGTAGAGTACCCATTATAAAATGATAACAATAAACAGGTAAAGAACCCATTATAAAATGTTAACACTAAACAGTTAGATTATAAAATGATAACAGTAAACAGGTAGAGTATGAAATGATAACAGTAAACAGGTAGATTATAAAATGATAACAGTAAACAGGTAGATTATAAAATGATAACAGTAAACAGGTAGAGTACCCATTACAAAAATATAACAGTAAACAGGTAGATTATAAAATGATAACAGTAAACAAGTAGATTATAAAATGATAACAGTAAACAGGTAGATTCTAAAAAGATAACAGTAAACAGGTAGAGTACCCATTATAAAATGAGGTCTGATGGTTAGTTTAGTTGATGAACTATTTTTGTCGTATAATTTGCATAATGACCAGATCTACGTTACTTCTATATATAAAACACAATGTAATGGTTACACTTATATTACAAACAACAATATAATAATTATGCTTATGCCACAGATAACAATGTAACGGTTATAATTATTTCACAAATGACACATTGTATATGTGTTTGTGTCTTATAGCAAAACCACATCGGGCTATCTGTTGAGCCCACCGAGGGGAATCAAACCCCTGATTTTAGCGTTGCGAATCCGTAGACTTACCGCTGTACTAGCGGGGGGCGACACAATGTAACGGTTATAATTGATTTGTTTAAGTAATATAAGATTACGTTGTTTCCAGGACAGTGTACAGTCCACGAGGGTACATTCTCATATGATGGTGGTCATAAACAGAGGGTCACATTTACTTTCAAATGATGAAAATTAATTGATATTCTAATTCATGTGTATTTGGATTATTATATGGCTAAAACCTAGGTGCAAAGAGCCCTCTACCACTACTACACGGAATGTTCTTACTTTAAGTGGTTATATGGCCGCCATCTTTAATATTCTACATTTCATAAGGATACATTTAGAAATGAATTATATAGACCTGAACACCTATATCAGATGATTTCTCAATGGTATGTACAATTGAACACAAAGAGTTGTCTATATATCTGGAAGCTATCTTAATTTTTGAATTATTTAAAAAAAATAAGCTTTTTGGTTTCACATTTGAACTTTTAGACTTTGTAAACCTAGATGAATACGCCACTATTCTGGATTATGTAAAAGTCGAGATCTTGAATATCTAAACATGCTCAAATCTGACAAATGGGATATCCGTGATTAGCGCCCTCTAATTATTTTTAATCTATCAAGAAATTTTATAAAGGCCAAGTCCTGTTTCATCACGTCGACTGCCTGACAATTAGCGTTACATGTAGAAACACAATCGCAACTGTAGGTTAACTAATGAATCATGTAAAACAAAAAGTTGCATGTTGAATCACATGTTGCAGGCCGAATTGTACGTTAAATATAGAATCATATGGCACGCATAATAACATGTATTTTGAAACTTAAAACATACATACTTATTCACACATACATATATACATTTTTAGGTTCCTTCTGTACATATTTATACGAGTAGATTTAAAACATAATTATGAAAGATCATCGCTTAAAATCAGAGCTAGTTTTTGGTTTATGATTTGGAGGCTTTAAATTAATACAGCAACATACTCACTCTAGAAAATTGGACCATGTTAAGACTAACTTCGAGAAAATGAAGAATTCTTTACTACAGTCTTACCTGATAACGTCAGAAATGGAGATCTGCCTAACCAGTAGCCAAGCCCAGAGGTTTGGCTCAAGGCAGAGTTTCCGTAGTGTCCGGCCATATCAGATTCTAATCCAACACTTGAAGGAATGGATGAAGGAGAGAACGCGCCGTCAACTGAAAGTCCCAAATAGTTGGAAATATATCCGACGTGGAGCTGTGTCTGTGACGACACTATCCCTGGATGATAAAGAGTTGACAAAGTAATGGGAGTCGGTCGAAGACAGCTGGGAAGCACAGGGTAGGGCTTCTGTTGTACTGACGTGTCACTTATACAGAGCGACGGGTCGTTGCTTCTGTGCTTCTTCACAGACCCCAGGATAGTATCTATGGAGAAATTGATGACATCTTCAACGTTGGACGCCATCAATCTTCTAAATATAATAAATTGTAATCATGAGAATATATTTTTATAATGTTTTACATATAGAACTGTTTTAATGTTATCAGTTGGCAAAACTAACCTCTTGTAATTTACATAAAGCATATGTTTGTATCATTTGGTAACAGTAACCTTTAGTATGGTACATGATGTATATACATGTGACAGAGTGTGTGAGTTTTTGTATAGCAAAGCCACAACGTCCTATCTGCTGAGCCCACCGAGGGAAATCGAACCCCTGATTTTAGCGTTGTAAACCCGTAGACTTACAGCTGTACTAGCAGAAGCTACATGTGTCAGTTGGTAATAATAACTTTTAGTAGGATACATGATGTATGTACATGTGTCCGATGGTAACAATAACCTTTAGTAAGGTACATGATGTATGTACATGTGTCAGTTGGTAAAAATAACCTTTAGTAAGGTACATGATCTATGTACATGTGTCAGTTGGTAAAAATAACCTTTAGTAAGGTACATGATGTATGTACATGTGTCAGTTGGTAACAATAACCTTTAGTGAGGTACATGATGTATGTACATGTGTCAGTTGGTAAAAATAACCTTTAATAAGGTACATGATGTATGTACATGTGTCAGTTGGTAACAATAACCTTTAGTGAGGTACATGATGTATATACATGTGTCAGTTGGTAACAATAACCTTTAGTAAGGTACATGATGTATGTACATGTGTCAGATGGTAACAATAACCTTTGGTAAGGTACATGATGTATGTACATGTGTCAGTTGGTAACAGTAACCTTCTGTAAGGTACATGATGTATGTACATGTGTCAGATGGTAAAAATAACCTTTAGTAAGGTACATGATGTATGTACATGTGTCAGTTGATAAAAATAACCTTTAGTAAGGTACATGATGTATGTACATGTGTCAATTGGTAACAATAACCTTTAGTAAGGTACATGATGTATGTACATGTGTCAGTTGGTAACAGTAACCTTTAGTGAGGTACATGATGTATGTACATGTGTCAGATGGTAACAATAACCTTTAGTAAGGTACATGATGTATGTACATGTGTCAGTTGGTAACAGTAACCTTCTGTAAGGTAGACGATGTATGTACATGTGTCAGTTGGTAACAGTAACCTTTAGTGAGGTACATGATGTATGTACATGTGTCAGTTGGTAACAGTAACCTTTAGTGAGGTACATGATGTATGTACATGTGTCAGATGGTAACAATAACCTTTAGTGAGGTACATGATGTATGTACATGTGTCAGTTGGTAACAGTAACCATTAGTGAGGTACATGATGTATGTACATGTGTCAGTTGGTAACAGTAACCTTTAGTGAGGTACATGATGTATGTACATGTGTCAGATGGTAACAATAACCTTTACTGAGGTACATGATGTATGTACATGTGTCAGTTGGTAACAGTAACCATTGGTGAGGTACATGATGTATGTACATGTGTCAGTTGGTAACAGTAACCTTTAGTGAGGTACATGATGTATGTACATGTGTCAGATGGTAACAATAACCTTTAGTGAGGTACATGATGTATGTACATGTGTCAGTTGGTAACAGTAACCATTAGTGAGGTACATGATGTATGTACATGTGTCAGTTGGTAACAGTAACCTTTAGTGACGTACATGATGTATGTACATGTGTCAGTTGGTAACAGTAACCTTCTGTAAGGTACACGATGTATGTACATGTGTCAGTTGGTAACAGTAACCTGTATAGTACATAATGCATAAACTCGTGTCAGTTGGCAACAGTAACTTTCTGTAAGATGTTTAAACAAAAATGTGTTTCTAAACGGGGACTGGAAATAATTTCATTATTGGTTTCTATCAATGTGGGTTTGTAGTTGATTGGACAAAACAATAGATTAAGTGGAACAGATAGTGGTTGACGCTTGTTTATTACAACAAAAGACAATTCATACAGCGATCCTCTATTATACATTACGTTATGGAAAGATTGGAGTGCAAAAACAAACAAATTGTATGCGACGAATGTATGCTCTAAAAACGTTAAGTTCAAATATTCAAAGTTTTGTATATTACTACACTTTCACTCACTTCTAAACCCAGTCGATTCTCTTAAGAATAACCACAACTGAAGGTAACATGCAACTCACTACAGAGTTAACGTGTAACCAGCACAACTAACAATAAAATTCGTTATATAGTTAACTTGTAACCAGCACAATTAACAATAAAACTGCTTATACAGTTAACATATGACAAACACAATTAACAATAAAACTCCTTATATAGTTAATAAATAACTAGCACAATTAACAATAAAACTATTTATACAGTTGATAAATAACTAGCACAATTAAAAATAAAACTGCTTATACAGTTAACATATAACTAGCAGAATTAACAATAAAACTCCTTTATGAAGTTAACTTATAACCAATACAATAAAATTTCCTTATATAGTGAATATATAACCAGCAAAATTAACAATAAAATTTATTGTATAGTGAATATATAACCAGCAAAATTAACAATAAAATTTATTGTATAGTGAATATATAACCAGCACAATTAACAGTAAAATCTACAGCTCTTGATACAGTCAACATTTTAAGGACATTTACCGATAAGGTCTATAATTAAAAATGCCCACAGTTTCATTGGATTTTTTTAAAGGTAACCCACAAGATATAATTCTGTCCAGTATTGTTATTATTTTACAAGCTTATCAAAATGTACCTTATTCCTGGTATCCAGTTATATCAATTGTGTGGAAAGTAATGAAAGCACCAACAAGTCATCATTTCTTCAGTCATTGAAGAAAAATGATGAATTTTCCCACAGTTAGTTACGTCCTCAAACAATCACTGAAGAGAAGCTATCAATGTATTAACAAATTATGTCGTATTTTCAGCAGCTATTGACGAAAATAACTAAATGTTATCTTTTTAGAAACGCTCAGTAACTGAAGATCTGTAAGGCTTTAAGTAACCACACTGAAACAGAATTAGCCAGAAAAGACATGTGGCCATAAAATATGTACATTATTCTTAACAGTTACATGATTTTGAATATTTTTCTCACTTACAGAGCCGTCGAGATACCACTCAGGTTTAATCTTGTAATTTATCGTGCAAAAAATTTTCCTTATAATGTTTATTTAGTTATATTCATGTAAGTACTTTTTGTTTAGAATTTACATGTACTGATTACGAGTTTATATTGCATTCTAGCGCCAACACTTACCAACAAAGTGATGTAGCGGTTTCACCTCATGCAGGAAGACAAATTTGTATCATGGTAACAGGTGTGCGAACGATATCTGTGAAAGTCCAAAACTCACTTCATATTCATTCAGGCTGAGATTCCCGCTACACCTAGCGTGACGCTCGGCCAATCCACGAGGTGATACAGAGAGTGCTCATTTCTAAGAAGTGTCCAATGTTCTCCGATTAGCGGTTCCTTTGAATTGATTGGAACTCGTTTCTGTAGTAAGAGAATGGTTTTCCTTCATTTACAGGTCTAATTACAGGTGTCGAAACTTAGTTAGCCACGCCCATTCTGGCAACAACTCACAATTGTCAACACCCTGAAAAAGGAAACACGAGCGACTCTTTCCCAACCGCTCAACTACTAAGCACAAATCAACGGCTTATGCTGAACATCTCGAGATGACAGCGTTCATTCTGGTGTTGTTAGTAACTAAAGGACTTCCCTTCACTTGGTGTGAAAAAAGCTGTATATCGGAATTCGATACACTTAGACAGACAATTCTCTATTTATATAGCACATAATTAAAGCAAACAGGAGTAGGACCTAAACGTTATTACAGCATGCGAATGCGAACTTGCTAATGTATGGACAAATATTATTATAATTTACTAATATCATACGGAAACCGTAACGTTTGTACAGCAGATATATAAACATTTCGAACATTCTACACTCGTCATTTTAATTGTGGTTCAAGGTTAACAGTACTTCCTGTTATAAAGATTTTAATTATGGTTGAAGGTTTGTAGCACTTAGCGATACAAATATTTTTAATGGTTGTTCAAGGTTAGCAGTACTTTCTGATATAGAGATATTAATGGTAGTTCAAGGTTAATAGTACTTGCTATTATAAAGATTTTAATAGTGATTTAAGGTTTACAACAGCACTTGCTGTTATAAAGATTTTAATAGTGATTCAAGGTTCATAGTACTTTCTAATATAAATATTTTAATAGTGATTCAAGGTTTACAACAGTACTTTCTGATATGAATATTTTAATGATGTATCAAGGTTAACGGTACTTTCTGATATGAATATTTTAATGGTGATTCAAGGTTTACAATAGCACCTTCTGTTATAAAGATTTTAATGATGATTCAAGGTTAACAGTACTTTTTGATATAAAGATTTTAATTGTAGTTCAACGTTAATAGTACTTTCTGATATGAATATTTTAATGATGATTCAAGGTTAACAGTACTTTCTGATATGAATATTTTAGTGATGATTGAATGTTAACAGTACTTTCTGATATGAATATTTTAATGGTAGTTCAAGGTTCACAATAGCACCTTCTGTTATAAAGATTTTCATTGTGATTCAAGGTTAACAGTAGTTTATGTTATAAATATTTTAATGATGATTCAATGTTAACAGTAGTTTCTGTTATAAAGATTTTAACTGTGGATCAAGATTAGTAGTACTTTCTGATATAAAAATTTTTATGGTGATACAAGGTTTATAATGGCACTTTGTGTTATAATCACTTTGTGATTTGAATTGTGGTTCAAGGTTAGTAATGTTTTCTGTTCTAAAGATTTTAATTATGGTTTTAAATTAGTTTGTTATTATATCTGTTTTAGGAACAATTTTTATTGTTTCTGTTTACATCTGTTTTATACAAGTTATATTGTTTCTGTTTACATATATTTCACTCAAGTTACACTTGAGTTACCTGTTTTACACAGGAATTACCTTCTTCCTCTTTATATCAGTTTTACACAGAGGTTATACTGTTAGCGTTTACATTTGTTTTATACAGGAGTTACATTGTCCGGTTTATATATGTTTTACACAAGAGTTTCATTGTTTCCGTTTAGATCTATTTTGTAGAAGTTACATTGTTGTTCTTTACATCTGTTTTACACAGGTGATACCTTGTTCCTGTTTATATCTGTTTTACCCAGAAGTTACACTGTTCCTATTTACATCTGTTTTACACAGGAGTTACATTTTCCTTTTTTATGTCTTACACCAGAGTTACCATGTTCTTGTTTACATCTATTTTTACATAGGAGTCGTATTGTATCTTTTGACATCTGTTTCACACAAGAGTTACATTGTTTCTGATTACTACTGTTTTACACCAGAATTTCAATGTTCCTGTTGTATCTGTTTTACACAGGAGTTTCAATGTTCCTGTTACATCTGTTTTACATAGGAGCTACTTTTATCTCTTTACATCTGTTTTAAGCACATGTTATATAGTTTCTGCTTACATTAGTTTTACACAGGAAATACCCTTTTCTGTTTACATCTGTTCTACACATGAGTTACATTTTTCTGTTTACATCTGTTTTACACAGGAGTTAAATTATTTATTTTTATATCAGTTTTACAGAAGAGTTACATTGTTCCTTGTTTCTGAAACAGATATAAGTTACATTGTTTCTGTTTTAATTTTTTTTACACAGGAGTTACTTTACATCTGTTTTTCTCAAGAGTTCATTGTGTCTGTTCACATCAGTTTTGCACAGAAGTTAGATTGTTTCTGTTTACATCTGTTTCACCTAGGAATTACATTGTTTCTGTTGATATATGTTTTACAAAAGTTACATTGTTCCTGTTAATATCTGCTTTACACAGGTGTTACATTATACCATTTTTATGTCTGTTTTAGGAACAGGTTACATTGTTTCTTTTTACATCTATTTTAGAAACAGGTTACATTGTTTCTTTTTACACCTATTTTAGGAACAGGTTAGATAGTTTCTGTTTACATCTGTTTTACACAAGTTATATTGTTTCTATTTACATCTGTTTCACACAAGTTACATTGTATCTATTTACATCTGTTTTAAACAGGAGTTATAATGTTCCTGTTTAGATCTGGTTTACTTAGAAATTACCTTGTACCTCTTTTTGTCAGTTTTACACAGAAGTTAAATTGTTCCTGTTTACATCTGTTTCATTGTTTTCGTTTAGAACTGTGTTAAACAAGATAGATCGTTCTTTTTATATCTGTTTTATAAATGTGATATCTTGTTCTTCGTTTTACCTGTTATACACAAGAATTTCATTATTTCCTACTAGATCTGTTTTACACAATAGTTACATTGTTCCTACTTACATATACATTACGCAGGAGTTACACTGTTCTTGTTTACATCTATTTTACGCAGGAGTTATATTGTTTCTGTTTTTATCTGTTTTACTCCGAAGTTGCATTGTTTCTGTTTATATCCGTTTTACAGAGTAGTTACAATGTTCGTGTTTACATCTGTTTTACACAGGAGTTACACTGTTTCTGATTAAACCTGTTATCACATGAGTTAAATTGTTCGTGTTTATCTTTGTTTTACACATAAGTTACTTTGTTTCTGTTTGTACATGTGTTACACATGAGTTAGATTGTTCTTGTTTATCTTTGTTTTACACATAAGTTACTTTGTTTCTGTTTGTACATGTGTTACACATGAGTTAGATTGTTCGTGTTTATCTTTGTTTTACACATAAGTTACTTTGTTTCTGTTTGTACATGTGTTACACATGAGTTAGATTGTTCGTGTTTATCTTTGTTTTACACATAAGTTACTTTGTTTCTGTTTGTACATGTGTTACACATGAGTTAGATTGTTCCTATTTACATGTTTTAGACAAGTTACATTGCTCCTGTTTACATCTTTTTTAGACAATGTACCACATGTCTAAGTGTTTACATTTGTTTTACAGAGTAGTTATATTGTTTCTTTTCACATCTGTTTTGCAAAGGACTTACATTGTTTCTATTCACATACTAGTTACATTGTTGCTGTTTAGATACTAGTTACATTGTTTCTGTTTACATCTCTTTTACCCAGGAGTTATAATGTTCCGGTTTACATCTGTTTTACACAGAAATTACCTTGTACCTCTTTATGTCAGTTTTATTTAGAAGTTACATTGATTCTTTTTACATCTGTTTTAAACATAAGTTACATTGTTCCTGTTTATATCTCTTTTACTCAAGAGTTTCATTGTTTCTGTTTGTATCTGTTTTACAAAAGTTACATTGTTCCCGTTAATACCTGCTTTACCCAGAACTTACGTTATTCCTGTTTACAACTGTTTTACACAGGAATTACATTGTTTCTGTTTACATCTGTTTTACCCAGGAGTTCCATTGTTCCTTATTACATCTGTTTTACACAGTAGTTACATTTTTCATTTTTGTATCTGTTTTAGGAACATATATATGCAAAAACGGCTCGTTTGGGTTGAGAAAATATTTTACATAGAAGAGCGAACAACGTTTCGACCTTCTTCTATGTAAAATATTTTCTCAACTCAAACGAGCCGTTTTTGCATATACATTTCTCTACAAGTGGGTTTTCTCGACATCACTGTTTTAGGAACAAGTTACACTGTTGCTGTTTACATCTATTTTACACAGCAATTACCTTCTTGATGTTTATATCAATTTTACACAGAAGTTACATTGTTTCTGTTTTCATCTGTTTTACACCAGAGTTACATTTTTTATTTACCTCTGTTTTACACAGGAGTTACATTGTTCCTGTTTAAATCTTTTTTGCACAAGAGTTACATTGTTGCTGTTTAGATCTGTTTTACGCAGGAGTTACTTTTTTGTTTACCTGTGTTTCACGCAGGAGTGACATTGTTTCTTTTCACATCTGTTTTGCGCAGGGGTTACATTGTTTCTGGTTCACATACTAGTTACATTGTTCCTGTTTACATCTCTTGTACACAGGAGTTATAATGTTCCAGTTTACATCTGTTTTACCCAGGAATTACCTTGTACCTCCTTATGTCAGTTTTACCCAGAAGTTACATTGTTTCTGTTCACATTTATTTTATACAGAAGTTACATTGTTCCTGTTCATATCTCTTTTACTCAAGAGTTTCATTGTTTCTGTTTATATCTGTTTTACATTGGAGTTATATTGTTTTTACGCTTTTCACGTTTTTAATATATCTTATTAATTTGAGGAGTTTAATATTTTGGGAAGTCGAATGTTACATTACGTTTAGTATACCATTAGTGCAGGGCTTTTTAAGAACTACTTTGTTTTGTTTTTTCAAAGACTTCTTTTAATGTAAGAATCATAACACATATCAACAACACACGAGGAAAGTTACGTCATTTTGATTGCGTTAAATACTTTTTCTTATTACAAGCGAAAGTTTTATTGAAGTAATATTTGAGCTGCGTGTAGATCGAAGAAATTGCTTATCTAAAGTGATGTGATAAGAATCAGAACCCTCATAGATCAACTATATATTAAATACAAAATAGGAAAGATACAAGTAAAACGGAAAAATTGAGACAATTGAAATAACCGATTCCATCCTTCTCAACAGTAATGGCCATATTAACTTTGTTTTCGATAGTTTTCTAGATTAAAGCTGGAAAGGGGAGAAAAAAAACCAATTACTGTTACTACCGTCTAAAAAATGGTTATTGCTAATAGAAGGAAGAGGCAATTCCACGGATCTTATGAAAAACATTGTTGGTCACCACTATTAGCTTGACGTTTGGATTAATGTGACGGGTATTGTGTGCACAGCACGATTTTACTGCAATCACTATAAACAACATTTCGCCTTCTGGTAACAATACTCTCCGTGTGAATCGTATCTCCGTCTGCCAGGTAGAGCGACAATATCAGAGAAGGATCCTAAATGATATCTCGTGGCTGGGCCTTTAGGAGCAGCGTGTTCAAAGCAAACCTATTGTCTGGATGGCTGTTAAGGGCTCGAAGAGAGCCGTTTACACCTTTAACGGGACGGGCTAGGTCCAGTGCTGATGCATCACTGCAGTCCAATGCAGAGAGAAAGTAATTAGGCTACAGAATAGGAGGAGGTTACCGTGAGAAACAACCACCTGGATTCGCGGACGGCGATCAATGATCGTTCATCACCGGTACATTTCAGCACGCGCTGCGCGAGACTGCTAGCATCTATTACTTACTAAACTAGCAAGAGCCCGTGTTGCCACTCGATGGGTTATCCCCTCCCACCAGCAAGAGTGTGGTCAAACTTGAGCCCAATTCCCTCTGCAAATGAGATAGGCGCAAAACAGTTTGAAAGTGTATAACTACTTAAGGGCTGTTTGCGATGGGGCGAGGCAAGCTCTGTAATTGAACAATAAACATCTGTACCAGAGCCACACTAGACGAGTACTTTGTCTCTAGAAGTGTACCAAGTGACGTTGGAACACTGCTGCTACACTCTCACGAAGTTTTCTCATTCTATCCGCCTTCAATGTAAATTCTGTTCAATTTGTATTGTCACAGAGAAAACTTGTTTAGTAACACCAGAAGCGAAGCCTTCGATATCAGCTGTCCTAGTTTTGTATTCACGTTAAATATACAAACATTTATATAAACATTTCATCTACTCATCTAATGACGAGATTCAAGAAAAAGCAAACTACATCTCAGTTAACACTTACAAAACGAATTAATTTCACTCTGCTTAAAAAAATATAATCTCTTCCCTAAAGCCATAATTCAATACTCTCCAGTAAACCAGTTATGATATAAGAAAACTTAAATTTGAAAAGACATCTATTGAAACTACAATATTAATAGTTATCTTAATTTTTTTCGTCGTAGAGATAATTTGATTTATCGCCGATGTAAAGTCACAGAAGAAAACGCTGCAGGATTACGTAGAATATAATTATTCATTTTAATGAATTAATGACAACTAATTAACATATTAAGATAATGCAATGGTAAAATAACTGTTATTGTTATTAATACAATACTCACATTAACTTCTTAACATACTTCTAGGGTAACGTAAGTCTTACTCTTGTTAAAACAGTACATACATTAACTTTTTTACATACTTTTATGGTAAGATAAGTTTTACTGTTGTTAATACAAGACAACCTTAACTTTTCCACATACACTATGGTAACATAAGTCATTGTTCTTAATACAATACCAACATTAACTTTTCTTCACACTTCTATGGTAAGTCTTATTGTTGTTAATACAATACGAACATTAACTTTTCTTCACACTTCTATGGTAAGTCTTATTGTTCTTAATACAATACGAACATTAACTTTTCTTCACAATTCTATGGTAAGTCTTATTGTTGTTTATACAATACGAACATTAACTTTTCTTCACACTTCTATGGTAAGTCTTATTGTTCTTAATACAATACGTACATTAACTTTTCTTCACACTTCTATAGTAAGTCTTATTGTTGTTAATACAATACCAACATGAACTTTTCTACATTATTCTATAGTAATATTTCTTTTATTGTTGTTAATACAATACGGACACTAACTTTTCTTTATACTTCTATGATAAGTCTTATTGTTGTTAATACAATACCAACATTAACTTTTCTATATACTTCTATGGTAAGATACGTTTTATTGTTGTTAATACAATACGTACATTAACTTTTCTTCACACTTCTATGGTAAGTCTTATTGTTGTTAATACAATACCAACATGAACTTTTCTACATTATTCTATAGTAATATTTCTTTTATTGTTGTTAATACAATACCAACATGAACTTTTCTACATTATTCTATAGTAATATTTCTTTTATTGTTGTTAATACAATACGGACACTAACTTTTCTTCATACTTCTATGATAAGTCTTATTGTTGTTAATACAATACCAACATTAACTTTTCTACATACTTGTATGGTAAGGTCAGTCGTATTGTTCTAAATACAATATGACGATGACCGAAGGAGGTAGAAACGTTGCTCGTTCCTCTACATATAAAAGTTTCTCAACCCAAACCAGCCATTTTTACATATATATTTCTCTATAAGGAGGTTTTCTGGTCATCACTGATTTCTACATACTTCTATAGTAACGTAAGTTTTATTGTTGTTAATACAATACGTACTTTAACTTTTCTTCACATTTTATAGTAAGATAAGTCTTATTGTTGTTAATACAACAAAACATTAACATTTCTACATACTCTATGGTAAGATAAGATGAATTGTTGTTAATACAATAAAAATTAACTTTTCTACATAAATCTTTGGTAATATAACTCTTGTTGTTGTGAATGCAATACGTACATTAACTTTTGTACCTACTTCTATTGTAAAATAACTTTTGATGTGAATGCAATACGTACATTAACTTTTTTACATACTTCTATGGTAAGATAACTTTCATTGTTGTTAATACAATACGTATATTAATTTTTCTTCATTCTTCTATGGTAAGGTACATTTTGTTGTTCTTAATATAATACGAATGTTAACTTTTCTTCAAATTTCTGTATTAAAACAATTCTTATTGTTGTTAATATAATATGTAACATAACTTTTCTTCATACTTCTACGTTAAGGTAAGTCTTAATATTGTAATAAAATATATACATTAACACTTCTTCATAATTCTATGGTAAGAAAATTCTTGTGTTTATTTATAAAATACGCTAACTTTACTAAATACTTTTAAAATGATAACTCTCATTGTTGTTAATATAATACCAACATTAACTTTTCTAAATACGTATATAGTAAGATGCGTTTTCTTGTTAATACAATACGCACATAAAGTTTTCTTCATAATTCTATAAGGGTTATTGTGTTTTTATTTAATATCTATGTTAACTTTTCTTCGTAATTATGTGGTAAGAAAAATTTTTGTTGTTAATACAATACGTGCATTAATTTTTCTGATACTTTTATGGTAAGATAAGTCTTATTGTTGTGAATACAATACATACATTAACTTTTCTACATACTCTATGTGTTATTGTTGTTAATACAACACGAACGTCAAGGTTTCTACATACTTGTATTATAAGATAAGTCTTATTGTTGTGAATACCATATGTACATTATCTTTTCTTGATACGTCTATGGTAAGATAAGTGTTATTTTTTAAATATAGTACGAACATTATTTTTTTAATCTACTTCTAAGGTAAAATACGTTTTATTGCTGTTAATACAATACGGACATTAACTTTTCTACATATTTATCTTTTGTAAGATAAATCTTATTGTTGTTAATACAATACGTATATTAAATTCATGCTTCTATGGTTAAATAAGTATTGTTGTTGTTAATACAATACAAAGATAAACTTTTCTACATACGTCTTTGCAAAGATAAGTCTTATTGTTGTTAATACAATACGAACTTTGACTTTTCTTGATACTTCTATAAGTCTTATTGTTGTTAATACAATACGAACTTTGACTTTTCTTGACACTTCTATAAGTCTTATTGTTGTCAATACAATACGAACTTTGACTTTTCTTGATACTTCTATAAGTCTTATTGTTGTTAATACAATACGAACTTTGACTTTTTTGATACTTCTATAAGTCTTATTGTTGTCAATACAATACGAACTTTGACTTTTCTTGATACTTCTATAAGTCTTATTGTTGTTAATACAATACGAACTTTGACTTTTCTTGATACTTCTATAAGTCTTATTGTTGTCAATACAATACGAACTTTGACTTTTCTTGATACTTCTATAAGTCTTATTGTTGTTAATACAATACGAACTTTGACTTTTCTTGATACTTCTATAAGTCTTATTGTTGTCAATACAATACGAACTTTGACTTTTCTTGATACTTCTATAAGTCTTATTGTTGTTAATACAATAAGAACTTTGACTTTTCTTGATACTTCTATAAGTCTTATTTTTGTTAATACAATACGTATACAAACTTATTTACATACATCTATAGTTGAAATAGTCTGTTTGATTTCACTGTGATACAGATTTCAAGTTATTCATATATTTCTATAAGATATATTGACCATGATACATGTTAATATTACATGATACACAGTAATATTAATAGTCGTTTCATGTTGTGATGTCATTTATTGATTTGTAATTGCCTCTTGCATGATATAATCTCTGTGTACCTACCTTGAAATGTAGCTATTTAAAACTTCTAGCTGATTGCTAAACAATCTTATAGCCTTGTCCGAAAGAAACTGGTGAAAAAAAGAAAACTTATCTCAATGAAACAAACACTTAGGCTAAATGTTGTTAGAATGAAAGGTGCAGTACAGATATGTCGGCTGGATGTTGTTAGAATGAAAATTGAAGCACAAACATTTTGACTGAATATTTTTGGAATGAATGTTGAAGCACAAACCATTAGAGTGAATGTTGTTAGAATGAAACAGTGCTGTTACGAACTTTAATTTGAACATTGTCTTCGTGATACCAAATGCCATAGTATGAAATGTCATAGAATCATCGGGTGAACAATGAAACTGACTGGCTATACAACACAGATAACAACACAATAGGATGGACTATTATCTGGTTAACATAGAAATTGACTGGCTATACAAGACAGATAACAACACAATAGGATGGACTATTGTCTGGTTAACATAGAAATTGACTGGCTATACAAGACAGATAACAATACAATAGGATAGACTATTGTCTGGTTAACAATGAAATTGATTGGCTATACAAGACAGATAAAAACACAATAGGATAGACTATTGTCTGGTTAACATAGATGCCAGAGGAATTCCAATAATACATAAGATGGAAACAGTGTACTGGTTAGGGTTAGGGTTAGGGTTAGGTTATGTTAGGTTAGGTTCCGTGTGTGGCAGAACTTTAATAAAGTTTACTACCTTAACACTTTTTCAACGTTTAAAAGCGATAGCAGTAACGCACTATTGAGTTTTAATTTATTCGTATAGAGGCAGCGCAATAAAATTTACTCATAGGATAAGACAGCATATTTCAATAAACCTTATTCACTAGATACTATTGATCTTTCACACTGGGTATTACTAGTATGATCTCTGTGATAAACGTTGTTCATTAGCTAAAAATGATATTGTCATTAGAGTAAACGATATTTAGTAAAACCTGTTTACCTAATAAAGAGATATCATTGTAGTAAAACTTGTTTACGTAATAAAACAGATGTCATTGTAGTAAAACCTGTTTACGTAATAAAACATGTCATTGTAGTAAAACTTGTTTACGTAATAAAACGGATATCACTGTAGTAAAACCTGTTTATCTGATAAAATAGACATAATAGTAGCAAACCTGTTTGCCTGATAAAACAGATATTGTGGTGAAACCTGTTTACCTGATTAAACAGATATCATTGTAGTAAAACGTGTTAAACTGATAAAACAGATATTGTGGTAAAACCTATTTACCTGATTAAACAGATATCATTGTAGTAAACCTGTTTGCCTGATAAAACAGATATTGTGGTAAAACCTGGTTTCTTGATAAAACAGACATTATCATATCAGTAATAAATATATTGATTGGATATTTATAGTATTTGGTTCTCTTTCTATGTATTTTCCTCTTTACATTACAAACATTTCGTGAGATTTAAATACAAGATGTTAAGACAGCTTTTTACAAATCTAGAAATTACCAGTTCCCTAATTTTCTGAGTTTCGAATATAAGTCGCTCAGGTATTTACAAATCAATCGATAATTATTAGATATAAATGTCTTTACGAGACATGCTTTCTGATTTTTCACGCTAGTTATATGTTTTTCGTTTCTCTCTGCTCAAAATAATTAGAATGATATGAAAACGTTAATATGATTTTATAAATTGTTTTATTTATAATAATCCGTTTTCTGTAAGTAAGAAAAATGTTTTGTTATTAAAAAGCTTTCAATTTGTTGGAAACCTGTTTTCATACAGTTCTGTGAAAGTTACGGACTTATTAATGTTAAAATATCATCTATTTAATGTTTAAATAAGAATAAATATACCTTCGGTCTTTGGGATTTACAACAAGTCGATATGCTTTACTTCTATTCTTTCAATACATCTACCAGAAAACCTCTCAAACGAGAAACAATATTTTAGTGTTTTGGCTATACCACGTTTGATTAAAGAAAACTTCCACGTCAGGGCTAACCGAGTATAACTTCTCCTCAGGTTTCGATAAATAAAAAAGTAAATAACTTTTTATTACATTCTTCGTTTCACTCGTACAAGTATGAATAGTTCTCTACATCGATACAAACAGTCCTGTTGAAGTGAAAGTGCACAGATGTCTCTATTGTGAGCACTTTCTTTACTGAAAATTCACCGATTACGTGCCTGGGATGTTTTCTGTCAGATCAGATCTATTTGCAATACCTGACACAGTTTCTCCTGTGTTGTGTATACATCTTTACACCTTCAAACTATTATTTAGTTTTTTCTTTGCGGTTTTATACATCGCTCTTTATTTAAATAGCCTTTTCGATCCAAACCGATTAATCTGTGAACATTTCCGATAAAAAATATCCAATGAAATGGTTGCTAAGCTTTCTTAATGCATGCATGGGAATTCAAATTGATGACGAACTCAATTTCCAAAGGTTAGCGGGATGTGCCTTACTTCTTTTACATTTCAGAAGTTTGGTCCGAAGACCACCTGTTTCCCGAATGAAACTTTCCCGCCAGTTTATCTGATGTTATCATAGGCATCTGTGTTATTGCCCTGGAACCCATCAAGAGGCATATCTAATGCTTTATAACTTGAACAACAGTGGCGTCTCTTGTGAAAGTGTGCTTGGTACAAAGGTTTTCTGAAGAACGGAAAATAATGACATATCTGCTGTTAGAGCGAAGTAATTGGGACGTACTTGACATAAAATTCATAATGGAGGTTTTGGCGTCAGCGTGAGGAAAACCCCATTTTATCCTCTATTACCTATATTCTGTTGGAGATTTATTAATGAATGGCGAAGTTTGCGGTGAGATAAGATATTTACTGCCAAGCAAGAAACTGATTGCGGATTAAATCCATCATTGTGACGGACCACTTTCGCGTGCAGCACGAGGGGCGTCTCTCCACGTGCTATTATAGTAGTACCTAATGGATCATCTGATCCGTGAGGGGGCCGAACTTGCACAAATATCCATTCAACTCGGGTGAGAGGTCCACTCGTATCGGCTGCCGAAATCTTCGCAAGGCTTGGATCAATCGAATAGAAAAATATCTTTTTTGTACAGAGGTCAATCATGACCGCAGTGAAACTCAATTTATAGCCACATCAAGTCTGACATGTATACTACCAGTCTCTGCATAACATGGACAAGTGGAAGATGACGTCAGAAAGGATTAAAAAAGAATGAAACTGAAATGTGAATCAGCTCCAAAAATTCATGTTTACTGTATCTGAATTTCTTCATTTTTATTAACTCACAAGATATATCACGTAATGTGTTGTTGTTTTAAATCAGTTCCAATAATAACAGTTCCATGAACTTCTTCATTTTTATTAACTCACAAGATATATCACGTAATGTGTTGTTCTTTTAAATCAGTTCCAATAATAACAGTTCTATGAATTTCTTCATTTTTATTAACTCACAAGATATATCACGTAATGTGTTGTTGTTGTTGTTTTAAATCAGTTCCAATAATAACAGTTCCATGAACTTCTTCATTTTTATTAACTCACAAGATATATCACGTAATGTGTTGTTTTAAATCAGTTCCAATAATAACAGTGCTATCAACTTCTTCATTTTTATTAACTCACAAGATATATCACGTAATGTGTTGTTTTAAATCAGTTCCAATAATAACAGTTCCATGAATTTCTTCATTTTTATTAACTCACAAGATGTATCACGTAATGTGTTGTTTTAAATCAGTTCGAATAATAACAGTTCCATGAACTTCATTTTTATTAACTCACAAGATATATTACGTAATGTGTTGTTTTAAATCAGTTCCACCAACTGTTGATTGTAATTCTCAATGGGCATCTGAAATTTTCTGTTTAATTTCAAAATATTGTTCATAAAAAATAAGTTGTTTATAATGAAAATCTGATCACGCTGTGTTTACTGCTTGTAACCGAAATTTCATTAAAATACACTGTTTACAACAGAAGGTTGGTTATATTATACAGCTTATAACAAAGGATTGAATATACTATATTATTTGTAATAGAAGTTTGGTTACCAAATACTGTTTACAACAAACGTTGGATTATACTACATTATTTATAATTGAACTTTGATAACACTATATTATTTGTAATATAAGTTTGGTTACCAAATACTGTTTACAACAAACGTTGGATTATACTACATTATTTATAATTGAACTTTGATAACACTATATTATTTGTAATATAAGTTTGGTTACCAAATACTGTTTATAACAAACGTTGGATCATACTACATTATTTATAATTGAACTTTGATAACACTATATTATTTGTAATATAAGTTTGGTTACCAAATACTGTTTACAACAAACGTTGGATTATACTACATTATTTATAATTGAACTTTGATTACACTACATTATTTGTAATATAAGTTTGATTACCAAATACTGTTTACAACAAACGTTGGATTACACTACATTATTTATAATTGAACTTTGATTACACTACATTATTTGAAACCGAGGTCAATAATGAGACGAGGAATTTCTCAACTCGATTTAACATAGAAAAAATCAGAGCTGCTTGTCACGGGTGATACATACGAAGAACGGTTTCCAAATCAGAGCTACTTGTCACGGGTGATATATACAAAGAACGGTTTTAAAATCAGAGCTACTTGTCACGGGTGATACATACGAAGAACGGTTTTTAAATCAGAGCTACTTGTCGCGGGAGATACATATGAAGAATTGTTTTAAAATCAGAGCCACTTGTCACGGGTGATACATACGAAGAACGGTTTTCAAATCAGAGCTACTTGTCACGGGTGATACATACGAAGAACGGTTTTCAAATCAGAGCTACTTGTCACGGGTGATATATACGAAGAACGGTTTTCAAATCAGAGCTACTTGTCACGGGTGATACATACGAAGAACGGTTTCCAAATCAGAGCTACTTGTCACGGGTGATATATACAAAGAACGGTTTTAAAATCAGAGCTACTTGTCACGGGTGATACATACGAAGAACGGTTTTTAAATCAGAGCTACTTGTCGCGGGAGATACATATGAAGAATTGTTTTAAAATCAGAGCTACTTGTCACGGGTGATATATACGAAGAATGGTTTTCAAATCAGAGCTACTTCTTACGGGTGATACATACGAAGAACGGTTTTCAAATCAGAGCTACTTGTTGCGGGTGATACATACGAAGAACGGTTTTCAAATCAGAGCTACTTGTCATGGGTGATAAATACGAAGAACGGTTTTCAAATCAGAGCTACTTGTCACGGGTGATACATACAAAGAACGGTTTTCAGATCAGAGCTACTTGTCACGGGTGATACATACGAAGAACGGTTTTCAAATCAGAGCTACTTGTCACGGGTGATACATACGAAGAACGGTTTTAAACAACAAGATGTGAAGATTGTATTTACTGAAATTGGTGACAAGAACATAGAGGTAAATCGTTGAATACTTTTTGAATTATCTAATTGAAATTTGAAAATCATTGTTAAATATTATTATTAAATATTATTGTTAAATATTGTTAGATGTTATTATTAAATATTATTGCTGAATATTATTATTAAATATTATTGTTAAATATTATTGTTAAATATTATTGTTAAATATTATTATTAAATATTATTGTTGAATATTATTATTAAATATTATTGTTAAATATTATTATTAAATATTATTATTTAGTACTCTGAATTCATACAGTTATTTTTCTTTAATTTATCATTATTTTAGATCATAAACCCTGGAAGAGAGTAAAAACATTTTAAAGACGTTTGAAAGTGCTATTGTTTTCAATTTTATTTTATGGAACCTTCTTTGATTACAAAACTTAACAATTTCATTTGCACCATAATTCCTGTCTACCAGATTTCGCTTCTCTAGATTTATCAAATGCTACGAGAAACCATAGAAATATTGCGACAAAGCTTCGGTCCGCAGTATTTTTCTAAAATACGCCATTCTGTTGACACGTTTTCGACCTGTGTGCACACATTTATTTGAGATAAAAAGTAAATGGAACATCTGTAGAAAAGAAAATCGTACATCAGTACCAACAAATACGTTAACGTATATCTAAATATTTTTAATGCATTAACTAAGCTACCTAATTGCAAACCACCACCTACATGGTGCAATGGAAGATGTTCACGCAGTTAACCTACTGATTCATTTTTTCTTTAAAACTGAAATAATTCAGGACTAATTTATTGGTTTTCAGAACGAATCTAACGAATGTATTAAAAATAAATCTACTGAAAGTTCTTTTTTTTTCAGAACCAAAGTATACGTTTAACAACCTGTGACATTTAACAATTACCTTATAATAATGTAGTCTAGATTATAGAGTCCGTAGTCAGTGACATTTAACAGTAGCCTTCTTGTTGTTTTGTGTTAGATAGACAATCTTAAAGTTATCAAACGGAAAAAATAACATTTCGTTTCTTGTAAACCTTTAAGTTATGATTTTATCTTACCCACCAAGTTACTTAAAAAACGTGACGTTCCTAACTAATGAAATAATATTTGCCGTAAAATTCTTATGATCGTGTAAGTAGCAGTTTGACCACAAATTTTGTTTTCAATCCTTTAAGTCACAGATACAGTCCAATTTTTGGCAGCACCTTTATTTCTACAAATCTTTTTTTGTCAGATATTATGACTTTTGTCAATACTCATCAACAAACCACAAAAAGTAAAACAGTAACACTTGACAGTAGCCAACTTTAGCTTTAAGATTGTGACTCTATTATTTACTTTACAAAACAAATTTGATTCTTTAAGATGTATGGTGGTAGATTTTCCTCTCTAAAATAGGGTTAATAGCTTCCTTTATAGTAACACCATAGAATTTAGATTAACAGTTTCTTGTCATCACCCCTATGTAATTGGCACAGTCGTATCAAGCATCATTATTTATGCTAATTGCTTAAATTAATATCAAGTGACGCTAAATGCTCTTCAATTAGGATAAGTTCATAAAATTTAGTAAATTTATGCTTACAAGTTGACAATAAATAATTAATAATAACGGTCCAGTCATATCATCCTTTCCAAAACTGTCAACTAGTTTGCTTGGCCTAACCAATATTTATGTATCTGCATGTTTTCACCTTATATTTTGGGTGTTTTAATTCAGCCATCCTAATAAATAAAATGAAAAACTGTTAATTTTTCTGTTAGTTGTGTGTTCTTCTTTTAGTGAAGCCATATCGGGCTATCAGCTGTGTCCACCTAGGGGAATTAAACCCCTGATTTTAGCGTTGTAAGTCCGTAGACTTATCGCTGTACTAGCTGCTGGTGACTCTGTTAAGTGAAGTTATAATACAAATGTCAAACCGATAGCTCACGTGAGTTTTCATGTGGTTTTTGTTTAATAATTTTGACGAGGTGACATATTTACACCAAATATGACTCCTAATTTTAGATTGAAAGAATGAATTACAGAAAGAAATTCGAAAAAAAATCCATGAAAAGGTTTTTTTCTTCTGTCAAATAAAGTTTCCATATTTTCAATGCGAAGGTAAAATGAGAGGAAATCCACAACAGCTGCGTCTCTCAACAAGCTGTTTTTACATGTGTATTTTTACATGTATATTTTTACATGTGTATTTTATCTCCAAGTGGATTATCTTGACATCACTGATGGGTCACTTAACATTCTTTTAGAAGGGATTAAAGTAACTTAACCTATTATACCATTAATTCCCTGGTTATTAGCTATAGTTTAAGTAAACAAAACTATTATACCATTATTTTTTTGGTTATTAGTTATAGTTTAAGTAACGTAACCTATTATACCGTTATTTTTTTGGTTATTAGCTATAGTTTAAGTAACTTAGCCTACTATACCATTATTTTTCAGGTTATTAGTAATAGTTTAAGTAACTTAGCCTACTATACCATTATTTTTCTGGTTATTAGTAATAGTTTCAGTAACTTAGCCTATTATACCGTTATTTCCCTGGTTGTTAGCTATAGTTTAAGTAACTTAACCTATTATACCATTATTTCCCTGGTTGTTAGCTATAGTTTAAGTAACTTAACCTATTATACCATTATTGTTCTGGTTATTAGTTATATTTTAAGTAACTTAACCGATTTTACCATTATTTCCCTGGTTATTAGCTATAGTTTAAGTAACTTAACCTATTATACCATTATTTTTTGGTTATTAGTTATAGTTTAAGTAACTTAACCTATTATACCGTTATTTCCCTGGTTGTTAGTTATAGTTTAAGTAACTTAACATATTATACCATTATTTCCCTGGTTATTAGTTATAGTTTAAGTAACTTAACCTATTATACCGTTATTTCCCTGGTTGTTAGCTATAGTTTAAGTAACTTAACCTATTATACCATTATTTCCCTGGTTATTAGTTATAGTTTAAGTAACCGTTATTTCCCTGGTTGTTAGCTATAGTTTAAGTAACTTAACCTATTATACCATTATTTCCCTGGTTATTAGTTATAGTTTAAGTAACCGTTATTTCCCTGGTTGTTAGCTATAGTTTAAGTAACATAGCCTACTATACCATTATTTCTCTGGTTATTAGTAATAGTCTCAGTAACTTAGCCTATTATACCGTTATTTCCCTGGTTGTTAGCTATAGTTTAAGTAACATAGCCTACTATACCATTATTTCTCTGGTTATTAGTAATAGTCTCAGTAACTTAGCCTATTATACCGTTATTTCCCTGGTTGTTAGCTATAGTTTAAGTAACTTAACCTATTATACCATTAATTCCCTGGTTATTAGCTATAGTTTAAGTAACGTAACCTATTATACCGTTATTTTTTTGGTTATTAGTTATAGTTTAAGAAACTTAGCCTATTATACCATTATTGTTCTGGTTATTAGTTATATTTTAAGTAACTTAGCCTATTATACCATTATTTTTCTGGTTATTAGTTATAGTTTAAGTAACTTAACCTTTTATACCGTTATTTTTTTGGTTATTAGTTATAGTTTAAGTAACTTAACCTATTATACCATTATTTCCCTAGTTATTAGCTATAGTTTAAGAACTTAACATATTATACCGTTATTTTTTTGGATATTAGTTATAGTTTAAGTAACTTAGCCTATTATACCATTATTTTCCTGGTTAATAGCTATAGTTTAAGTAACTTAACTTATTATACCATTATTTTTTTGATTATGAGTTATAGTTTAAGTAACTTAACCTATTATACTAGTATTTTTTTGGTTATTAGTTATAGTTTAAGTAACTTAACCTATTATACCGTTATTTCCCTGGTTATTAGTTATAGTTTAAGTAACTTAACCTATTATACCATTATTTCCCTGGTTCTTAGCTATAGTTTAAGTAACTCAACCTATTATACCATTATTTCCCTGGTTATTAGTTATAGTTTAAGTAACTTAACCTATTATACCATTATTTCCCTGGTTGTTAGCTATAGTTTAAGTAACTTAACCTATTATACCATTATTTCTCTGGTTGTTAGCTATAGTTTAAGTAACTTAAACTATTATACCATTATTTCCCTGGTTGTTAGGTATAGTTTAAGTAACTTAACCTATTATACCATTATTTTTCTGGTTGTTACCTATAGTTTAAGTAACTTAACCTATTATACCGTTATTTCCCTGGTTGTTAGCTATAGTTTAAGTAACTTAACCTATTATACCATTATTTCCCTGGTTATTAGTAATAGTTTCAGTAATATAGCCTATTATACCGTTATTTCCCTGGCTGTTAGCTATAGTTTAAGTAACTTAGCCTACTATACCATTATTTTTTCTGGTTATTAGTAATAGTTTAAGTAACTTAGCCTATTATACCATTATTTTTCTGGTTATTAGTTATAGTTTAAGTAACTTAACCTTTTATACCGTTATTTTTTTGGTTATTAGTTATAGTTTAAGTAACTTAACCTATTATACCATTATTTCCCTAGTTATTAGCTATAGTTTAAGAACTTAACATATTATACCGTTATTTTTTTGGATATTAGTTATAGTTTAAGTAACTTAGCCTATTATACCATTATTTTCCTGGTTAATAGCTATAGTTTAAGTAACTTAACTTATTATACCATTATTTTTTTGATTATGAGTTATAGTTTAAGTAACTTAACCTATTATACTATTATTTTTTTGGTTATTAGTTATAGTTTAAGTAACTTAACCTATTATACCGTTATTTCCCTGGTTGTTAGCTATAGTTTAAGTAACTTAACCTATTATACCATTATTTCCCTGGTTGTTAGCTATAGTTTAAGTAACTTAACCTATTATAGCATTATTTCCCTGGTTCTTAGCTATAGTTTAAGTAACTCAACCTATTATACCATTATTTCCCTGGTTATTAGTTATAGTTTAAGTAACTTAACCTATTATACCATTATTTCCCTGGTTGTTAGCTATAGTTTAAGTAACTTAACCTATTATACCATTATTTCCCTGGTTGTTAGCTATAGTTTAAGTAACTTAAACTATTATACCATTATTTCCCTGGTTGTTAGGTATAGTTTAAGTAACTTAACCTATTATACCATTATTTTTCTGGTTGTTACCTATAGTTTAAGTAACTTAACCTATTATACCGTTATTTCCCTGGTTGTTAGCTATAGTTTAAGTAACTTAACCTATTATACCATTATTTCCCTGGTTATTAGTTATAGTTTAAGTAACTTAACCTATTATACCATTATTTCCCTGGTTATTAGTTATAGTTTAAGTAACTTAGCCTATTATACCATTATTTCCCTGGTTGTTAGCTATAGTTTAAGTAACTTAACCTATTATACCATTATTTCCCTGGTTATTAGTTATAGTTTAAGTAACTTAACCTATTATACCATTATTTCCCTGGTTATTAGTTATAGTTTAAGTAACTTAACCTATTATACCATTATTTCCCTGGTTGTTAGCTATAGTTTAAGTAACTTAACCTATTATACCGTTATTTCCCTGGTTGTTAGCTATAGTTTAAGTAACTTAACCTATTATACCGTTATTTCCCTGGTTGTTAGCTATAGTTTAAGTAACTTAACCTATTATACCATTATTTTCCCTGGTTGTTAGCTATAGTTTAAGTAACTTAGCCTATTATACCATTATTGTTCTGGTTATTAGTTATAGTTTAAGTAACTTAACCTATTATACCATTATTTTTCTGGTTATTAGTTATAGTTTAAGTAACTTAACTTATTATACCATTATTTTTTTGGTTATTAATTATAGTTTAAGTAACTTAACATATTATACCATTATTTCCCTGGTTATTAGTTATAGTTTAAGTAACTTAACCTATTATACCGTTATTTCCCTGGTTGTTAGCTATAGTTTAAGTAACTTAACCTATTATACCATTATTTCCCTGGTTATTAGTTATAGTTTAAGTAACCGTTATTTCCCTGGTTGTTAGCTATAGTTTAAGTAACTTAACCTATTATACCATTATTTCTCTGGTTATTAGTTATAGTTTAAGTAACTTAGCCTATTATACCGTTATTTCCCTGGTTGTTAGCTATAGTTTAAGTAACTTAACCTATTATACCATTATTTTTCTGGTTATTAGTAATAGTTTCAGTAACTTAGCCTATTATACCGTTATTTCCCTGGCTGTTAGCTATAGTTTAAGTAACTTAGCCTACTATACCATTATTTTTCTGGTTATTAGTAATAGTTTAAGTAACTTAACCTTTTATACCGTTATTTTTTTGGTTATTAGTTATAGTTTAAGTAACTTAACCTATTATACCATTATTTCCCTAGTTATTAGCTATAGTTTAAGAACTTAACATATTATACCGTTATTTTTTTGGATATTAGTTATAGTTTAAGTAACTTAGCCTATTATACCATTATTTTCCTGGTTAATAGCTATAGTTTAAGTAACTTAACTTATTATACCATTATTTTTTTGGTTATTAGTTATAGTTTAAGTAAGTTAACCTTTTATACCATTATTTTTTTGGTTATTAGTTATAGTTTAAGTAACTTAACCTATTATACCGTTATTTCCCTGGTTGTTAGCTATAGTTTAAGTAACTTAACCTATTATACCGTTATTTCCCTGGTTGTTAGCTATAGTTTAAGTAACTTAACCTATTATACCATTATTTCCCTGGTTGTTAGCTATAGTTTAAGAAACTTAGCCTATTATACCATTATTGTTCTGGTTATTAGTTATATTTTAAGTAACTTAACCGATTTTACCATTATTTCCCTGGTTATTAGCTATAGTTTAAGTAACTTAACTTATTATACCATTATTTTTTTGGTTATTAGTTATAGTTTAAGTAACTTAACCTATTATACCGTTATTTCCCTGGTTGTTAGCTATAGTTTAAGTAACTTAACCTATTATACCATTATTTCCCTGGTTATTAGTTATAGTTTAAGTAACTTAACCTATTATACCATTATTTCCCTGGTTATTAGTTATAGTTTAAGTAACTTAACCTATTATACCGTTATTTCCCTTGTTGTTAGCTATAGTTTAAGTAACTTAACCTATTATACCATTATTTCCCTGGTTATTAGTTATAGTTTAAGTAACCGTTATTTCCCTGGTTGTTAGCTATAGTTTAAGTAACTTAACCTATTATACCATTATTTCCCTGGTTATTAGTTATAGTTTAAGTAACTTAACCTATTATACCGTTATTTCCCTGGTTGTTAGCTATAGTTTAAGTAACTTAACTTATTATACCATTATTTCCCTGGTTGTTAGCTATAGTTTAAGTAACTTAACCTATTATACCGTTATTTCCCTGGTTTTTAGCTATAGTTTAAGTAACTTAGCCTACTATACCATTATTTTTCTGGTTATTAGTTATAGTTTAAGTAACTTAACCTATTATACCATTATTTCCCTAGTTATTAGCTATAGTTTAAGAACTTAACATATTATACCGTTATTTTTTTGGTTGTTAGCTATAGTTTAAGAAACTTAGCCTATTATACCATTATTGTTCTGGTTATTAGTTATATTTTAAGTAACTTAACCGATTTTACCATTATTTCCCTGGTTATTAGCTATAGTTTAAGTAACTTAACTTATTATACCATTATTTTTTGGTTTTTAATTATAGTTTAAGTAACTTAACATATTATACCATTATTTCCCTTGTTATTAGTTATAGTTTAAGTAACTTAACCTATTATACCGTTATTTCCCTGGTTGTTAGCTATAGTTTAAGTAACTTAACCTATTATACCATTATTTCCCTGGTTATTAGTTATAGTTTAAGTAACCGTTATTTCCCTGGTTGTTAGCTATAGTTTAAGTAACTTAGCCTACTATACCATTATTTCTCTGGTTATTAGTAATAGTTTCAGTAACTTAGCCTATTATACCGTTATTTCCCTGGTTGTTAGCTATAGTTTAAGTAACTTAACCTATTATACCATTATTTCCCTAGTTATTAGCTATAGTTTAAGAACTTAACATATTATACCGTTATTTTTTTGGATATTAGTTATAGTTTAAGTAACTTAGCCTATTATACCATTATTTTCCTGGTTATTAGCTATAGTTTAAGTAACTTAACTTATTATACCATTATTTTTTTGATTATTAGTTATAGTTTAAGTAACTTAACCTATTATACTATTATTTTTTTGGTTATTAGTTATAGTTTAAGTAACTTAACCTATTATACCGTTATTTCCCTGGTTGTTAGCTATAGTTTAAGTAACTTAACCTATTATACCGTTATTTCCTGGTTGTTAGCTATAGTTTAAGTAACTTAACCTATTATACCGTTATTTCCCTGGTTGTTAGCTATAGTTTAAGAAACTTAGCCTATTATACCATTATTTTCTGGTTATTAGTTATAGTTTAAGTAACTTAACCTATTATACCATTATTTCCCTGGTTATTAGTTATAGTTTAAGTAACCGTTATTTCCCTGGTTGTTAGCTATAGTTTAAGTAACTTAACCTATTATACCATTATTTTTTTGGTTATTAGTTATAGTTTAAGTAACTTAACCTATTATACCGTTATTTCCCTGGTTGTTAGCTATAGTTTAAGTAACTTAACCTATTATACCATTATTTCCCTGGTTATTAGTTATAGTTTAAGTAACTTAACATATTATACCATTATTTCCCTGGTTATTAGTTATAGTTTAAGTAACTTAACCTATTATACCGTTATTTCCCTTGTTGTTAGCTATAGTTTAAGTAACTTAACCTATTATACCATTATTTCCCTGGTTATTAGTTATAGTTTAAGTAACCGTTATTTCCCTGGTTGTTAGCTATAGTTTAAGTAACTTAACCTATTATACCATTATTTCCCTGGTTATTAGTTATAGTTTAAGTAACTTAACCTATTATACCGTTATTTCCCTGGTTGTTAGCTATAGTTTAAGTAACTTAACTTATTATACCATTATTTCCCTGGTTGTTAGCTATAGTTTAAGTAACTTAACCTATTATACCGTTATTTCCCTGGTTTTAGCTATAGTTTAAGTAACTTAGCCTACTATACCATTATTTTTCTGGTTATTAGTTATAGTTTAAGTAACTTAACCTATTATACCATTATTTCCCTAGTTATTAGCTATAGTTTAAGAACTTAACATATTATACCGTTATTTTTTTGGTTGTTAGCTATAGTTTAAGAAACTTAGCCTATTATACCATTATTGTTCTGGTTATTAGTTATATTTTAAGTAACTTAACCGATTTTACCATTATTTCCCTGGTTATTAGCTATAGTTTAAGTAACTTAACTTATTATACCATTATTTTTTGGTTTTTAATTATAGTTTAAGTAACTTAACATATTATACCATTATTTCCCTTGTTATTAGTTATAGTTTAAGTAACTTAACCTATTATACCGTTATTTCCCTGGTTGTTAGCTATAGTTTAAGTAACTTAACCTATTATACCATTATTTCCCTGGTTATTAGTTATAGTTTAAGTAACCGTTATTTCCCTGGTTGTTAGCTATAGTTTAAGTAACATAGCCTACTATACCATTATTTCTCTGGTTATTAGTAATAGTCTCAGTAACTTAGCCTATTATACCGTTATTTCCCTGGTTGTTAGCTATAGTTTAAGTAACTTAACCTATTATACCATTATTTCCCTAGTTATTAGCTATAGTTTAAGTAACTTAACATATTATACCGTTATTTTTTTGGATATTAGTTATAGTTTAAGTAACTTAGCCTATTATACCATTATTTTCCTGGTTATTAGCTATAGTTTAAGTAACTTAACCTATTATACCATTATTTTTTTGATTATTAGTTATAGTTTAAGTAACTTAACCTATTATACTATTATTTTTTTGGTTATTAGTTATAGTTTAAGTAACTTAACCTATTATACCGTTATTTCCCTGGTTGTTAGCTATAGTTTAAGTAACTTAACCTATTATACCGTTATTTCCCTGGTTGTTAGCTATAGTTTAAGTAACTTAACCTATTATACCATTATTTCCCTGGTTGTTAGCTATAGTTTAAGTAACTTAGCCTATTATACCATTATTGTTCTGGTTATTAGTTATATTTTAAGTAACTTAACCTATTATACCATTATTTCCCTGGGTATTAGTTATAGTTTAAGTAACCGTTATTTCCCTGGTTGTTAGCTATAGTTTAAGTAACTTAACCTATTATACCATTATTTTTTGGTTATTAGTTATAGTTTAAGTAACTTAACCTATTATACCGTTATTTCCCTGGTTGTTAGCTATAGTTTAAGTAACTTAACCTATTATACCATTATTTCCCTGGTTATTAGTTATAGTTTAAGTAACTTAACATATTATACCATTATTTCCCTGGTTATTAGTTATAGTTTAAGTAACTTAACCTATTATACCATTATTTCCCTTGTTGTTAGCTATAGTTTAAGTAACTTAACCTATTATACCATTATTTCCCTGGTTATTAGTTATAGTTTAAGTAACCGTTATTTCCCTGGTTGTTAGCTATAGTTTAAGTAACTTAACCTATTATACCATTATTTCCCTGGTTATTAGTTATAGTTTAAGTAACTTAACCTATTATACCGTTATTTCCTGGTTGTTAGCTATAGTTTAAGTAACTTAACCTATTATACCATTATTTCCCTGGTTGTTAGCTATAGTTTAAGTAACTTAACCTATTATACCGTTATTTCCCTGGTTTTTAGCTATAGTTTAAGTAACTTAACCTATTATACCATTATTTTTCTGGTTATTAGTTATAGTTTAAGTAACTTAACCTATTATACCATTATTTCCCTGGTTATTAGCTATAGTTTAAGTAACTTAACCTATTATACCGTTATTTTTTTGGTTGTTAGCTATAGTTTAAGTAACTTAGCCTATTATACCATTATTTCCCTGGTTATTAGTTATAGTTTAAGTAACTTAACCTATTATACCATTATTTCCCTGGTTATTAGCTATAGTTTAAGTAACTTAACCTATTATACCATTATTTTTTGGTTTATAATTATAGTTTAAGTAACTTAACATATTATACCATTATTTCCCTTGTTATTAGTTATAGTTTAAGTAACTTAACCTATTATACCGTTATTTCACTGGTTGTTAGCTATAGTTTAAGTAACTTAACCTATTATACCGTTATTTCCCTGGTTGTTAGCTATAGTTTAAGTAACTTAACCTATTATACCGTTATTTCCCTGGTTGTTAGCTATAGTTTAAGTAACTTAACCTATTATACCATTATTTCCCTGGTTGTTAGCTATAGTTTAAGAAACTTAGCCTATTATACCATTATTGTTCTGGTTATTAGTTATATTTTAAGTAACTTAACCGATTTTACCATTATTTCCCTGGTTATTAGCTATAGTTTAAGTAACTTAACTTATTATACCATTATTTTTTGGTTATTAATTATAGTTTAAGTAACTTAACATATTATACCATTATTTCCCTGGTTATTAGTTATAGTTTAAGTAACTTAACCTATTATACCGTTATTTCCCTGGTTGTTAGCTATAGTTTAATAACTTAACCTATTATACCATTATTTCCCTGGTTATTAGTTATAGTTTAAGTAACCGTTATTTCCCTGGTTGTTAGCTATAGTTTAAGTAACATAGCCTACTATACCATTATTTCTCTGGTTATTAGTAATAGTCTCAGTAACTTAGCCTATTATACCGTTATTTCCCTGGTTGTTAGCTATAGTTTAAGTAACTTAACCTATTATACCATTATTTTTCTGGTTATTAGTAATAGTTTCAGTAACTTAGCCTATTATACCGTTATTTCCCTGGCTGTTAGCTATAGTTTAAGTAACTTAGCCTACTATACCATTATTTTTTCTAGTTATTAGTAATAGTTTAAGTAACTTAGCCTATTATACCATTATTTTTCTGGTTATTAGTTATAGTTTAAGTAACTTAACCTTTTATACCGTTATTTTTTTGGTTATTAGTTATAGTTTAAGTAACTTAACCTATTATACCATTATTTCCCTAGTTATTAGCTATAGTTTAAGAACTTAACATATTATACCGTTATTTTTTTGGATATTAGTTGTAGTTTAAGTAACTTAGCCTATTATACCATTATTTTCCTGGTTAATAGCTATAGTTTAAGTAACTTAACTTATTATACCATTATTTTTTTGATTATTAGTTATAGTTTAAGTAACTTAACCTATTATACCATTATTTTTTTGTTATTAGTTATAGTTTAAGTAACTTAACCTATTATACCGTTATTTCCCTGGTTGTTAGCTATAGTTTAAGTAACTTAACCTATTATACCGTTATTTCCCTGGTTGTTAGCTATAGTTTAAGTAACTTAACCTATTATACCATTATTTCCTGGTTGTTAGCTATAGTTTAAGTAACTTAACCTATTATACCATTATTTTCCTTGTTATTAGTTATAGTTTAAGTAACTTAACCTATTATACCATTATTTCCCTGGTTATTAGCTATAGTTTAAGTAACTTAACCTATTATACCATTATTTTTTGGTTATTAGTTATAGTTTAAGTAACTTAACCTATTATACCATTATTTCCCTGGTTGTTAGTTATAGTTTAAGTAACTTAACCTATTATACCATTATTTCCCTGGTTATTAGTTATAGTTTAAGTAACTTAACCTATTATACCATTATTTCCCTGGTTATTAGTTATAGTTTAAGTAACTTAACCTATTATACCGTTATTTCCCTGGTTGTTAGCTATAGTTTAAGTAACTTAACCTATTATACCATTATTTCCCTGGTTATTAGTTATAGTTTAAGTAACCGTTATTTCCCTGGTTGTTAGCTATAGTTTAAGTAACTTAACCTATTATACCATTATTTCCCTGGTTATTAGTTATAGTTTAAGTAACTTAACCTATTATACCATTATTTCCCTGGTTGTTAGCTATAGTTTAAGTAACTTAACCTATTATACCATTATTTCCCTGGTTGTTAGCTATAGTTTAAGTAACTTAACCTATTATACCGTTATTTCCCTGGTTTTAGCTATAGTTTAAGTAACTTAGCCTATTATACCATTATTTTTTTGGTTATTAGTTATAGTTTAAGTAACTTAACCTATTATACCATTATTTCCCTGGTTATTAGCTATAGTTTAAGTAACTTAACCTATTATACCATTATTTTTTGGTTGTTAGCTATAGTTTAAGTAACTTAACCTATTATACCATTATTGTTCTGGTTATTAGTTATAGTTTAAGTAACTTAACCTATTATACCATTATTTCCCTGGTTATTAGCTATAGTTTAAGTAACTTAACTTATTATACCATTATTTTTTGGTTATTAATTATAGTTTAAGTAACTTAACATATTATACCATTATTTCCCTGGTTATTAGTTATAGTTTAAGTAACTTAACCTATTATACCGTTATTTCCCTGGTTGTTAGCTATAGTTTAAGTAACTTAACCTATTATACCATTATTTCCCTGGTTATTAGTTATAGTTTAAGTAACCGTTATTTCCCTGGTTGTTAGCTATAGTTTAAGTAACATAGCCTACTATACCATTATTTCTCTGGTTATTAGTAATAGTTTAAGTAACTTAGCCTATTATACCGTTATTTCCCTGGTTGTTAGCTATAGTTTAAGTAACTTAACCTATTATACCATTATTTCCCTGGTTATTAGCTATAGTTTAAGTAACTTAACCTATTATACCGTTATTTTTTTGGTTATTAGTTATAGTTTAAGTAACTTAGCCTATTATACCATTATTTTCCTGGTTAATAGCTATAGTTTAAGTAACTTAACCTATTATACCATTATTTTTTTGGGTTATTAGTTATAGTTTAAGTAACTTAACCTATTATACCATTATTTTTTTGGTTATTAGTTATAGTTTAAGTAACTTAACCTATTATACCGTTATTTCCCTGGTTGTTAGCTATAGTTTAAGTAACTTAACCTATTATACCGTTATTTCCCTGGTTGTTAGCTATAGTTTAAGTAACTTAACCTATTATACCATTATTTCCTGGTTGTTAGCTATAGTTTAAGTAACTTAACCTATTATACCATTATTTTCTGGTTATTAGTTATAGTTTAAGTAACTTAACCTATTATACCATTATTTCCCTGGTTATTAGCTATAGTTTAAGTAACTTAACCTATTATACCATTATTTTTTTTAGTTTAGTTTAAGTTATAGTTTAAGTATAGTTAACCCTATTATACCGTTATTTCCCTGGTTGTTAGCTATAGTTTAAGTAACTTAACCTATTATACCATTATTTCCTGGTTATTAGTTATAGTTTAAGTAACTTAACCTATTATACCATTATTTCCCTGGTTATTAGTTATAGTTTAAGTAACTTAATCTATTATACTGTTATTTCCTTGGTTGTAAGCTATAGTTTAAGTAACTTAACCTATTATACCATTATTTCCCTGGTTATTAGTTATAGTTTAAGTAACTTAACCTATTATACCGTTATTTCCCTGGTTGTTAGCTATAGTTTAAGTAACTTAACCTATTATACCATTATTTCCCTGGTTGTTAGTTATAGTTTAAGTAACTTAACCTATTATACCGTTATTTCCTGGTTTTAGCTATAGTTTAAGTAACTTAACCTATTATACCATTATTTTTCTGGTTATTAGTTATAGTTTAAGTAACTTAACCTATTATACCATTATTTCCCTGGTTATTAGCTATAGTTTAAGTAACTTAACCTATTATACCATTATTTTTTTGGTTATTAGTTATAGTTTAAGTAACTTAACCTATTATACCGTTATTTTTTACCATTATTTCTGGTTATTAGTTATAGTTTAAGTAACTTAACCTATTATACCATTATTTCCCTGGTTATTAGCTATAGTTTAAGTAACTTAACCTATTATACCATTATTTTTTGGTTATTAATTATAGTTTAAGTAACTTAACCTATTATACCATTATTTCCCTGTTATTAGTTATAGTTTAAGTAACTTAACCTATTATACCGTTATTTCCCTGGTTGTTAGCTATAGTTTAAGTAACTTAACCTATTATACCATTATTTCCCTGGTTATTAGTTATAGTTTAAGTAACCGTTATTTCCCTGGTTGTTAGCTATAGTTTAAGTAACTTAGCCTATTATACCATTATTTTTCTGGTTATTAGTTATAGTTTAAGTAACTTAACCTATTATACCGTTATTTCCCTGGTTGTTAGCTATAGTTTAAGTAACTTAACCTATTATACCATTATTTCCCTGGTTATTAGCTATAGTTTAAGTAACTTAACATATTATACCGTTATTTTTTTGGTTATTAGTTATAGTTTAAGTAACTTAACCTATTATACCGTTATTTTCCTGGATACTAGTTATAGTTTAAGTAACTTAACCTATTATACCATTATTTTTTGGTTATTAGTTATAGTTTAAGTAAGTTAATCTTTTATACCATTATTTTTTTGGGTTATTAGTTATAGTTTAAGTAACTTAACCTATTATACCGTTATTTCCCTGGTTGTTAGCTATAGTTTAAGTAACTTAACCTATTATACCGTTATTTCCCTTGTTGTTAGTTATAGTTTAAGTAACTTAACCTATTATACCATTATTTCCCTGGTTGTTAGCTATAGTTTAAGTAACTTAACCTATTATACCATTATTTTTTCTGGTTATTAGTTATAGTTTAAGTAACTTAACCTATTATACCATTATTTCCCTGGTTATTAGCTATAGTTTAAGTAACTTAACCTATTATACCATTATTTTTGGTTGTTAGCTATAGTTTAAGTAACTTAACCTGGTTATTAGCTATAGTTTAAGTAACTTAACCTATTATACCATTATTTCCTGGTTATTAGTTATAGTTTAAGTAACTTAACCTATTATACCATTATTTCCCTGGTTATTAGTTATAGTTTAAGTAACTTAACCTATTATACCGTTATTTCCTGGTTGTTAGCTATAGTTTAAGTAACTTAACCTATTATACCATTATTTCCTGGTTGTTAGCTATAGTTTAAGTAACTTAACCTATTATACCATTATTTCCCTGGTTATTAGTTATAGTTTAAGTAACCGTTATTTATTTCCCTGGTTGTTAGCTATAGTTTAAGTAACTAACTTAACCTATTATACCATTATTTCCTGGTTATTAGCTATAGTTTAAGTAACTTAACCTATTATACCATTATTTCCCTGGTTGTTAGTTATAGTTTAAGTAACTTAACCTATTATACCATTATTTCCCTGGTTATTAGCTATAGTTTAAGTAACTTAACCTATTATACCATTATTTCCCTGGTTGTTAGCTATAGTTTAGGTAACTTAACCTATTATACCATTATTTCTCTGGTTATTAGTTTAAGTAACTTAACCTATTATACCATTATTTCCTGGTTATTAGCTATAGTTTAAGTAACTTAACCTATTATACCATTATTTTTCTGGTTATTAGTTATAGTTTAAGTAACTTAACATATTATACCATTATTTTTTTGGTTATTAGTTATAGTTTAAGTAACTTAACCTATTATACCATTATTTCCTGGTTATTAGTTATAGTTTAAGTAACTTATACCATTATTTCCCTGGTTATTAGCTATAGTTTAAGTAACTTAACATATTATACCATTATTTTTTTGGTTATTAGTTATAGTTTAAGTAACTTAACCTATTATACCATTATTTTTTTGGGTTATTAGTTATAGTTTAAGTAACTTAACCTATTATACCATTATTTTCCTGGTTATTATAGTTTAAGTAACTTAACCTATTATACCGTTATTTTTTTGGTTATTAGTTATAGTTTAAGTAACTTAACCTATTATACCATTATTTCCCTGGTTGTTAGCTATAGTTTAAGTAACTTAACCTATTATACCATTATTTTTTCCCTGGTTAGCTATAGTTTAAGTAACTTAACCTATTATACCATTATTTCCCTGTTTTAGTTATAGTTTAAGTAACTTAACCTATTATACCGTTATTTCCCTGGTTGTTAGCTATAGTTTAAGTAACTTAACCTATTATACCATTATTTCCTGGTTATTAGTTATAGTTTAAGTAACTTAACCTATTATACCATTATTTCCCTGGTTGTTAGCTATAGTTTAAGTAACTTAACCTATTATACCATTATTTCCCTGGTTATTAGTTATAGTTTAAGTAACTTAACCTATTATACCATTATTTCCCTGGTTGTTAGCTATAGTTTAAGTAACTTAACCTATTATACCATTATTTCCTGGTTATTAGTTGTTTAAGTAACTTAACCTATTATACCATTATTTCCCTGGTTGTTATAGTTTAAGTAACTTAACCTATTATACCATTATTTCCCTGGTTATTAGTTATAGTTTAAGTAACTTAACCTATTATACCATTATTTTTTTGGTTATTAGTTATAGTTTAAGTAACTTAACCTATTATACCATTATTTTTTGGTTTTTAGTTATAGTTTAAGTAACTTAACCTATTATACCATTATTTTTCTGGTTATTAGTTATAGTTTAAGTAACTTAACCTATTATACCATTATTTTCTGGTTATTAGTTATAGTTTAAGTAACTTAACCTATTATACCATTATTTCCCTGGTTGTTAGCTATAGTTTAAGTAACTTAACCTATTATACCATTATTTCCCTGGTTGTTAGCTATAGTTTAAGTAAACCTATTATACCTATTAGCTACCATTATTTTTTCTGGTTATTAGTTATAGTTTAAGTAACTTAACCTATTATACCATTATTTCCTTGGTTATTAGTTATAGTTTAAGTAACTTAACCTATTATACCATTATTTCCCTGTAGTTAGTTATAGTTTAAGTAACTTATAGTTATTAGTATAGTTTAAGTAACTTAACCTATTATACCATTATTTCCTGGTTATTAGCTATAGTTTAAGTAACTTAACCTATTATACCATTATTTCCCTGGTTATTAGCTATAGTTTAAGTAACTTAACCTATTATACCATTATTTCCCTGGTTATTAGTTATAGTTTAAGTAACTTAACCTATTATACCATTATTTTCCTGGTTAGCTATAGTTTAAGTAACTTAACCTATTATACCATTATTTCCTGGTTGTTAGCTATAGTTTAAGTAACTTAACCTATTATACCATTATTTCCCTGGTTGTTAGTTATAGTTTAAGTAACTTAACCTATTATACCATTATTTCCCTGGTTATTAGCTATAGTTTAAGTAACCGTTAACCTATTATACCATTATTTCCCTGGTTATTAGTTATAGTTTAAGTAACTTAACCTATTATACCATTATTTTGTTAGCTATAGGTTTATTAGTTATAGTTTAAGTAACTTAGCCTATTATACCATTATTTCCCTGGTTGTTAGCTATTTAAGTAGTTTAAGTAACTTAACCTATTATACCATTATTTTTTTCTGGTTATTAGTTATAGTTTAAGTAACTTAACCTATTATACCATTATTTCCCTGGTTGTTAGCTATAGTTTAAGTAACTTAACCTATTATACCATTATTTTTTTAGCCTATGGTTATACTTAGTTATAACCTATTATACCATTATTTCCCTGTTTAGCTAGTTTAACTTAACCTATTATACCGTTATTTTTTTGGTTATTAGTTATAGTTTAAGTAACTTAACCTATTATACCATTATTTTCCTGGTTATTAGCTATAGTTTAAGTAACTTAACCTATTATACCATTATTTCCCTGGTTATTAGCTATAGTTTAAGTAACTTAACCTATTATACCATTATTTTTTTGGTTATTAGTTATAGTTTAAGTAACTTAACCTATTATACCATTATTTCCCTGGTTGTTAGCTATAGTTTAAGTAACTTAACCTATTATACCATTATTTCCCTGGTTGTTAGCTATAGTTTAAGTAACTTAACCTATTATACCATTATTTCCCTGGTTATTAGTTATAGTTTAAGTAACTTAACCTATTATACCATTATTTAGTTATAGTTTAAGTTACCTATTATACCATTATTTCCTGGTTATTAGTTATAGTTTAAGTAACTTATTTCCTATTATACCATTATTTTTGGTTATTTCCGTTATTTCCTGGTTGTTAGCTATAGTTTAAGTAACTTAACCTATTATACCATTATTTCCCTGGTTGTTAGCTATAGTTTAAGTAACTTAACCTATTATACCATTATTTCCCTGGTTGTTAGCTATAGTTTAAGTAACTTAACCTATTATACCATTATTTTTCTGGTTATTAGTTATAGTTTAAGTAACTTAACCTATTATACCATTATTTCCTGGTTATTAGTTAGCTATAGTTTAAGTAACTTAACCTATTATACCATTATTTTTTGGTTATTAGTTATAGTTTAAGTAACTTAACCTATTATACCATTATTTCCCTGGTTATTAGCTATAGTTTAAGTAACTTAACCTATTATACCATTATTTCCTGGTTATTAGTATATTAACTTAGTTATACCATTATTTTCTGGTTATTAGTTAAGTTTAACCTATTATACCATTATTTCCCTGGTTATTAGTTATAGTTTAAGTAACTTAACCTATTATACCGTTATTTCCCTGGTTGTTAGCTATAGTTTAAGTAACTTAACCTATTATACCATTATTT